>NW_026731763.1:0-309759 GCF_028476545.2 Physella acuta | reverse complement strand
AGATTTAGTCAGTGATGAATGATTGACTTGGTCTTGAGAGTCAGGCCCGGTGTATAGATGTGGTGTGATGTTGTTTTGTTGACAACAGATCTTTGCAAGACGGAGGCACGCAATAGGTGTTGCAATGTTGCAACGGGCAGCGGCTAGGGGCAAAGGTAATGGCGAAGAATACGGATTGTGGCAGAGAATACAAGTGCATTGGACAGTGACGGTAAGGGAAAGGGGGGGGGGGGGGTTATATGTGATCCAAATCTTGAGGTTGGGTGTTTTAGATAGAGGCGAAATTGTGTGTGCATGTGGTGTGTGTGTGTGGCAACATATTAGTTGAGGGCGCTTTGTTTGTGGCAAAACTTGGATGAAGGTGTTTTTGATAGAAACAAAATATTGTCTGACTGAGGGTAGGGGGGAGGGTAGGTAAAGAGCAAGTGCCCGGGTGTCTGAGATTAAGGCTAAGATTTTTTTTAGTGAACTGGGCCAGATGGAGGCGGGGGGGGGGGAATGGGTGCACCTCACTCTATTCATAAATGAGTACATGCATACATATTTCTTCTGTGTGTGACAAAAATCGATGAAAGCTTCGACTTGAAATCGTTAAAGAAATTTTTGTTTATCGATATGAAGAAATAAGATACAGTCGAGTTACGACCGATATGTTGGATTTTGGCAGTCCAGTCGACACAGTAGTATAGATAGTTGAGGACGAACATTTCAAGTGCTCCCCCACCCCCCACCCAAGAGAAAAAAAAAAGTCAAAAAGAAACACTGAGTTTTTTTTTTATTGAGTGTTCAAGCTATAACCGATTTAATACAAAATTGAATAAAACTATTTTTTTAAACTCATAATTTAAACCTATGCTAGTTTCTAATAAATATTGGTATTAATAACTAATACTAATAAATTACAAAATATTAGTTTCCAATAGTAGTGAACAATTCCGTTTCATTAAAACACCTACATCTACTATCTAACTAATCTAGGATTATTAAAAGTTTTCAATCATTCGGTTTTTATTGAAGTCTGAACAAATCCATATAGCTCTAGATCTTAGCAGCGTATGACATTGATTTAGTTTCTAATACATCTTACATAAAACAATTTCGATCGTTTTTCGTATTTTATCTTGTTTCTAAAATATTTCACATTTTATAGTATCCACTAGATTTTAATAATTTCGCGATTTAACCCCCCCCCCCCCCCCCCCCCCCCCCCAAAAAAAAAACAAAAAAAAAACAACCCTACACTCAAAAAACGCACCACTTTTCTATATGAGGAGCCTAGTGCTAAAAGTACTTAAGTCACATTTTTGTGAAAAATCAAAGCATTGATCGTTATTCCTCTAGTTTAACTTTATCTTATAAACAAATAGTAATACTGAAGAATCTATTTAAGTTGCTCCTCCAAACAAACAAATTTTAATCTTTGAACTCATTTATATCAAAGTGTTGTTTGTGTGGCTTAAGCACTTTTAGCACTAAGATCTTCATATGCAGTGTACTCACTATCTAGTTACGAACAAATCTTACATGAAAACTTCCAATTGTTTTGCACATTTTCGTTTAGTTTCTAAACCTTTCGCATTTTTCTAGTATCAATTACTTTCTAATAATTTCTCAATTTTTCCAGTTTCTAGAGTCTATATAGTATTCTACTCACGAGCATGGGCCAGAGAGACAAAGATCTTTCTGGGCCGTGTCTGATTTGGTCTCCATGTTCCGGTCGTCTGCTACTTCAGGTCTGCTGCAGCTGGTGATATTTTGAAAACTTTATACACCTCCACCCTCACGGCCCAGTGGTCTGACCCACACACGTTTTGCTTCCACTCTTTTCTAGGTCAGGTGAAAAAGCTTTCCACCGGTGCATCCGGTGGGGGGGGGGGGGAGGGGAGCGATTACTCCCCCTCCCCCACCAAAGCTCTAAAAGTAGCTTAAGTCACTAACATCCTGTTAACTTCATTCCCCATGTGTTAAATACATTAACAAAAAGTTGCAAACACGCCCATAATTAATGTGTGTGTTTATATAACTATATTACACCTAGTCATTATATCCCTGGTCATTAACCATACACCAGATCAAATACCTGCGGTCAATTACCAACCCCAAGTAATTAACCCCCCCCCCCACTTATAACTACCTCTGTCCAGCTCGTATTAAACCCTAACCCGAGCAGTATCCCTAACTCTACCCCTAGCACTAACCCTTTCACTAACTCTATCTCTAATGTATCCTTAAATTATAGGCTGCAAGTTTTTGGGAGCGGTGGGGGTGGGGGTAAGTAGTGTACAGGGAAGTAATTGATACGGGTATTTATATATATATATATATATATATATATATATATATATATATATATATATATATATATATATTACTTTTGAGAATATTCGTATTTCTGTTAAGCAGGAATTTTTTTCCCCTTTCCTCCCCCTTCCCCTCCTTTCCCCTCCCCTTTGATCCTGATACTGAATCTCTAACGTGGCAAAACTTGTCGTACGCCAGATTTTTCCTAAAGCTTCTTTTAGGAATTTAAGCCGTTCATTAAAGAATTCAAAATAGTCCGTCTTTATTTCCATCAACTTAACACTTATTATTATATAATTCTGTCTTAATTTTTCTATTTCACCGGGATGTTGTTTCTTATTGAGGATGTGATACCCGAATTCTAACGCGTTATGTTTAGACCAGAAACCCAACACTTTACTGGCTGAACTACCTGTAACAGCTAATTGAAACGAGGCCAGCTAATCTAGGTCGCTGTGTACGTTTCCTGATTCAATTCACCCATCCGTATCCACATTCACGGGGCTGTAAACTGTTAACACCTATGGCAATACGATGAATAGATGATGTATGCTGAGTGTTGAAGTATTGCTGCTAGAGCTACGGTTTCTCTTCCTGGACTTGTTACTCCAGTATATGAAAAGTTGTACGACAATAAAACTCGCATTCCGTAATGGCACTCTTCTGTACTATGTTCAGCCCTTATGCATACTCATCAGATTATCAAGAGCGTTCGGCCGGGCTGAGTTGATCTATCAGACGGCGACATGTGGTCTAATCATCAAAGATCCGAAATGAATAAAATTAAGAAAACATAAAACAAGGGTCATTTCGCGTGTGCAAGTGAATGGAAAACGGCCAACGCAAATTGATATTGTAAATCGATTTAGCTCGCCAAGATACTTAACCTACGTGTAACCCCAAAGCAGAGGCGTAGCGACCCTTCCCGGCGCCCGGGGACATACTTTCAATTTGGCGCCCCCTTGGGAGCAAATTTTCGATATGCACCCCCCCCTCGAACTTTTCATTTGCACCCCCCCTCAAACTTTCAATTTGGCGCCCCCCCTAAGGTCGGCGCCCGGGGACATATGTCCCCCCCTCGCTACGCTACTGGGCCCCAAAGTCATCCGTTATTAGGGTAAACGTAAAGTTTAAGTTTGTACACAATTGTTTTTATCCCTGTCTTCACAATGCTGACTCGGTTTTATATCGTTTAACTATAACTCGTTTCTGGGGGGGGGGGGGGGCGATGCCCGGAAGAAACTCTGTTCTAAAAGCATTTTTAAAAAAATCTACGCCGATATTGTATTCTGTTTTGTGTTTAAAGAGAATTTACACTCCTCGTCTCTATTAGGCACTTTTTTTTTCATTCGCTAAATTGAATAAATTTTGATTTAAAAAAAAATCAAGTCACGCGGAGGAATAGACATAGATATAGATCTACATCTCACTCGTCAACTTTAACAAATAAACATTTCAGGTATCTTTAGGCTTAGTACAAGGAAGAGTGATCAAAATAATATTTAAAAAAACGGGAGTAGTTTCCCCTGCGCTTTATTCTATATTGTGCAAGAGTAAGCGTTGGGAAGACACTTTCAGTGGAATCACATTTAAATACAAAAATTATTTAAATTATTTATAAAAATATGACAATCGAACATTTTTTTTTGTAGAGAAAAAATGTGAAGTCTGATTCTCTGTTTAATAACGACAACAATGGAAAAAAATAATTTTGAAGCTGCTTCTAGATCTAGATTATTTTGTTTAAACGATAGAAAAATCCAATAAGGGGTCATCCATAAATGATGTCACGCTTTTTGACGATTTTTACCTCCCCTCTCCCCTCCGTCACACATCGTCACAAATCGCCAGACCCCCCCCCCCCCCTTAGCCTACATACCTCAGCCTTCAACCCCCCCCCCCCTTCCCTAAAATTGCAGTTGAATTTTTCTTAAAACATCGATATTTTTTCAACATCTTGTCTGAACTCTGGCAAAATAGAATATTTTAATCAATTCCTATTACAATTTAATAAAACAGTTTTCTAAAACGCGAATTGACGGCTAAAACTCTTTTTCTAGCATTGGCTTTTTAAAATGCAAAAGTGTGACGTCACACCTTCTGAACACCCCACCTCCCTCTCGTCACACACCGTCACAAAATTACGGACCCCCTCTCCCCCCTACGCGTGTGACGTCTATTATGGACGACCCATAAGTGAAAATGTTAGCATACTACTAAATGATCACATTTTGGTGAGCTGAAGGGGTGTTCAACTTCGACGCTGGGTTTTTAATGTTGCAGGGTAGATAGATTGATGCGATGTGTGTTTGTTTTATTTGGCGATTTTCTCCAACCCATTATAACCAGGTAATTCCGCCTCTGATAAAAGAAATGTTCTTTTAGGGACTGCAACAATTTTCTTAAAATTATTTCTAAACATTCGATTTCCTTTGTGTCTAACTTTACAATTACTATCTTAATTTATTTTTAATTTAAATTTCACTGACAAACATTTCACCCTCAATGTTGAAAATGTCCAAAAGTAAAAGAAGTAATTCAATGTTACGACAAGAAACAATTCACGAAACTAACTTAACTACCAGTCGCAACTATTTGAAACGAGGCCAGCTAAAAAAATGTCTGAAAGAAACAGTGTTCTCTGGTAAAAAAATTGGTCGCTCATGGAATCTCGTACACATTTTAGCAACTAATCCTTTAACTCAAAATACTAAGTTTAATTTTTAATTTTTATGTTCAATGCTTAAAAACTTACTTGTATAAAGGATTTTCTTTGTTATTTTCTTTTGTCTGGATACCCCAGTGCCTTAGAAGGCAGCATTCAAATAAAACGCGTGTTTCGTAATGACTTTTGCCTCTTCTTTAAGTCTATCCCCCATGTTTACTAATCAGCTTGTCAAACATGAATGACCCGAGTGAAGTTGATCTATCAGCGGGTAACATGCTGCCAGCCTATCAAAGAGCTCAAGCGACTTAACTAAAACAATAAGATAATTATAATTGTGTGTACAAAATAGAATAGAAAAACGATTCCCGCAGCTTAATAGAGAGGGGGGGGGGGGGGGGTGCGCAGGGTCAGGAAAAAAACTTGTTACTTAATAAGCTTTTTAAAAAAAATGTGTTTGTGTGTATCTAAATTAGGGTACTTAAGGGTACATTTTTGCAGGCATCGGGGACTTTTCTGAAAAATAATGTTGCTACGGCAACGACGGCCATCTTGAAAAACACCACCTGTTGAGAAGGATGAAGGTTTAAAAAACTAACACAGTCATTTACTGAGTCTAATCGAGTCAGCTGGCTAGTTTTCGTAATAGAAAATACTCTAGAATTACTTAATTTTCAAAGTTTGGTATCGTGGGGAGTGGGGAGGGGGGGGGGGGGGGGGTGGGGTGTCGGGGACCAAAAAAAAGCAAAAAGATACTTCACTTCCAAATAGAATTTATTACATACTATGGTTTAAAAATAAACAAACTTAAATCAATGTGTCAATATGTTTTCAGTTTAAAAAAGCAAAACATTATTTGGCTAAAAGGCACATTACATAACCGTAATAGAGTAATAGATGTTGAGTCGTGTAAGATTTTGAGAACAGGTTCAGGCCTAGTAACGCCGACACGACAACAACAGACGTGGGACTTGTTTAAAACGAGTCGCATATCTTAATTTTATCGACGTGTGTGGTACGCAAATTACCCAGCGAGAAAGATGGCTAATGCAAATGTTGATCAAAACTTGAGTGTACCAGCATAGCATTGTGTAGTTAGATACCAGTAGAACACGGGCTCAACTGGCAAGTCGAGTAGACACCAATAGGGGTGAAAGACTGCAACTCTCTCAACTGCTCTTGAATTTTTGTTGACTTTCATTTATTTTGGTGTTCCCTGTGGACATCTCCCATTGTTGTTGACATCAGTCATTGTTGTTGACATTTGTCATTGTTGTTAGCATAGATGTTGACACCTTTCAATGTTAACATCTCTCATTGTTGTTGACATCTGTTTTGGATGTTGACATCTTTTGTTGTTGACATCAGTCATCGTAGTTGACATATGTCATTGTTGTTGGCATCTCTCATGGATGTTGACACCTCCTTTTGTTGTTGACATCTCTTACTGTTGTTGACATCTCTCATGGCTGTTGACATCTCTTACTGTTGTTGACATTTTTATATAGCTGACACATCTAATTGTTGTTGACATCTCTCATGGCTGTTGACTTGACCAGCCCCACGTGCATTCTTCATATGGCGTACGGAATTATGATAAGTAGGGAGCAGAGACTCCGCCCCCCCCCCCGAAGAAAGTCTACCGCTCCCGCACGAAATGGAATTTATATAGAAACCATACTTTTAACAGTGTCCGCCCCCCCCCCCACCCCGGAGAAAAAAGTCTGGAAGAAACACTGGAATCGATGGGCAAACCTAATCGAACACGGTTATATTGATGGGCAATATGTAACACAATCCTCTTGATTATCTAGATTCATGTGTAACTAGCCATGTCTACAAGAAATAACGCAAAGCCAACCAGTTACATTTTATATTTCGAAAAACAAAGTATTAGTTTGATTAGTTAGATTAGATATAGATCTAGATATATATTTAATTTTTGAAAAAAATGGCACGTCAAACTTAAGCTTTATTAACAAAGTCATTGAAAACTTAACCTCTTAAAGTGAAGAGCTCTATTAAGTAATACAGATGTTTGCATGTCGAATTTTTAAGCAGATGAAGTAAAAGAGTACTACAACTAACAGAAAATTAGCCTTAGGTGCAAGTTTCGAACACCACACATTAAATAGCTGTAATTTAACCTGTGTTGGACGTTTGCCAAGCTGCAGTTTATTTCTTCTCGTTTTTGAAGTGGCGGTAAAAATTATTCTCAACTTCAACCAGAAGATGGAGCAAAATCTTTAAAGCTTTAATTGGAAAATTTACTTTAGACGCGGCTCTCTCTCCCCCTCCCCCCCCCCCTATACCTCCAAACAAACTAACAGATGGGAAGAACACGTTTAGGGTAGTCTTGTAACAGAGATTGGATATTATATATATATATATATATATATATATATATATATATATATATATATATATATATATATATATATATATATATATATATATATATATATATATATATATATATATTGGATGCCCCTGCAAGATGGATACCTGACCACACTACTCCTTCATTTGCCGAGGTTGAGGAAATAGTTTAACTCTACTGCACTTGGCCTATTGACCGTCAGGCCAAATAGAGTAACACGCTTACTTTAATCTGGAGCTAATAACTGCATAGGGCAACTGCAACTTGGAGACTGTGAAAGAAACACTGTTTGGAGACACGAGTAAGTAATTTGTGACCAGAAAGATGCGCAACGGAAAACTGCGCACAAAAAAGTGCGCAAGGACATTTTTGTTTTCTTAAATTGAGCATAGAATAATAAGACATATTTCCACTAAGACAAAATCATTTTATTTTATATAATTGTTTTGTTGCCTATTTGCGTATTTTTCTTTTTATTCAGTTTTCCGTTGCGCGGTTTTCCGATTGCGCATTTTGTCTTGGAACCATTGCAAAATAGATGGAGTAACAATGGCCGCAAGCTAAACACACAATGAATTAAAAAAATAATTTCTTCCTCCATATCATACGCGAATTTGGTATGAATTAGGTTAAGCTGAAATAATGGCTGAAACAAAAACATATAACAAAACGTCAACGACATGTCACCCAGCATCCTTATCAGTTCCACCTGAATTTAAAAACCTGTGGCTATCATTTAAGGCTGAGCTACAGACGTCAAGTGTTGTGATGCTTATCCTTTAAGTTAAAATATTCGAATTGTTTTGATATTTCTTTTAATGTTATGAAAATATTTATCTAAATTCTTTTCTCGGCTTTCACTTTACCACTGATTTGTAATACCTGAAAGATACCCTGATAGTAACCTTTTAAATAGCAAATATGGGCAGATGTATATTTCGGGTCTAGGACATTACCCCCCTCCCGGAAATACCCCCGACATTACCCGCCGGAGCAAGTACCACCCCCCCCCTTACCCCCGTCCCCCACCCCCATAAATCGAGATGACCAACAAGTCATATTGGTGTATCGAGATGACCAACACGTCATATTGGTGTATCGAGATGACCAACAAGTCATATTGGTGTATCGAGATGACCAACACGTCATATTGGTGTATCGAGATGACCAACACGTCATATTGGTGTATCGAGATGACCAACACGTCATATTGGTGTATCGAGATGACCAACAAGTCATATTGGTGTATCGAGATGACCAATAAGTCATATTGGTGTATCGAGATGACCAACAAGTCATATTGGTGTATCGAGATGACCAACAAGTCATATTGGTGTATCGAGATGACTAACAATTGGTGTATCGAGATGACCAACAAGTCATATTGGTTTATCGAGAGTACCAACAAGTCATATTGGTGTATTGAGATGACCAACAAGTCACATTGGTGTATCGAGATGACCAACAAGTCATACTGGTGTATCGAGATGACCAACAAGTCATATTTGTGTATCGAGATGACCAACAAGTTATACTGGTGTATCGAGATGACCAACAAGTCATATTTGTGTATCGAGATGACCAACAAGTTATACTGGTGTATCGAGATGACCAACAAGTCATGCTGGTGTATCGAGATGACCAACACGTCATATTGCTGTATCGAGATGACCAACAAGTTATACTGGTGTATCGAGATGACCAACAAGTCATATTTCTGTATCGAGATGACCAACAAGTTATACTGGTGTATCGAGATGACCAACAAGTCATACTGGTGTATCGAGATGACCAACAAGTCATATTGGTGTATCGAGCAACAAGTCATATTGGTGTATCGAGATGACCAACAAAGTCATTTTGGTGTATCGAGATGACCAACAAGTCATATTGGTGTATCGAGATGACCAACAAGTCATATTGGTGTATCGAGATGACCAACAAGTCATATTGCTGTATCGAGATGACCAACAAGTCATATTGCTGTATCGAGATGACTAACAAGTCATACTGGTGTATCGAGATGACTAACAAGTCATATTTGTGTATCGAGATGACCAACAAGTCATATTGGTGTATCGAGATAACTTACCAGAACCACCGAGTCAAATTTCTGACTTGTTTCTGTGCACACAAAAAAAATAAAAAAAATAATAATTTGACTGTCGTCGTGGACCATTCATCTGATACAGCACAAATTATTATTTAACCTAACCTGAAGTCAAAGGTCAGTAGCTTCACAGATGTCCCAATGTTTACAAAAGAATAATTTAATTTGGCTAATTTTGCAAGCAGCACCACTTACCTTGTCCCCTCTCTTTCCCAACAGCTATGTTTATTCATATTTTGTCTACCTTAAAAGATAAGTTGATCCTTGTTAATGAACACGGAACAATCAATATGCATTCACTGTAATAAAATGATAGTACTTGACATACATAAATAAGACTGAAATTATTAATAAAGTAATCAATATACAGTGTGCGATGGAAGTAAGCTCCACTAATAAGGTACACAAGTGTACATCAGTTAAACGTTACCTCCACCAGTTAGACAAATGTGTACATTTTGTAAGCTGCACACGTAGAAGATGCAGTACTTGACTGGTAAATAACTGGAACTTCAACTAGTAAATGGGCTGTGGACAGAGGTCTGTGTGCTGCAGTTAGTTCTATTCTAGCATGGAAGAGAAAAATCATGGTAAAAAAAAGTCCAGGGTTTTGGTCACTAGGTCACAAGGGGTTTTGGTACAGGGGTTCGTTTCCAGGTTTGACTTTAGTCGGCGACATGCGGACTCATGCATTTTATTTAGTGGGCTCGTATAAAGAAGGCTACAATGTATCTAACTAATGAACTTTCTTGTTTTATGGACATCACTCGTCCAGGAGGCGTCTCCTATTAACCAGGCAGGGGGTTATCCATAAATGACGTCACGTTTTTTGGAAAAAAATTACCTCCCCCTCCACTCAGTCACACATCGTCACAAAAAGCTAGAAGCACCCCCCCCCCCCCTTTAAAATGACGTCACATCTAGGCCTGCAAACCCCCCCCCCCCCCCCTCAGAAGTGCAGTTGAATTTTTCTTAATATACGATTTTTTTTCCTTTTTAAAATCTTGTCTGAACTCTGTCAACATAGAGTATTTTAATCAATTCCTATTACAATCTATTAAAACAGTGTTCTAAAATGCGAAATAATGGTTAAAATTAGTTTTCTAACATTGGCTTTTTTTATAATGCAAAAGTGTGACGTCACACCATATGAACCCCCCCCCTCCCTCCCCTCATCACCCAACATCACAAAATTACGGACCCCCCTCCCCCTACGAGTGTGACGTCATTTATGGACGACCCATAGGCCTCAACAGGAAACTATGACTAAATGGTTTATGAAGGTGGAGTGACGTGTATCGGCCTATAAATTAATATGCTAATATATACTTTACTTAACAATATGTTATATGGCTGGGAAATAATGTATTACCCCTCATAAGCTGTAGAGACACGGAGTAGGATGGATGGATGATGTAGACAGCAGATGTAGAGATGCTAAACAGGATTGGCAGTCTTTTGTGAAGAAAATACGGCTCAATCTAGCCAGCTGACTATAGCAGAAGAAGTAAAAGAAGAGTAAATGATTAAATTAAACGAGCCGACCCGCGGAGTCAGAGTTTCTTCCAGGCATCTTTTCGGGGGGGGGGGGGGGGGCAAGCCCCCCGAAATTTTTTTACCGCCCCCCCCCCCCCGAACGAAATGAAATTTATATAGAAAATATATACTTTTAACAGTGTCCGCCCCCCCCCCCCCGAAGAAAGTTTACGGGCCCCCCCCCCCCCCCCGAAAATTTCAAGTGCCCCCCCGGAGAAAAAAGTCTGGAAGAAACACTGAGCGGAGTATCATACGCCGCTATTTAGTTGTTTTATCTTCTACTTTTCAGTAATTCATAATTTGTGAATTCGACAGTACCACTGCTGTCACTGAAAATATTTGCTTTAAAACAAAATCAGTGAGTCATTAAGGACGATAACCCCCCCCCCCCCTCCTTTACCCCCAACCCCTCCCCCCCCCGTGAAAGCAGCCTCCTCTTAGCTACCTCCCCTAAGTTTAAAATCGTTTCAAACTAAATTATCTGCCCCTAATAGCCGTCACTAAACCCGACTCTACGATTGTAAACATTTAGCGTGAGCCACAGCTCACCAGAATTCCTAGAGAGGAAGAAAGGGGACTGCAAGGTGCGCTTTCAGCTTGTTTTCTAAGGTCTCCAAGAAGAGAATTATATATATAGATAGATACTAGAACTCCATAAGGGGGCGTCAATAAATGACGTCACACTCATAGGGGGGAGGGGGGTCCGTAATTTTGTGACGGTGTGTGATGAGAGGGAGGGAGGGGGGGGGGTTCAGATGGTGCGACGTCACACTTTTGCATTATAAAAAAGCAATGTTAGAAAACGAATTGTAGACGTTATTTCACGGTTTAGAAAACTGTTTTGATGAATTGCAATAGGAATTGATTAAAATACTCTATTTTGACCGAGTTCTGACAAGATTTTGGAAATAATAATCATTAAAAAAGTTTTAAAAAACCCACGTTTTCTGATTGAACTAAAAAGTAGAAAATAAATGCTATACATCACAATAATGCAAGCGATCACTCTACTATAAGCGATCAAAAACGTGGGGCGCCGAAGTAAAAGTTATATTACTATTGATTAGATAATACTATTGACTTTTATTAGGGAGCTTGTAGAGAGTCAACAGTATTAGAAACTGTAAGAAAATCACGGCGCCCCACGTTTTTGATCGCTTATAGTAGAGTGATCGCTTGCATTATTGTGATGTATAGCATTTATTTTCTACTTTTTAGTTCAATCAGAAAACGTGGGTTTTTTAAAACTTTTTTAATGATTATTATTTTCTACTTTTTAGTCTTTGTCTGTTTGTTTGCATTAAAATCTTGCTATCGATTTTATCTTTTCACTTTTTTGTTGGGTAAACGAAGACAACTCGTAAAAAGACAACTCGTAAAAAGACAACTCGTAAAAAACACGTTGTGTGAATACGTTACTGACTAGAACACATAGATTTGAACCCGTGTCGAGTGGGATAGCAATCGTGTGCCCAACCACTCGACCATATCGTCTCCCCCAAACTGGCCTACCTCCTGTAAGTTTATAGTCGGTTAAAACGAAATTATCTGCCCCTAAGCAGACGTGGGATCGTTCGCTTCACTGCGCGCGGCAAGAGAGAGGCTAGCTACGCGTCGCTGGTTTTTTTTTCTAATGGCTCGCAGAGGAGAATTATATATATAGATTATATAGCGGTCTAAAATGCTCAATAAAATGTTTCCATTGATCAATTTAGTAATAATAACAAGTGATTATTCTATGGTCATCCAAAAGAAAGCTTCCCTGAAAATTTCAGCGCGCTAGCTAATTGGGAAGTGCCAGAAATTTCGATCGCAAGATTTGATTGGAAAGACAAACACACAGAGAAAGCAAGTTAAAGAAAACGTGGGAAAAATATCGATGTTTAAAGAAAAATTCAACTGCAATTTTGAGGGGGGGGGGGGTTGTAGGCTGAGGTGTGACATCATTTTAGGGGTGGGGACTGGCTTTTTGTAACGATGTGTTACGGAGGGGAGGGAAGGGGGAGAGAGGTAAAAATCGTCAAAAATAAGCGTGATGTCATTTATGGATGACCCCTAAAAGTTTTTTTCAAGATGGTCGCCGTTGCTATGGCAACCATATTTTCGGAATAGTCCCTGGTGCATGTTCATGAGATCTCTTACATAATCTTTAGAGTCTAAAGCTTTTGTTGAAGAGAGCCTGCTTTTTTTCCCCACTTTTTAGTCAATCGTTCGAAATAAATTTGTCACTACATAGACTAAACATATTTGCGTTAAAACCCTAAAAGACATTTATCTGCCCCAGGTACCAGGTAAGAAATCAGTCAACCGTGACAAATAGTTCACCTTCGACGGGGGTCGGCGTGGTCGAGTCGGTAAAGCTCATGGTTGCTAAACCGAAAAGTCTCAAGTTCGAACATTCGGGCAGATGAGGCTCGTTAGCTGGGACAGCCACTCCTCTAGGAGAGACAACTCCTTGTAGTTTGTTCTTGGTTGGACAAAGGCTATGGAAGCAAATCCAAAAAGAAAAGCGGGCAGAAATCTAAAATGGCGCATACGTATCGTTAATCATGGTTGATAAATTCGAAAAAAGTATCGAGTTTAAACCCTCTGGCAGATAAAGGCTCGATCCCTTCCAACACTAAAAATTAAGAACGAAGAAGAAAAAGAAGACGGTTAGCAGAGCGAGTGATCACTAGGAACTAGTATTTTATCGTGTTATCTACCCTTAGTTTCGAAACCGTTTAATTTATTTCTAACGACTAATTTAAAATCTTCTATCTTCTATATATAATTCTCTTCTACATGGTCTGGTGAGCTGTGGTTCACGCTAAATGTTTACATTCGTAGAGCCGGGTTTAGTGACGGCTATTCGGGGCAGATAATTTAGTTTGAAACGATTTTAAACTTAGGGGAGGTAGCTAAGACCAGGCTGCTTTCACGGGGGGGGGGGGGGAATTATCGTCCTTAACGAGCTACTGATAGTGTTTTAAAGCAAATATTTTTAGTGGCAGCATTGGTACTGTCGAATTCACAAATTATGAATTACTGAAAAGTAAAAAATAAAACAACTAAATAGCAAGATTACAAGATTTGTCACAAACCCAAAAACGGACGTTCTGAACGAAGTAAAAGCTTGTAAAAAGAATTTATTTTGCATTTTAGATACTACTCAACATCCCCCCCCCCCTTAACCTCAAATGGCTTTCGATTCTTAGTAGTACCACTACTAGCGTACATACTTAGAGGAAAGGTCATGTAGATTTCTAATGTTCTAAACTGCTAGATATATTAATATTAAAAGGCTGTTCTCTTGAAAGCATTTTTGTTGTTTCATAATTTCAAAAAAAAAAAAAAAAAAAAAAAAAAAAAAAAAAATTGGCTTTTCCTTTAAAACATTGATCTGGAAAAAACAAGGGGCATATTTTTTTTTCTGTTTGCGGGAAATTAGAATGATCGATAAGCCAACACAAAATCCCTTCATTAAATTACACCAGTGTCATTTATTTAGAGTTATTTAGTTATGACATTACAAATAGAATTAAATGACAGTATCGCTTATGATGGGTGGAGTGACGCAGACGAAGAAGAACTGGCTAAATTAGGTAGATCTAGAAAGAAGAATTTATTTTTTATTAGATTCAAAAGAAAAACCAAGGGGCATATTTTAATATTTTTTCCTGTTTGCGGGAAATTAGATTTTAGATCTAGATCTAGTCTAGGTAGGATCTAGATCTAGAATGAAATGAATCGGTAGCAAACACATTTTCCTGGAAAATTCTGTAGCTACTAGATCTAGATCTCTACTTTGTTAGGCTCTACAATAGAAATCTACTAGATCTAGAATCTAGCTAGATTATTATTTAGATCTAGATCTAGATTCTAGATCTAGATCTAATATTTATTTAGTAGGCTATTTAGATCTATTTAGTAGTATTTAGAGATCTAGATCTATAATAAGTCGGATCCAAGATCAAGAACTATTTAATAGGAATTTGCTTTTTTTTTCTTTGGCCTATTTTAAAATTTATTTTTAGCAACTGACACTGCAGTAGGCCTAAACAATTAATTATTAAGTAAGCTTTATTTTTGTGTAACCATACTCTCTTTCAAGCACTAAGATCTAGAATTCCCCATAGTGAAATGTTACAGGCCCATTGGTTAAATAACTAAATAGGCCTTTTAAAATTATATTTAGTGCCATGTCACTAGGCCTATTACTTATTAATTACTAATTAGTATTACTAGATCTATCACCAAAGCTGATCTTTGAAAATACATTTTAGCAGACAAAATTGGAAATAGAAATTATTAGGGAATTATTTTTTGTTATTATTGGTGGCTTTCATAACAGATCTAAACAGATTTTACTTTCATTCATGGATGTCGGTTGCAGTAATTGTTGCAGGCATTTTGCTTTATTTCATGATTATGTTAAATTGAATAGGATATTTGAAATAGTTCATTTTTAAAGTAGGGTCATATTTAATCATTAATGATAACAAAGTCTATTTTTAAGTCTATAGTTTTATGATTCTAAAATTTTATTAAAAAGTATACTGCAAGTGGCATGTAGACTTGCAAAGCTTTCAAGTTTTTAAAAAGTTCAAATTAGAATTAGCAGAATATAAATTAGGTACTTCTGTTTGTATACTTGGTGGGCAGTATCAATCTAATGTACTTTTGCTTGTATCTGTACCCAAATTCCAAACTGTAGCAGAATAGCAACATCAGCAGTAGTCTATTATTATCATGTCAGCAGACATGTAAAATAAGTACAAAAAAAGGTAGAATTCATAGCACCTCTAGTCAAAGAATAAATGTTTTATTGTCAGAGAGTTAAAATGACAGAAACATAGCCAGCACAGTTTTTTTTTCAATCAATACAAGTTTTAGTACAGATCTTTATTTTTTTGTAATGCATCGTTCTGGTTTTGACCATTTATTTCTTGCTGGTTTGTCCAGATGACACTTCAAACACAGACAGACCAAACAGTTTTCTAGAATGTGACAGACTACTAGCCACAAACGGGCCACCTAAACAAAGATACAGGCCTAAACGGTACCTTATTGTCTCTGATCTGGCCAAGCAGTTATGGTAAAAAAAAAAAATTTGTTTTGTTTCCTTTAAACTTGAATTTTGTAAAAGTCATACATTTTAAATTTTTGTTTTTAAAAAAAAATAATTTATTAATCATTCTTCAGTTATTAATTAATCACCTAGTTATCAATCCATATTGACTTTAAAAAAAATGTAAGGATCACTGATATGAAAGTAGGTCAGCTTTATTCTGTTTTTTTTAGGTGTGAGCAACAGCTTCTTTATGGTTTTTCACCTGAAATTTACCTGTCTAGAGCTTTACCTGATAGTAAAGTCGATATTGACGAGACTGATGAACAGAAAGCAACTCGGAGAAAAGGGGCTGATATCCATCTGGCAAGAGGTGCATATTTTGTATGATATTGTTAGACTTCTTGTTTATATTATTTATAAACATACTGGAAAATCTTGTTAAATTCAAGTAGTTTTGTTATTGTTAATATTAATTTCAAATTTCATTGAAAATTTTCAAACACTAGCTTACATGTTTAAAATTAAAAATGGTATATATTTAGCCATGATGGTAAACGTCTATAATATGTTGGAAAAAATCAATGGGAGAGCTGAAATGTGTTCTTCGATTTGGGAATTCCCAAAAAATTGTGTTGTTGGGGGGTTTCCCCATAGTAGTAAAATCTCAATATTTTTTTTTTCTGTATGTATTTTATCAAACAGAAAGCACCAATACCTGCTATTATTTCATATTTTCAGAACAAGATATTAATAAACCTGTCCCAGTGGAGATCATAACAAGGGAGGATGACTGGGCGGTTAGGCTTCTAAACTTGCAGTTTGCAGTGCTATCCTTTCACAATGGAAGTAAGGTGGCCAGAGAAGTGCCGATATTTGGCATGCCTTTTGGCATTGATGATGTGATCTATGGAATTGTTGATGAGCTCCAGTATGACCCAGATACACATGCCATTGTTATTTCTGAACTCAAGACAAGGAGGTCAAATTTTCCTCCTAAAAAAAGTCAGCAGGATAAAGACTTATATCAGGTGAATTGGTATTAGATTTTTTTAAATCAGGTATTTTGTTTTGACTCAGTATCTTCCTATAGATTATCTCATTTATTTTACTTTTTATTTGGAGTAGTGTTACATTATTGTTGTATTTGCATTTGTTCTAAATTCCTTTATTCTAACTTTTAAAAAAATTGTACAGGTCAGTCTGTATGCTCAGTTGTTCAATGAACTTGTGCAAGGAAAAGTCAACAAGCATCTGCTGAACACACATCTACAGCTGGATCTGGATGCAGAGTTTAGTGATGGTGTCAGAGAACGTTTGAAGGAATCTGGAAGTGATGCTTTAACATTAAGTCAATTGTTTGACATTGTTTTGAGCCAAGTATGTTGGTTTTTTAATTTCCCTATATGGTTAACAAATAATCAATTATAATCTTAAGGCAATATAACTAATTTTATTCTTCAAAAGCCTTGTGTGAGCTTCAATTTCAATCATAGCGTAAAGAAAAATTATATTATTATTTTGAAGTAACGTAAACAGTTGGCAAACAATCTAAATTATTAATTATAGACCTAGTTGTAGTGTATTTTGTTTTGTTGTTTAAGTTTTGATTGCTTTCCCCACTTTTCAACAGCAATTCGATTACAATTATTTATTTGTTTTAATAACGGAGATGTACAGGAACTATTTATAGAATTAGGTATTCATTTTATCAGAACCATATTTCATGCATAATTACTTAATTTGAGGCATAACAATTTTTCTTTTACATTTAACACTCTATATTTGTTCATATTATTAGGATTGTAACATAATAAAATTAGTTATCATTTTATTAATTCAAATGCATTAAGTCTTAATCTACATTTACAGGTGTATTAATTATAAAATGAGTAGTGCTTTACATTAATAAAGATTTTTTTTTTCAAACAGGTACAAAGTCTAACTTGTATAGAATTTACAAATCTAGAGTATATTCTTCAAGAAGACAACAGCACAATTCTTGAGGTGAAGCTGAATTACGATCCTGAAAACATTAAGGCGAAGGTGCTGAACCAAGTGCGATGGTGGAAAGGAGAGAGGGGGACAGTTGGAGTGGATGTTGAGGACTGTTGGAAATGCAGCTTCTGTCGCTTTTCAGAGCTGTGTGAGTGGAGGCAGAAAATAAACCCAAAGGTTTCAGAGTCAAACTTAGAGGGTGGATCTAATGGTGTATCTCAAAACTGTGAAAGCAGTAAAGTCATGTCAGAACAAGTAAAATTAGAGGGAGGATCTAATGGTGAGCCTCAAAACTGTGAAAGCAGTAAAGTCACGTCAGAACAAGTAAAATTAGAGGGAGGATCTAATGGTGAGCCTTAAAACTATGAAAGCAGTCATGTCAGAACAAGTAAAATTAGAGGGAAGATCTAATGGTGAGCCTCAAAACTGTGAAAGCAGTAAAGTCACGTCAGAACAAGTAAAATTAGAGGGAAGATCTAATGGCGAGCCTCAAAACTGTGAAAATGGTAAAGTAAAAGAATAAATATAAGCCAAGATGAAACGAACTTACCAAGCCATTAAACAGATTTTCAGGCATATGATCTATTGTATTATTTAGTGTATATTATCTATATTTGATCAGTCTAATTTTTAAAACTAGCTTTGCTTATTAGATTTTTTAAGGTTCATTATATTTGCATTCAAATATTATTATAAAATCACATTTTAAACAGGCGTACAAAGATTTTCTTATATTTTAAAACTAGTTTTGATCAAAACAAAGCTCATTTTACCTATATTTATATACATATTTAATTCTTATGTAATTTATCTATATAATGCCTAAGTTATTTTGAATTTTACAAAACTTTAATAACGTAGTACAGTTTTATAAAAGATGTGATGTCATGTTTGATCTGAAAATATAATTTTTGATTGGCAGCTATATTGTAAATTTAAGTTGAGTGAATGATAGCAGTTTTCTTTTGTTATTAAAAGTATTAATAAGCAGCACTTGCTTTCAATGTTTTACATTTTTGTATTGTATTTAAAGAATGTTAATCACTATAGAATACACAGTATCTTTGATAACATGAATTAACAATATAACATTTAAAGAGTACTTGAAATTGCTTTTATGTGAAATAAAAATTATTTATTTCAAGCAAACAGATGTAGTATTTATTTCTTTTAGCTCATGGCCGTCTTAAATATATTGGCATTCAAACTTGCACAAGTTTTAATCACAATGTCTGTTCTGATCTAGTATAATGTGTAAAATTTAAGAATAACTAGCAATGTTATTTTTGACTTGACTTCCCAAAACTCTAATGAAAGAAATAGCTAGGTGGCATGAAGAAGGTATAGTCATGATTATTGGTCAAGTGGGCATCCAAAAGCTAACAGCAAAAAATTCTTTTTATCAAGAAATAGCGGAACGAAGGTCTTGTCATGGCTATTGGTCAAGTGAACAATCAAATGCTAACATTTGAAAATATGGGTCACCTCCAGGCTATCTACATTTCATTACCATTACTACCAATCAGTATTAAAGAAAATTATAGATGTTCTGATAAAAATTCTGTTTAAATAATGCAAAGAAGAAACCTTTTTTTGAAATATTAGTTTGTAAAAGTGCACACAAATAATGTTGCATTTATCTAAGCCCTTTATTTTTTTTGTTGGGTTCTTATTTATTGTTTTTACAAAAGCAAGTCTGATTTGATAGCAGTTTATTAAAGAAGTGTAGTATGATTGAACCACTTAAAGTAGTTGAAGATCTATTTAATGTGCATTAGTAATGTGTTAATATGTGTTAACATGGCCAAGTAATTGATTTTTCGTTTTTTAGGAAACATTTTTTAGCTATGAAAAAAAGTCTTTATTAAAGCTAAGATTTTCTTATTTTTAGTGCATTAAAAAGCATATTTTTATTAAAAAATTAAAGGTTATTTATCAGCTTACAAGTTTTACTTCCATCAAAATGGACCAGTTGTTATATTTTACATCTTAAAAACCATTTACTCAGAAAAATATATTGTGTTAATATTGAGTCTACATAAGTAAGCCAAACCACATGAGAAAGACTTAAGCTTTAATGCGAGATAATAATGGTATGTTTATTCTTCAGTGCAATAAGTTTAGGTATGTGTGTCCAAACAAACAAAATGGCGGCCCACATGAAAGTAACTCATACACTTTACGAAGACTCAACAATAACTCTAGCCTTATTTGCTGATATAGAGTCATGCAAGATCCTTAGGCAAAATGTCATGAGTGGTTTAATCGAAGCAAGTCTTCTTAAAGCAAATATGGTAATAATTACTAATTACGTTAATTTTATTTTTAGTAATTTTGTTTTTTCAGTTTTAAAAAAAAAAAAATTCACTTCAGTTTTCAGTGACCAATCCAATAATAAAATAACTGAGTTAGTAGGCCTGCCTAATAGTAATAGTTAGTAAATATAAGAAATAGATCTAGGAAGTCTTATAGAAAGAGTAGAGTTAGTAAGAAGACTGAAGAGTCAATTAAATTTAAAATCTTATTCAGATTTTGTAGGGCCTAGCCTAATTAACTAATTATTAAATTAAACTAGCCTAATTAGTTTAGTAGGCCCTATACTTTTTAAATAAATAATGTAGGCCCTAGGTCTATTTTTTCATATTTTTATTATTTCAGCTTTTGTTATTGTTATCTTTTCTTTTTTTTTTTAACTAATGCTCTTCTTTCACTCTCTAGGTGATTGATTCATTTCAAGTTTTGGTAGCAGCCAATAAGGCAGTCCACCTTCACCGTACAAACTCAATGGTAACAAAGAATGTGCACTCAGAGATTTTATATAGTCTTTCACCAAGCAAAAATGTAAGTCTTTTAAAATGATGATCTTTTAAAAAAAATACTTTCATTCAGATACCATTATGGTAACATTGGAGTATTAGTGTAATTAAAGAAAATGCATTTTCTTTTTAAATTGCGTTGTTAACATTAATTTTTATTCATTTCTCAATTTCAGTATTTTGAAATTTTAAAATAGTTAAACATTTAACAAATATTCAGGATGAATTCCTCATTATAATTTTCTTATTTAAATATATTTTTGTTATAAATAACTAATGGAATAATATTTATCTTGCACAGATTTCTGAATCTTTTCGATCTTTTGGTGTATCAGATTCAGACAAAAGTGTGTTTGTAGCTATTGTGGATGACGCTGATGACAAAACATTGAACAAAATAACGGAATTGCTGGGGAAAGAGCCATCTCAGTTAGATCAACTTCCAGAAATAGCAGACACAAAATTAATCACAAAGGTAATCAAAACTATATGGTCACATTTACACGAATGTAAATTTGCACTGGTTTAGTTGTATTTGTTTTCTTTAACAAATTAAATGCAGAAATTAATTTGCACATTTATCTTACGAAATTGCAACAGAAATATTTGATGGCAATCTGTTTGGTTCTGAAAATAGATTTTCCTGTTGTCCTCAGAGACAATGGGTGGGACAGTGTAGTGTGTGGTCTAGTGATAGACCACTAGAATATTTAGCGATAGGTTAAATTTGTACGCTAACACTCATAGCCGGACTCACCAAAATATGTTTTGAATAGCTAAAATCCTAGATTTTTTTCTCTGTTTTTCAACTGTTTTCTTTATGTTGGGGTTTATAGCTTTAATCAAAATATACATAGCATTCGAGTAAATGATAATTAATTAAAATTATGTAGTTTGAAATTAATTCAAAGTCAACCTTGTCTTTCATCATTTTGAATTTTGTTACCCCAGGTATATAAAGTAACAGAAGAGGAGTTATCAAACTTTTCTTTACTGGATTCGCTTGTGACCAGGATATCTTCAAAAGAAATAATAACAGCAGGGAAAGGAAAAAACTAAATTTTATTTGTGACATTACACTTACTCAATCATCTCATAATAATAAATCTTGTTTGTAAAATGCATTGGCTATTGACATTCATATATAGTTCTCGTATTTCAATGTGTGTGTAGGAAGTTATTTTCTTAAATGCATTGTTGTGGTTGTTTTAAAAAAAGTGAAGTTTTAAAAAAGTGAAATTTGACAGTGTGTAAATGAACAGAGTTACCCTTCAAATAAAAAAAAAAAAATCGAATAATCAAGGGATATAATCAGATTTGATTATTTTGTGAAAGTGTTAATTGAATTATTCCCCTTTTGCCTACGCGTTGTTACTCTGTGTAAAAAGTTTATGAACAAACAACATAATTCAAATACCGTACAGGCGGCGGTAGTCAACGGTTGAACTCCCCTAGCACTTAAAGGTCTTATAATTGGGTGTCCAGCACAGGGGCCAGGAGTAATATTTTGAATCAACGGTCTAACTGGGAGCCTCGTCCTGCGTCCCTAAGGTCATGTGACCCGGAGCACTATGACGCCTATAATGTTTAAAAAGAACGTCCTACACTATGAATACAATGTGCTACTTTAATCAATGACTAAATGCAATAAATAATTTAAAAACGATCGCTCATAAAAGCATGTGACACACTGGGCGGTCGACGAAGGGTGTTCTATTTTATAATCGCGGAGTGTGATCAACGTACACTCACGGTTTTATACAGCATACCCAGGGGTCTCTTACACTCTAGGTTTTATACAGCATACCCAGGGGTCTCTTACACTCTAGGTTTTATACAGCATACCCAGGGGCCTCTTACAACAAGGTTTTATACAGCATACCCAGGGGTCTCTTACACTCAAGGTTTTATACAGCATACCCAGGGGTCTCTTACACTCAAGGTTTTATACAGCATACCCAGGGGTCTCTTACACTCACGGTTTTATACAGCATACCCAGGGGTCTCTTACACTCAAGGTTTTATACAGCATACCCAGGGGCCTCTTACACTCACGGTTTTATACAGCATACCCAGGGTCTCTTACACTCAAGGTTTTATACAGCATACCCAGGGGTCTCTTACAACAAGGTTTTATACAGCATACCCAGGGGCTTCTTACACTCAAGGTTTTATACAGCATACCCAGGGGCCTCTTACAACAAGGTTTTATACAGCATACCCAGGGGCCTCTTACAACAAGGTTTTATACAGCATACCCAGGGGCCTCTTACAACAAGGTTTTATACAGCATACCCAGGGGCCTCTTACAACAAGGTTTTATACAGCATACCCAGGGGCTTCTTACACTCAAGGTTTTATACAGCATACCCAGGGGTCTCTTACAACAAGGTTTTATACAGCATACCCAGGGGCTTCTTACACTCAAGGTTTTATACAGCATACCCAGGGGCCTCTTACAACAAGGTTTTATACAGCATACCCAGGGGCCTCTTACAACAAGGTTTTATACAGCATACCCAGGGGCTTCTTACACTCAAGGTTTTATACAGCATACCCAGGGGCCTCTTACAACAAGGTTTTATACAGCATACCCAGGGGCTTCTTACACTCAAGGTTTTATACAGCATACCCAGGGGTCTCTTACAACAAGGTTTTATACAGCATACCCAGGGGTCTCTTACACTCAAGGTTTTATACAGCATACCCAGGGGCCTCTTACACTCAAGGTTTTATACAGCATACCCAGGGGCCTCTTACACTCACGGTTTTATACAGCATACCCAGGGTCTCTTACAACAAGGTTTTATACAGCATACCCAGGGGCCTCTTACAACAAGGTTTTATACAGCATACCCAGGGGCTTCTTACACTCAAGGTTTTATACAGCATACCCAGGGGTCTCTTACAACAAGGTTTTATACAGCATACCCAGGGGCCTCTTACAACAAGGTTTTATACAGCATACCCAGGGGTCTCTTACACTCAAGGTTTTATACAGCATACCCAGGGGCTTCTTACACTCAAGGTTTTATACAGCATACCCAGGGGCTTCTTACACTCAAGGTTTTATACAGCATACCCAGGGGTCTCTTACAACAAGGTTTTATACAGCATACCCAGGGGTCTCTTGAAGGGAGTGTGGACAAGCCCGCGCCGACTAAATTTAGATTTAAATAACTCGGTTCTAGAAAACGGTAGTGCTTATTTCGGCGAACGATTGAGGAAATACGCAACATACTTGGATCCTCGCAGATCCGTTTGAGGATATAAATATATCCTCTAAACTACGTGTCTATTTACGATTTCCCGAAGGTTTATTATGCTAGTTGGAGATGTTATCAAACACCACACCCTAAACGCCAACATTTCCGATGCGGCACTGACTCCTGATTATTCAATGTGAACTTAATTAATCTTAAACACACGCCTAACATTATTAATAACATTTCATTTATATCCGCAAGCCAGAGTGATTTTTTTCCTTGGTATTTTTGGAAGTCGAAAAACGTTTTTGTGTGTCATATTGAAATCACGGTTTTAGAAAATTTCATGAATCGACAAAATTGAGTTAAAAATGTTTAAGTGTTAAAAAGTTTAAATATATTAAAAAGTAGCGGCTTGTATACTTGTCGAGGAGGGAGAGGGGAAGGAGGCAGATGGAGGATGATTAAAAGTTTAAAATAAAAGTAAACTAATACAATTAGGGGTCGTCCATAAATGACGTCACACTCTTAAGGGGGGGGGGGTGGGTCAGTAATTTCGTGACGGTGTGTGATGAGGGAGAGAGGGGGGTGTTCAGATGGTGTGACGTCACACTTTTGGATTATAAAAAAAAAGCAATGATAGAAAACGAATTTTAGCCGTTATTTCGCGTTTTAGAAAATTGTTTTGATAAAGTGTAATAGAAATTGATTGGAATACTCTATGCTGACAGAGTTCAAACTAGATTTGGGAAAATATCGCTGTTTTAAGAAATATTGAACTGCTATTCTGAGGGGTGTTGTAGGCTGAGGGGTGACGTCATTTTAGAGGGGTGGGGGGAGGTCTGGCTTTTTGTGATGATGTGTGACTGAAGGGAGGGGGGGGGGGAGGTAATCCAAAAAGCGTGACGTCATTTATGGATGACCCCCCCCCCCCCCCCCCCCCCCCCCCCCCTTGGGCCTAACCTTTCTGATACGGATTTGAAGACTACTGTCCCACCACAAGTGTAAAGCAATCATAAATGGGAGATAACTTTACAACTAAATTTTAAAAACTCAAATCTCTTTTCTAAGAAAAAATACAAATTTTTTTTTTTTAGAGAATACATACATGTGTTGGTTAAATAAGGTCAACTAATTTGTTACACATTTTACACATAGTTGAGACCATACTATACCAATGGAAGGATTATTTATTTTTCGAAACTTATACATTTACGTAAAAGATTCTTAAAT
Source organism: Physella acuta (assembly GCF_028476545.2). Lineage (NCBI taxonomy): Eukaryota > Metazoa > Mollusca > Gastropoda > Physidae > Physella > Physella acuta. The sequence continues at coordinate 284,464 of NW_026731763.1, read as the reverse complement.
AATTAATTTTAATTTTAATTCACAGTTTATTCATTACACCGTTTAGAAATCTACTACTTTTCTTATAATCGTATGATCATACTTTTAGGGATCATTTCTAAAGTTGGTCTTGCCGGGACGTTGAGCAAAAACTAAATGCATCCAGTCCTCATCTCCATGCACTAGAAATGGACTATGCAACTATCACGAAAGTCAACAATGGAGTTGCGCCCATTTTTGTTCCCTCTAGGTCGAGAGATCCGGAGAGGAGCCACCCGGACTACGGTTCGGTTGGCTTAATGAAAACTTGGGCCCAATCCCTTTCAGATATCAAGACAACAATCACCATCGACCAGTCTGATGAAATAGCTCCTGAGCTTTTCGACTCGCCTACATTAATTCAAGTCACCATCAAATCAAGCAACCACCAGAACATCCCTGGTCACCTCTTGCGCAATATCATTAGCCCACACCAGATCCTGCTGCTCAACTATGGACGAGGGGATACCTGGTAATTCTCGTCCAACGAGTTTGATGCAGCGGATCTGGACGGCACCACCAAAACACACGGCCCATACACGTTGAATTTCGACAGATACTTTAAGGACAAAATCATCGGAACCCTGAGATGGGTCCCGCCCGCCCTGAGCAACGAAACACTGATTAAGGCACTGCAAACAGTCAGCAAATCTACACATACAATAACCACAATCCCGCACACAAACAATCGCAGATTCACCATCCAGAACGACAATCCACAACACATCCCACACTACATCAAAATTACATACAAAGACACAACACGTAATATCCTCATCGCACTGCCAGGAAGACGCCAAGCCTGTCAGGTGTGCGGCTCGGACAGACACTGGACCAACCACTGCCAATCATCAACACCAGAGTCAACACCCAATGTTCACCTGTCAACAACACAGGAATCAACTCAACAACCATCCTCACAGACAATTTTAACAGAACCACCTAGGGCACACTGGAGAAACACAAAGCCCAGATTAAGAAATAGATAACACCACGTCAATGAAAAGAAAAAATGAAATCAGCCCCACAGAACAAGGAAAATTAACAAAAAAACTCGCGAATCAAATCTTCGATCGCCTGACAAACACCTTAGAAACCCAGCCGCAACAAGAAACTACCACTGAACCAATTTAAATTCCCAAACCTTTAACTCCTGGAAAAGACAAGAGCTGCGGTTATTGCTTTCACAGTTTCAGTACTGCCAGCGAGTGTAAAACACATACAAAAACTTCCCATCCTGATACGAGTAAATGCCCGCATTGTAACAATCTGATCAAAAGCAGAGAAGCAATAAAGCACCGCATACTAAAACACCCAGACACCTCCGTCTTCCAGTGTGGATACTGCCTAACAAGTCTATACACCAAATACGACATAGAAAAACACCTCAACGACCAGCACCCCGACAACGACCTCTGCCACAATAAAATATTCTACATCCTCAACCCAGACAGATCCATTTCTTACATTTATGCAGACGACAGAACATAAACAGCGAGAAGGACAACTCTTCAAATATGACACGCTGTACTCACCCCTTAAACGAGTTTTGTCAATCCCTACTCATCCGGATCCCAACACTTTCATTTTACTTTATTAAAACATACATAATTAAACATACTCTTAATACGCTCATCCGGAAAAAATGGTTTCATTAGATGATAAAATTTAGTTAAAAAAAAGTGTATACATTTGTAAATTCATCTTGATATGTTTTTTTTAAAATAAGAACATTTAAAAAAATGTAAAATATGCTGATGTTGTTGCACTTGTTTTAAATTGCAAATAAAAGTTAAAATTTTTTTTATAATCATATGAAATTTCGTCCTCTAACTAAAACAGTACTCAAGTCATCATGCATGAGGAAATCATAGAGTAACATACATTTAATTTTAAACATCACATCACAGAATAAACATCAATGTACACATCACAATAAACTTCTCTACGTACAAACCACATCATACATCACTTTTGAACACCAGACCATTAGTGAGGAGGGGGGGGGGGGAGAGAGATTGAACATTTGAAATACTAACTTTGATTTGTTGTGGTAATAAAGTAAGTTATTTTGTCCCCCACTAAATTTAATTCTATTGTCCCCCACTAAATTTAATTCTATAGTCCCCCACTAAATTTAATTCTATAGTCCCCCACTAAATTTAATTCAATATTCCTCCAGTAAATTTAATTGTGTTAGAGGAATCCCTCCCAATACTAGAATCAAGAAAGAAGAAGAACTAAGTAGAAAAAAATTATGAAAATGACACAAAATAAACACAATCTAGTTTTTTTACGTTTTAATAAAACATCACACTACAATTTTAAATTTAAAAAAAAAATGTGTGTAATTTTTCCAGACAAAACAGTTTTTGAAAATAAAAACTTTTCCCAAAAATTTCCGACGACTTTTTTTGTATCACGCGAATTCCGTGGTGATCTGAGCTCGAGTTTCCGACAACAGCCCAGTGTAAAAATGGATGTAGACGTTACCTTGATCATACCACAGGCTCTTGATGAGGGTGAGTTTTCCTAATCCCACTGAGATTAGAGCCAATTTCCCTTGACGGTCACGTGTCACTTTGATTCTCACCTGCACAATGGCGTTCAATTAAAAAAAAAATATAAAAAAATAATAACAGCGCACATATAGTGATACTGTACAAATTAAAGTGAACCAATAAATATATAGTGAAACAATAAATGCATAGGGAACTAGCAAATGTATAGTGAAACAATAAATGTATAGGGAGCTAACAAATGTATAGTGAACCAACAAATGAAGAGGTTCTTTTAACAGGTTAAGTGAAAAATGAGCTGCATAAATACAAGGAAGTAATAATAAGTAAATTGAACAAGAAAGTAAACAACGTGTAGTGCTAATGCTTCCAAGAAATTATCCATACTAAATCAATCTGTTTTAACTACGATAACTTGTCCATACTAAATCAATCTGTTTTAACTACAATAACTTGTCCATACTAAATCAATCTGTTTTAACTACGATAACTTGTCCATACTAAATCAATCTGTTTTAACTACAATAACTTGTCCATACTAAATCAATCTGTTTTAACTACAATAACTTGTCCATACTAAATCAATCTGTTTTAACTACAATAACTTGTCCATACTAAATCAATCTGTTTTAACTACGATAGCTTTGACTATAAAATGTATTCTCCCAATTCCTTCTCCCAGGGGAGAAGTTGGACATGGCTATCTCAGGGGAGAAGTTGGACAGAAGAACTTGCCAGCAACGTTGCCGAGAGACAGAAGAACCTAGCGAGCACCGTTGCCGGGATACAGAAGACAATGAACCTCCAGGTTTACCGATTTCGGGGTTGTTTTCACGCGCAATGCCGACATGTCTGGTGAGAAGATCCTGAAAAATGGCCGCCGGCGACTGGAAACGATGATGCTGACATTAGTTCCTACAAGCAAGTCACTTATCTTGAAGCTGTCATTAGAGATAGAGGAAGAGGAATAATCAACGCACTATTATAGCATACTTTACTGTCTGTATATGCATGCAACACACACATGCATCCATACACACACGCAAACATATATATATATATATATATATATATATATATATATATATATATATATATATATGTATGTATATATACACATATATACATACATATATATAAGCAGTGTTCACCTTTTCAGTGATCTCGGCATATAAAGGGATGGTATGGTCAGCACTATGCCCAGCGCCTTAACTTGAGGCAGGTACCCGTCATAGCCGGGTGGACTTGGCGAGGTTCTCGAGACATTTCATGTTAGCAGTCGAATGCTCTACTGTCCCCATATGCATGTGTATGTATATAATAATAACTGTATAGATTGCAGTTTTACAGCTACTTAAACCTTGCTCAACTCTTTAAGCCCGCTTAGTGTTTCTAAAGGGAAATAACTATGAGACGAGAAAACCAGACGTACTTTTCCATGTTACAGGCCTTTGTGATGTCTATCTTGACGATCTTGTTATAGTTGTTGATTTCATACATGCTGAGACACAATATTGATAGAATCATGTTTAAGTAAATACATGATTTCCACTATACTTTCTCGAATATTCCTATTCTAGATCAATGACCCATAGAGGTCGAGAGTGATGACTTTTTCTCTAAACCGAAACCAAAACCAAAATCAGCACCTCAACTTCAACTTTAACTGGAAAGGGGTCGTCTATAAATGACGTCGCACTCTTAGGGAGGGGGGGGGGGGGGGTCCGTAATTTTGTGACGGTGTTTGTGTTGATTTTTTTAATGAAAAGCAATGTTAGAAAACGAGTTTTAGTCGTTATTTCGCGTTTTAGAAAACGCTTTTTAATAAATTGTAATAGGGATTGATTAAAATACTCTATATTGACAGAGTTCAGACTAGATTCAAGAAAAAATATCGTATTTTAAGAAAACTTCAACTGCAATTTTGATTGTAAGTGGGGGGGGGGGGGGGGGGGGTTGTAGGCTGAGGTGTGACGTCATTTCAGGGGGGCTGATCTGTCTTTTTGTGACGATGTGTGGCGAAGGGGGAGGGGAGGTAAAAATCATCAAAAACCGTGTCGTCATTTATGGATGACTCCAAACCAAAAATGTGATATCTAGAATCGGCATTTTAACCGATTTCCGAAATTTAACTTGAAATAAAACATTTAATAATCCTAACCTTAATTTTGAAAAACCGAAAGAATAATAAGTTCCCCTTCCAGTTAATGGAAATCGCAAAAAAAATTGATAGAGAACTAAAATAAAAAAAAAAATATAAAACTTATATAAAGTTTCAACTCAAGTTATCGTATTCACAGACAGACACACACACACACACACAAACACATGTATACATACACGGACAAAATTGCAAAACTAAGTTTATCCGACTTAGGGAGATGTAAAACGTTGAGATTTGTAAAAGTTTGGATTTCGATTTTTTTACGATAGTTCGTTAAAAGTGTTTCGTGGCTTGCGCGAATTACTTACTAACTTAAAGAATGAGTTTTTTATTATTGTATTATTATTATTTTTTTTATTTTTTTGAACACCGAACTTTACTCTACCTGTAATCATCTCACAAATATTAACCCTAAAGCTTATCTTAACCCTGAAATTAACAATGTTGGAGAAAAAAAAGTCAATTTAGAGTGTTTTTTTTGTCTAAGTTAACAGAATCAAACCCGACGAAATAAGCAGCTTGATTGATGGAATACACCAACATTAATTTACTTAAGACCGACGAAATAAGCTATTTGAAGGATGGAACACACCAATAATAACTTACTTAAGACCGACGAAATAAGCAGCTTGTAGTATGGAACACGCCAACAATAACTTACTTAATTCCGACGAAATAAGCAGTTTGAAGAATGGAACACACCAATAATCACTTACTGAACACCGACGAAATAAGCAGCTTGTAGTATGGAAGACGCCAACAATAACTTACTTAAGACCGACGAAATAAGCAGCTTGAAGGATGGTACACGATATGCTCTCGTACGTGTCGTTGACACCGTACCAGTAGAAAGTGTTGGCATACAATAAACATTCGGTTGTCGCCCTTAAAAAAATTCATGGAAAAATATCTTACGCATATCAAATATAAGACTACACGACCTAAATAATAAATCCAATTTATTTAATATTGCAAAGTAAATAATAACCCCCTCCCCCCCATTAGTATCTGTAAATATTTTTATGCTTAGAATACAACAAAATAAAACAATAAAATAAAATAAAATAAAATAAAATAAAATAAAATAAAATAAAATAAAATTAAAATAAAATAAAATAAAATAAAATAAAATAAAATAAAATAAAATAAAATAAAATAAAATAAAATAAAATAAAATAAAATAAAATAAAATAAAATAAAATAAAATAAAATAAAATAAAATAAAATAAAATAAAATAAAATAAAATAAAATAAAATAAAATAAAATAAAATAAAATAAAATAAAATAGATTAAAATAGATTAAAATAGATTAAAATAAAAAATAAAAAAATAAAATAAAAAAAAATAAAAAAAAAATAAAATAAAATAAAATCTACTTCGATAGTTACCACCGCCCCTCCCCCAACTTCACCCCTCCTTGCGACGCCATCGTTATATAAACCCACAGAAAACTTACGTTACCTGATCCCGAACATTTTAGCCATACGATAGAAGACTCGGGCGAACACGCCCCCGCTGTAATGTTCCGAATCGCTGTGCACTAAGTCGTCGACGGTCAGCATGGGCGGAAGTTCCAGAGACCGGATGGGCTGGCCATCCTCGTGTAGCCAGGAGGCCAGGGTCCACTCGAACATCCCGAAAATATAGAACTCCACCGTTTTAGCGAAAATATCCGCAAACGCTTCTCGTATGCCTGCGATTGGCCCCGTGCTGTTACTATATTAAAGTAGAATGTCGAGTTAACAAGTATTTACATTATTTACAAAATTATTTTTAATTAAATAAATTTATAAGAGAAACCTAGAATATGTACAGTTATGAAATTATTTTATTTAAGGAAAAAAAAAAACTAAATATTATTATATTTTTTTACAAATAGAATTTAAACATTTTTTTTTCTTTTAAATCCTAGGACAATTTTGAAGTCAAAACATTAACTTGGCTCAAAATATTATATATTTAAAACAACCACCCTTCAGCTGTTTCATAGAGGGACTTAAATTTTGGTACATATTTGTGCAACAGATGAAGTAAGACTAATGCAGCTACCAGAACTGTTTGGTGTAATTTTGACGGAATTAATCATATAATCTTAGTACATTTAGCACAGATCTTCAAACTTATCTGATGAGCATAATTCAACGTTGATTAATATCTGAATCCTTCTCCATGATCAAATGAGCAATACAATCTTTAAACTAATCGGATAGGCATACCTTACCGTTGATTAATATCTGAATCTTTTTGCATGATCATATGAGCCAACTCGTGAGCTACCATATCCGGTGCAGTGGCGTAGGACGTGTCTTTAAAGTCTCCGTCTCCGAACAACAGAAGGTCTTCCTTCATGTAGGAGTTGGCCAGAGCCACGCCGTAGTGGACGCCAACCTTGACCGGCGGATTGCGAAGTTTGGTGTAGTTGTACCAGACTGTGAGATATTTTAGAGGTTTGGTGTAGTTGTACCAGACTGTGATATTTTAGAAGTTTGGTGTAGTTGTACCAGACTGTGATATTTTAGAGGTTTGGTGTAGTTGTACCAGACTGTGATATTTTAGAGGTTTGGTGTAGTTGTACCAGACTGGGAGATATTTTAGAGGTTTGGTGTAGTTGTACCAGACTGTGATATTTTAGATGTTTGGTGTAGTTGTACCAGACTGGGAGATATTTTAGAGGTTTGGTGTAGTTATACCAGACTGTGATATATTATAGAGGTTTGGTGTAGTTGTACCAGACTGGGAGATATTTTAGAGGTTTGGTGTAGTTGTACCAGACTGGGAGATATTTTAGAGGTTTGGTGTAGTTGTACCAGACTGGGAGATATTTTAGAGGTTTGGTGTAGTTGTACCAGACTGTGAGATATTTTAGAGGTTTAGTGTAGTTATACCAGACTGGGAGATATTTTAGAGGTTTGGTGTAGTTGTACCAGACTGGGAGATATTTTAGAGGTTTGGTGTAGTTGTACCAGACTGTGATATTTTAGAGGTTTGGTGTAGTTGTACCAGACTGGGAGATATTTTAGAGGTTTGGTGTAGTTGTACCAGACTGTGATATTTTAGAGGTTTGGTGTAGTTGTACCAGACTGTGAGATATTTTAGAAGTTTGGTGCATTTTTACCAGACTGGGAGATATTTTAGAGGTTTGGTGTAGTTGTACCAGACTGTGATATTTTAGAGGTTTGGTGTAGTTATACCAGACTGTGATATTTTAGAAGTTTGGTGCAGTTTTACCAGACTGGGAGATATTTTAGAGGTTTGGTGTAGTTGTACCAGACTGTGATATTTTAGAGGTTTGGTGTAGTTATACCAGACTGTGTGATATTTTAGAGGTTTGGTGTAAAACACCAGACGATGAAACATTTTAGAGTTTATGTGTAGTTATACCAGACTGTGAGATATTTTAGAGCTTTGGTGTAGTTATACCAGACTGCGATATTTTAGAGTTTTGGTGTAGTTGTACCAGACTGTGTGATATTTTAGAGGTTTGGTGTAGTTGTACCAGACTGTGTGATATTTTAGAGGTATGGTGTAGTTATACCAGACTGTGAGATATTTTAGAGGTTTGGTGTAGTTGTACCAGACTGGGAGATATTTTAGAGGTTTGGTGTAGTTGTACCAGACTGTGATATATTATAGAGGTTTGGTGTAGTTATACCAGACTGTGATATATTATAGAGGTTTGGTGTAGTTGTACCAGACTGTGAGATATTTTAGAGGTTTGGTGTAGTTATACCAAACTGGGAGATATTTTAGAGGTTTGGTGTAGTTGTACCAGACTGTGTGATATTTTAGAGGTTTGGTGTAGTTATACCAGACTGTGAGATATTTTAGAGGTTTGGTGTAGTTGTACCAGACTGGGAGATATTTTAGAGGTTTGGTGTAGTTATACCAGACTGATATTTTAGAGGTTTGGTGTAGTTATACCAGACTGATATTTTAGAAGTTTGGTGTAGTTGTACTAGACCGGGAGATATTTTAGAGGTTTGGTGTAGTTGTACCACACTGAGATATTTTAGAGGTTTGGTGTAGTTGTACTAGACCGGGAGATATTTTAGAGGTTTGGTGTAGTTGTACCAGACTGGGTGATATTTTAGAGGTTTGGTGTAGTTGTACCAGATTGTGATATTTTAGAGGTTTGGTGTAGTTGTACCAGACTGGGAGATATTTTAGAGGTTTGGTGTAGTTATACCAGACTGTGATATTTTAGAGGTTTGGTGTAGTTGTACCAGACTGATATTTTAGAAGTTTGGTGTAGTTGTACCAGACTGGGAGATATTTTAGAGGTTTGGTGTAGTTGTACCAGACTGTGATATTTTAGAGGTTTGGTGTAGTTGTACCAGATTGTGATATTTTAGAGTTTTGGTGTAGTTGTACCAGACTGATATTTTAGAGGTTTGGTGTAGTTGTACCAGACTGTGTGATATTTTAGAGGTTTGGTGTAGTTGTACCAGATTGTGAGATATTTTAGAGGTTTACAAAAGCGTATCAAACTGGGTTAAAGTTTAGAGATTAGTCATATCAGACTGTAATATACAATTGATTGATTTTTTTACTTATATATATATAAGCCGTATATTTAATGTATTACAAAGATCAATTAACAAATTACTTTGAATACAGTTGAGGAATTAATATATTTTCATAATATTTTATGCTCAGCTTTTAAATTACATAACTTTTTTCGTCCTGATAGTAATGCCTGTAGTACTTAAATATTGGTAAGTAATTGCTTTAATCGTTCTAAACCCTTTTGAAGGTGCACAACCCCACCAGTTTTATATGCGCATTCACTGAAACCTTCTTAATAGTTCTATCGACCATAGGGCTGGTAAGTAGGTCACCAACCCGTTCTACAGCTCAATAAAACCTGCATAAGCCGTAGAACTGGTTGGTGACCTACTTAACAGCCCTATACTGATAACACTCTCTAACTTTCTCTGGCCTTGACCTAGTTTCAAACTTACTATCTTGGTTTCTCTGGCATTGACCTATATTACCATCCAGCAACCCCAGGCCATGACGGAGCTTGAAACTGACCTTCTAGCATCCAATGACCTTGACCTAGTATAAGACTTACACTCCAGCATTCTCTGGCCCTGAGTGACGTAAAAGAAGCCGTCCATCAACGGTGACACGGCGCCATTGGTCCGGTCAAAGTACATCTTCTCACAGTCAAAGGTCAAAGGTTTCGCGCTCTTGATTGTATCCCAGTTTTCAATGTTCCGGATGTCAGCAGCTGTAAATAGAAGGGGGGGGGGGGGACGAGGGAGGGGGGGGGGGGGTGAAAATTCAATTTATTCCATTCAAGACAAACGTTCGTTCATTGAAAATGTCTAGTTTGGGCTCCGGTTATACCCGGGTAGTGGAAAAATAAAATACAAAATTTTGATTTCGTTTTTTTTTCGCAATATATCTCTTATTTGTAACAATGAATGGAGTATTCACAATTAAGTATGAGTGTCGTCATTTTGTGCACACTAAAACAATTTCATAAAAAACGTTTTAATAACAAGCTTTTATGTAATAATGCACTAAAAAGGAGAAAATAAGTTATACACTACTATTAATCCGCCCCTAGTCACGTCCACCTTAATCCGCCCCTGGTCACGCCCACCTTAATCCACCCCTGGTCACGTCCACCTTAATCCGCCCCTGGTAACATTAAAACACCTACAGCGTACCTGTTACATTGCTAATTACACTCGACCTCTACGTACTTGCTAATTGTTAATTAAACTCACCCTCCACGTACTTGTTGCTCAGGATGCATTTCTTGCGGTCTGCTGTAAATGACGTCATCAGACAAAATGGCTTCCGTCCAAAAAAAATGGGGCCATTGTAGTAGCTTCCGCCGACACCCTTCGCCCGACTTCTGCAAGGTGTCCCTAGGTCGGCTTTTCACACCGAGAAAATAAAGTAAATTTTAGGAATCTGATATTTGAAATCTATAACTTATAAACTATACGACTAAGTTCTACATAGATAAAGACTTAATATATAACCGCCCTGAAAAAATAAAAATAAATTAAAGGAGAATATGCCCTATATATATATATATATATATATATATATATATATATATAATATGTCTGGTTCCATGACAAATGATCTCAGAAAAAGTATCTCAGGACAAATAATATCATGAACCAATGATCTGAGACTTATACACACGAACATAGGAAACAATTCTTTGTTTGCTAATACTTCAACAAATCCTATTTACTTTCTGTCATGTTGTTGGTCTTACAAAAACAACAACAACACATTTTTTTGTGCTGTTGTTGGCCTATACTACAACAAAACTTACTTTTTGTGCTTTTTTTGGCCAATACAACAACAACACTTACTTTTTATACAACAACACCACATACTTTTTGTGCTGTTGTTGGCCTATACAACAACTACAACACTTACTTTTTGTGCTGTTGTTGGCCTATACAACAACACCACATACTTTTTGTGCTGTTGTTGGCCAATAAAACAACAACAACACTTACTTTTTGTGCTGTTGTTGGCCTATACAACAACTACAACACTTACTTTTTGTGCTGTTGTTGGCCTATACAACAACACCACATACTTTTTGTGCTGTTGTTGGCCAATAAAACAACAACAACACTTACTTTTTGTGCTGTTGTTGGCCTATACTACAACAACAACACTTACCATTTGTGCTGTTGTCGGCAAATACAACAACACCACTTAATTTTTGTGCTGTTGTTGGCCGATACAACAACAACACTTACTTTTTGTGCTGTTGTTGGCCGATACAACAACACTTACTTTTTGTGCTGTTGTTGGTCAATGCAACAACAACAAAACTTACTTTTTGTGCTGTTGTTGGCCGATACAACAACAACAACACTTACTTTTTGGGCTGTTGTTAGCCTATACAACAACACTTACTTTTTGTGCTGTTGTTAGCCTATACAACAACACTTACTTTTTATACAACAACACCACTTACTTTTTGTGCTGTTTACGGTCACTGCCCGAGTACACCTGTTGATGGTGTAGATCATTCTGGAAACATAATTTAATTATTTCTTTCGTAAAAATTTACGGTTTCTCATACATTGGACAACTCACAACCTTCAGATAATAAATGAAAAAGGGAGGGTAAAGCATGATTTTCTTTCTTTTCTGTTTCATGATTTACTTGTTTCAGGTTGAAAATGTCAAATATTTGTTTATCTGCTAAAAACAGTTTAAGCATACACAGTACCACATCATGTAATTCTTACGTTTTTATACACACACACACACACACACAGACACACACACACACATATATATATATATATATATATATATATATATATATATATATATATATATATATATATATATATATATATATATATATATATATATATATTTATATATATATGTGTGTGTGTCTGTGTGTGTGTCTGTGTGTGTGAGGGGTGGTAGTATATGCTAGAACTAATATATTATGAAATGAGGAAAAGTGACTAGTTAAAAGATAAAACAGTTATGGTGAATAGGTCTAGATCAGGGGTCTCCAAACTACGGCCCGCGGGCCGGATGCGGCCCGCGAGATCATTTTATCCGGCCCGCGACGATCTTTTTGTCCAATTAATAAATGTGTGTTAAAGGTGACTGAGGAACTTTGCACAGAAAATTCAAAACAATTTTAAAAAGGTAGCTTAGGGTGCAAATACCATTGCCCGCCGTGTTGCAGACATTGGTGAAAACATCGTGACTCAAATAGCGAAAAATGCAAGCAAGCTTCGCCATTTTTCATTTGCAATGGATGAGTAGCTTGACAGTTGTTCCACCTCAACTTCTTGTGTTTATTAAGAGGTGTGGATGAAGACATGAACATAACACAAGCGCTGGCTTCCCTACATAGAATGTATGACACTGTTACAGGAGAGAATATCTTACCATAGATAGTTCAGAGACAAATACAAAATCGCAAGATTGATCATATTTCACATCAGTAAGATGGCTCATTATGCGAGAAAGTTCTGAGCAGAATATTTAAATTAAGAAAAAAAATAGGTGACTTCCTGAAAGTAAAGGCAAGCCACAATCATTATTGTCTGATGAAGAGTGGGTATAGAAATTGGCCTCTGCTGCAGACATAACTTACTAGTCATTTAAATTTTCTGAATCTAAAACGGCAAGAGAGGGAAATCTAGTTTCTGATCTATAAACCAACCTAAAGGCCTTTAGATACAAACGTGTCATGCTTTTGGAACAAGTACAGGCTAACAACTTGACACACTTTCAGCAGTGCAAGGTCTTTACGGCTGAAGCAAAACCACCGAGTTCCCCACGTCATTTACATACGAGATCATCAAAGACCTCCAGCTTGGGTTTCATTAGCTGTTCTCTTACTTGGACTCAAAGGCAGAAGAAGTGTGACTGTTTCAAAACCCATATGATGCAAATGTGGCCAGTCGCAAAGATGAACTGCGGCGGGAGGTCATTGAATTGCAAGAAAATGACTTCCTTAGAGACACGTTCAAAGAAGAGCGGATGGGTTTTTCATAAGATTTTGCACAAGGATGATTTTCCTAATATTAAAACTTCTGCATCAAAGTACCTTTTAAATTTTGGAACAACATACCTGTGTGAACAAACATTTTTAAGAATGAAATGCGTTCAGAATAATTTGAGTGCAGAGCAAACTTGGACCTCGTCTGTGATCGACCCCAGAAATTGTTTCTTCCGGACTTTTTACTAGGGAGGGGGGGGGGGGGAAGATGGGAGTGGACACTTAAAATGTGTATATATTTCTATATAAATTATATTTCGTTGGTGGGGGGGGGGGGGGGCGCTACCCCCCCCCCCCCCCCCCCGAAGAGATGCCTTAAAGAAACTCCGGCCCCCCAACTGATATTTGATAGTTAATGCGGCCCTCGGGCTGAAAAGTTTGGAGGCCCCTGGTCTAGATCAAGGTCAAAAAGTCCTGTCTGTGTTTTATAATGTAAGCACGATCCCATAACGCTGATGGTGCACTTGAAAAAATTATACCAGTGTATGTGAATTAGACAACCAGACAATTTGACAGAAAACTAGACAGACAGACAATTAGACAGACAGACAATTTGACAGACAATTAGACAGACAAATGACACACTTGAGAAAACCACTTGTGGTGTACTTAAAAGAAATGATAACGGTGTTTGTGAATCAGACATGCAGAAAGACAATCAGACAGACATACAATCAGACAGACAAGTAAACAGACAATCAGACAGACAATTATAAAATCCGACAGACAAGTTAACAGACAATCAGACAGACAATTATACAATCCGACAGACAATTAGACAGACAATCAGACAGTCCGACAGACACTTAGACAAATGACGTACTTAAGGAATCCACTTGTCGTGTACTTGAATAAATGATACTGGACAGCATTCAAATCACGGCCGTTGCTGACGTCGTTTTCGTCAACGATCTCAAAATTACCATCTTCATACCTGTGTGAAACACACAGCCAAACTTGAAACAACATGATTTCACACAAGAGAAAATGTTGCATGTATAGTTTTTTCAATCACTTTCTTTTCATTTCTTCAGTGCCTGCGCCAAGTTATTTAGCGCCTTAGGCAAAACTTATTAAAACGCCCCCCCCTGCAATTTTTTTGAGCCCCTATATATATATATATATATATATATATATATATATATATATATATATATATATATATATATATATATATATATATATATATATATATAAAATTACTGTAGAACAATCACTGCTGCAATCGAATAGTTTTTTGTGGTTACAAAACCACTATTCTATCAAGGTGCAAAAAATATAATATTTTGTAGGATTTTGTCTCTCCCCCCCCCCCCCCCCCCCCCATCCAAACGAAATGGAATTTATTTAGAAAATATATACTTTTAACCGTGTCCCGTCCCCCGTCCCCCTAAAAGTTTAGTCAGTCCCCGTCCCCCCCCCCCCCCCCCCTCTTCCGAAAATTTTAAGTGCCCCCGGAGAAAAAAGTCTGGAAGAAACATTGGTGAAAAAGCGCCCCGACCTTTTAAAATGAGGAGGTTGGGGCGCATTTTCACCAACGCGCAAGCTGAGGCTCAAAATTGGTAGTTCGTTCTGGGCACCTAAATAGATCGGTACGCTTTTGTATATATAATTTAATCAAAGTTATCAATTATTAGGTACTTTTTAATAATGGCGATTTCACATTTATGCGCCCCCCCCCTATGGACAGCGCCCTAGGCGGCCGCCTAGTTCGCCTTATAAGTAGCGCCGACCCTGCATTTCTACAACATTCATACATAGTAAGAATACAAAAAAAAGGCAACAGGGAGTAAAGTTCATGTTAAATGAAACTGCAATAACTTCCGTTATCTCATTAGATACGACGTCTTAGATTGGAGAAAGGGGAGACTACTATATTATATAAACAGGAAATAAACTAGTTTATTTAAAGGTGGTGTTTAGGGGTCTTCCATAAGTGACGCCATGTACGTAATGGGAGTTGGGGGACGGGGAGGGAGGGACTGTTTTGAGTGTTTTACATTGTCAACACCATTTACATCTGCAGCTTTACACTATCGTTAACGTAACTGATATTGTTATCGTATCATTTTTATTATTTACATTATTATCATTATCCTCAACTTCATTATTATTGTAATTACTATATTATTGTTGTTATTCTTATTTTTGTTGTTATTATTATATGGTTATTAATTTAAATAAACCGGGAGTGATCTCCCCTAAACTTTCTCGAATATTCTTATATAAAATAACAGGGGATGGGAACTCGGGCTATAGACATGATTTTTAATCCATTTTAAATACTAAAAGTTTTAAAAATAGAATAAAATCTCGTAGACAAATTAATTGCACACCAAGTGAACGCGAATAAAAAAGCGCATAATAGTGCGCAATATTATTAGTACTTTTAAAATTTACATTAGTTTTTTGAGAAATCGGAAGTAGCGTAAATAAGTACTTCCGGTCAACGAAAAATTCTCAAAATTTGACAGAAGGTAGAAAATTAGATCTTTTACTTACATATCAAATTTCATTTATCTATCTGAAATAGTACTCAAGTTATAGGCTTTTGAAAAATTCAAAGTAGAAAAAGTACCACTTCCGGTTATCCGAAATCGCTCAAAAGTTGATACGGATCTACGATTTTGATAAAATACTTATATATGAAATTTCATCAACCTAGCTGTAACGGTACTCAAGTTATCGTGTTTACACACGGACACACACACACACACAGACACACAGACATACGGACAGAATTGCAAAGCCCAGTTTTTCAGACTGGAATACGCATAAAACCTTTTAATTTTGATAAATCTGGATTGATAATTTTTGCCCGATTAAAATAAGTCCTCTATACTTCGGATGTGATGAAGGACTGAGGTGTAATACGGTGAAAATAGTTAAAATTTCAAGTGATTTTTGTGCACGATTACAATACTTTCTCTATACTTCGTATATACGAGAAAGTAAAAAAAATTATATTTATTATTTTTAATATTTTTTTATTCCTTTTATTACTTTCTCGTATATACGTAGTATAGAGAAAGTATTGTAATCGTGCAAAAAAAAAAAATCGAGATTTTTACAAATCTCGACGTTTTACACCTCACTGATACGGAAAAACATAATTTTGCAATCTTGTCCGTATGTCTCTGTGTGTGTGTGTGTCTGTGTGTGTGTCTGTCCGTGTGTAAACACGATAACTTGAGTACCGTTACAGCTAGGTTGATGAAATTTCATATATAAGTATTTTATCAAAATCGTAGATCCGTATCAACTTTTGAGCGATTTCCGATAACCGGAAGTGGTACTTTTCCTACTTTGAATTTTTTAAAAGCCTATAACTTGAGTACTATTTCAGATAGATAAATGAAATTTCACATGTAAGTAAAAGATCTAATTCTCTACCTTCTGTTAAATTTTGAGTAATTTCCGTTGACTGGAAGTAGTAATTTACGCTACTTCCGATTTCTCAAAAAACTAATGTAAATTTTAAAAGTACTAATAATATTGCGCACTATTATGCGCTTTTTTTATTTGCGTTCACTTGGTGTGCAATTAATTTGTCTACGAGATTTTATTCTATTTTTAAAACTTTAAGTATTTAAAATGGATTAAAAATCATGTCTATAGCCCGAGTTTCCATCCCCTGTTATTTTATATAAGAATATTCGAGAAAGTTTAGGGGAGATCACTCCCGGTTTATTATTTTATTATTGCTATTATTTTTATTAGGCCTACTTTTATTATTTTTATTATTTTTACTATTTTCATTATTTTTATATTTTTTAATTCTTTAAATTCTTTTTAATATTTTTTATTATTTCTATTATAGTAAGGGGAGTAATGATGTTGATAGCATCCCATTTAGACAAGGTGCATCAATGACCCCCCCCCCCCCCCCCCCCCCTTACTGAAACAATTTACGTTTTAATGATGTTGATAGCATCCAGCTTAGACAATGTGCAGTGTTGCCTCTTGACCGCGCTTGTGATGTGAGAGTCGGGCGATGTTTTGCTACTTAACTCCGCCCCCTCATCTTGCGTGCCATCTTGTTGGTCTATGACGCCATCCTGTGTGTCTGTGATACCATCGTCACTGACGTCACCGTGCGCGGCTGTGACATTATCCTGCGTGACGTCATCCGGCGCAACAGTGACGTTATCGCGTGAAATCTTCGCCTCTGTAAAGTTTCTTATCCTTTGTGTTTCGTCACCTTTCTTAACCGTCACATTACCCTGGCTATGCGTGACGTCACTCGGCGTGTCCCTGACGTCATCACGTCCGTGTGTGACGTCACGACGCGGCTGCAGGACGCCGCTGCCGGGCGTGAGCTGGGAGACGTGGCTGAAGGCCTGGATGACGTCAGCCACGGCCCGACCGTCACGGACCAGCCGGACCCTCCTCAGGACCGACGAGATGGGGGTGACCACAGAATCTCGGACCAATGTCTGGAATCAGCAAGAGAATAAATAAGGTCAACCACATTTAAGACATGAGGTATACGTAAACCTTGTTACTTAACATTAATTTGTACCAGAGGCGTAGCGAGGGGGGGGGGGGGGGGGGGGGGCTGGGGGTGCGGACCGCACTGGGTGACACCATTTAGGGGATTGACACCAAGGCAAAAAATAGCAAAATATATAGAGAAAAACTTGAGGGGGAGGGTGCAAATTGAAAGTTCGAGGGGGGTGTAAATCGAAAGTTTGAGGGGTGGGGGGGGGGGGGGGGTGCAAATCTAAAATTTGAAAGTTTTTCCCGGGAAGGGTCGCTACGCCTCTGGGGGGGGGGGTGACACCATTAAATGCCGCACCGGATGACACCCGACCTCGCTAAGACACTGCCTGAAACTAACTAGTTCGATTGCCTGGCTCATGTTTTTGACCTGCTTGATTAATTAAGTCTTAATGGGCAATGTGAAGGTCACGGACAACTCTGGATCGCCATGTCTATCAGTGAACATCTAAACCCTAATTGTATATTGTATCTAAAACAACTTGTGTTTTTATTACGTTTAGTCTCATCGGTATGGCGTTTAGAATCTGTTTCTGTTATTGCTAACGGTAAATCCAACTCTATTCCTTGTCTCAACTGTTGCCATGATTCTACCCTTTGCTTTCACCATAATCCAGACTCTTGCCCTAAACCCTAATCCTTACTCGAACAACAATACAGGCAAAATAAAAATCTTCATTGCTCAACTGACGGGTTTCTAAATACACGGTAATCAGTTATATAGTGTGTACTGACGTGTTTCAGGGTTGACACCAAAATTGTACAGTAAGGGGTGTTTCTCTCTGGCTCCTCTGCTATAAGAGGAGGGGGGGGGGGGATCTCACGTACATCCCACCCTTCGACGAAACATAGTTGTTGCAGAAAATATATTCTGTTTCCAGTGTCCGTCCACCCCTCCCCACCTCACACGGCAATATCAAGCGCCCCCCCCCCCCTTTAGAGAAATACGTATGAAGGCGTCCCCGAAATACCGCTAACCTGTACTTCGACCCTCCCCACCCCTCACGAAAATGTCAAACGCCCCCCCCCCCCCCTTTAGAGAAATACGTCTGAAAGAGTCCCCAAAAGACCACTAACCTGTACTGCGACTCTCCCCACCCCTCACGAAAATGTCAAGCGCCCCCCCCCCCCCTCAGAGAAATAAGTCTAAAAGAGTCCCCAAAAGACCACTAACCTGTATTAACCTGTGCTGCGACCCTTAAACAAACTTTGAACAATGTAAGTGTTAAAATTAACCTTGTCCAGCCTTACCTGTAGCACCTTGCAGCCGTACCTCGTCTTGTAATCGACTCCCTCATCTCTAAAAACTGGCACCCTCTCCTCTCGAACGTTCGACTCGTGGTATATCGCCATATAGTAGCGACCTTTGGTCAGCGGACGTGCACAGCTGACCAGCACACAGAGGGACCAGGCGAGGTACGATAGAACAAGATGGTGAGCAGCTACACAGCACATCGTGGACAGAAAGGGAGCAAGGATTAAATAAATCAATTTTATTCTAACATAGGTTGGTTATTGATTTTTGTGAGATAAGTTTAAATACCTAGCCGTATGACTTGTAATTACTTGTCTAAATTATTTTTAGGTTTGTTTAATCTAGACGAAGAAAAATCAATGTCGGGTTGAAGAAAACACAAAACATACTGTAACATATTAAAAAATGGGCTGATCAGTGTTTCTTTCAGACATTTTTTCTTCTCCATGAGGATACTTGAGACTTTCGGGGGGGGGGGGGGTGCACTGGTTCGAATATATATTTTCAATAATTTTTTTTCCATGTGCTTCAAAATAACTGAAACGGCGCTAAAGTTTGCGTGTTTACAGTCACGCAGACACACAGACAGACACACATACAGACACATAGACACACAGGCTACAGACAAAATTGCTAAACTAAATTCCTCTACACTCCTTATATGAGAAAGTAAAATAAAATGTTATTTGCTGTCAACAAACCCAATCACATGATTCTTGTGACTGTAAGCCACGCCCCCACCGTCACGCGATATTTATTTAGTTTTTTTATTTCCGCGAAGTTTGGCCTACAACGCCACCAAGGTTACCGCGTCAGGTGACCGGTGCTCTAGGACCCACCTTCAGTGTATGGTCGCTGGTTATTTGAGGACTGTGTTCTACTGTTAACAAAAAACCCTCCAAACTTGACCTTTCTGTACTAAGGCTGATCAAGTGCCATTAGATTCTACCAGCGCTTACTGAAGGTACAGAACAGCTGGATATTTACATTTTTCGTCACTTTCTCACACTTAAATATATGCATGTGTATAGGCATATATAATAAATATTCACGTGTGAATAATGTATTTTATTAATATTTTTTTTTATAATTATATGACAATAAACTTATAGAAAAACCACTCTGTCTTCTGCTTTTAAAAAAACGTCCATAAAGGGTTTAGGAAGAAATGCAGCCTATAGAAAAGCTCAAATTCATTTGAAGAAGTTGTCTGAGATATATAGCTCCATGACATCATTCTATCATACACACAAAACACTCGCCTTTTTCTCCATGACATCATTCTATCATACACACAGAAGCTCGGATAGCCTGTTTTTTATTCTTTATGCTATGCGTCATCCGGCCCTTTGAATTTACTTCCACACTTTCGTCCATACAAGAACAAACTTAACGTCAGTAGTTGTTTGAATTTGGATTTTTTCTCACTCGGGTAAGGCTTTAGGAGCTCTGATGAACTTTGGTCCACTGTAGCACAGAGGCGTAGGGACCACTCCCGGCGCCCGGGACGAACTTGCCATTTGGCGCCCCTCCTGATATATTATATATATATATATATATATATATATATATATATATATATATATATATATATATATATATATATATATATATATATATATGTGTGTGTGTGTGCGTGCGACAGTCTAGAAAAGATTTAATAATTACGTGTACGAATTCGTTTCCTAAAATTTTACTTGAAGCCAATTAAATTCTTCTTAAGATGCCAATAATCCTTAAAAAACCCACTAATAATGTCATAAACAAATAAGCCTGATTTGTATTTAAACTATAGCTTGTAGCAGACGCTAATTTGTTTTGGCCAGTTTTTTATGTTCTATCTTTGGAACAGTCTCTGTTATATGTTACATAGTTGGATTATAAGTTTGTTAGAATAAGGTCGTAAAAGTGATACATTATAGCAAAGAATTAGAAACATTTATTGTGCACATTGGCATACGACATGTGTATTGCCTTGACTGGTTGATTGTATATTATAACAAGCTCAAGGAAACAAATTGAAATCCACCGGACACAACATTTGAAAAGTCTCGGATTTTGCGATGTGTACTGCCTTCTCGCACATACTCAATAACAAATGCAGAACAAATTAAACTGGTTAAAGGAGCAGTGATATTTAATTGATAGTGGCATGACGTTTAGATTAGAATCAGCGGCGATGAAATCCTTTTTATTTTTTTAAACCAATGAGGAATTCAAATGCATCGTCAAAAAATTAAAAAAAAAATCAGTCAGAATCTATAGCTAAATATGAAGTAAGTTACAGAAAGTGGAGATTGAAATAAGAGCAAAGACAAGGTGGTGGTTATTATTAGAACGACAGTAAATAGAATCACTAAGCAGGTGCTGGTGTAGTCCACGGGGAAAGAGGAAGAGAAGGAGACAAATAGTCCTGAAGGAAATAGTTTGAATTAATATGGGGAGGATGTGTTATCAGGGATCGATCTTCATAAAAATCAAGTGAGTTGACGAAGTGTTGTCTACCCTATTCTCCTTAGGAAGCCGAAACCGCCCCCTCCCTAAATACGCCTCAGCTGTAGCAGTCTTGCTGTTTAAAATTAAGTCTCCTCGAGGGAGATCCTTGGGTATCAGAGCACTTCTATGTTGGAGATCTCGGCTTGAGGCGTGGGCGAACTCTTACAGTTTAGCGGTGTCTTCGGCGTGAGGCACCGCTGTAAAGAGTCGTGGTTTAAAAAAAAGCGTATGCATTGAGATGATGGTTGTCCAGAGGCACAATAACTAAGAGTGATTTATTTTTTTATTCTCTATTGAAGGTTTTGAGACTTTAGACAACAAAGTAGATAAACAAGCGTGTTGGTTTTTTTTCCAGTTGATGCAGAGGGCTTACTGGTTGTATTTAAATTATCGTTGTTGACCTGAGACTCTAAACTACATTCACCATCATCATTTTTCCTTTTCGTTCCTTGCTGAACAGAGGGGCCCCTGTCAAAGCTTTCCACTCCCCACGGCCTCCTGCTACACTTTTCAGCCTTTCCCAATTCCTTCCTCAACTTTCGGCCTCATTGAACACGCTACGTTGCCTATGGGACCATCTATATTTATGTGAATGTGACTACTAAAACTTGACGAAATTATTGTAAAAAGTCAACACAAAACGCAATACTTTTCTAATCATTATTACTTTATTAGGACATTTTTTTGTAAATCACAACTATCTTGCTATTAACAATCATTCTATTTTGGTTCAACAAAAATATTTTTAGGAATAATCATGTTAGCATTTGAAAGCAGTATCTTTACAAAGGAGAAGGAATATTTTTGTATCAGCAAATTCTATTTATCTCAGAAAACCTATTTCAATCGATTTTATACATACAAGGAATCTAATATATAAAGCCCAAACGTTTTTTATACCTCTATATGTGACAGCGCACGAGCCCTTGGCAAAAGAGGCCTATAGTAAAAACTCAATTTGATCGCCGTTGTGTAATATTTTAAAGCGTTTATTCTCTAAACTAGCCTTCGATACCCGTTACACGTGAATTTTAGGACTTTATATTTTAATGTAATTTTTGTTTGAGAAAAATATTTTATAAAATAGTTATTGGTCAAAGCGCAATGTGCTTTACTACACGTTACACGTGAATTTTAGGACTTTATATTTTAATGTAATTTTTGTTTGAGAAAAATATTTTATAAAATAGTTATTGGTCAAAGCGCAATGTGCTTTACTACACGTTGAACCATATTAGTGACAAAGCAAAGAAATAACTAAATTGCTAATATCCGACGCACTTAAAATAAAATAGGCCATAGATACCTATTAGAAAAATGAAAACCAAATTATATACATTATAAGTCACACATTAAATGCTGTCATCGCCTACACTCTGTCCTTTCCTAGAACAGCAGGACTAGAGCTGGCACCAACACGACCAGCAGAGCTCCAGCACTGATATGGAGAGCCAGTCCCCGCTCCTCAACGGTTGGCGTAATGGCTGCCATGGCCAGGTAAACTTCCGTCTGGCATGAGGCCATCAGGGCCATCATGTTACGGCCCTCTTCGTGGAAGCTCAGGATATTTTCCTGTGTACAATCAAAACAGGGACGGATTAAAAATAAAAAAAATAAACTCCAGTTTAGAAAAATGGTTTGCCAAATTGTATGAAACCGTGAAGGCGAGCGCCTTCCTATCAGGAAAATTTCGTGTTTTTTTTTGGGGTTTCAAGTCCTCCTATTTGTCTTTGATACCTGAATATAGCTAGGAAACATGCAAGCTTAATTCCCACACGATTTCACTCATTTAACGTAATTGTTAAAACATAAACTCCACTTTATGGAAAGGATGGTTATCGAGTTAATGACTGTGTGCTTGCTGCTTTAGCTACAAAGCTTGTGTTTCCAATAAAATCAAAGTATCCAAAATATTAGTAAAAATAGAACTACTACAAAAACAAAAAAATAGTTGTATTAAGACAGACCATAGACCGACAACGACATAAAATGCCGTATCAACAAGGCTAGATGTGCCTTCAACTCGCTGCGCCCGATGTGGAGGTCCACGGCCCTGTCACTCCGGAGCAAAATTGGGATTTTCAACACAAATGTTAAGGCAGTGCTACTCTATGGCTCGGAGACCTGGAGGGTTACGAAGACAAATACTGATAGGCTACAGGCGTTCGTAAACAAATGCCTATGACATATACTCAAAATAAGATGGCCAGACAAAATAACAAACATAGACCTGTGGCAAATTTTAAAGCAACAGCCAATAGAGAAAGATATAAAGGCACGAAAATGGGGATGGATCGGACACACGTTAAGAAAAGAAAAAGAAAACATCGCAAAACATGCATTGGACTGGAATCCCCCGGGGAAAAGGAAGGTGGGCCGGCCAAAGAAAACATGGAAGAGAACGGTTGAGGAAGAGGCAAAAACAGCTGGGCTCTCATGGGCACAGATTAGAGGAGCAGCCCAAAACCGAGTCCGCTGGAGATGTGTGGTTGCAGCCCTTTGCTCCCCAGGGGCCATAAAGGAGTGATGATGATGATGATGATGATGATGATAGACCGACAAAAAACAAATTTAATAGCAAAAGCAATACATTTAACGTTATGTAAGCAATACCATAAAAGTCTATACACCACCCTGCAGGTTACCATTAACGTACAAAGGCGTGACTACCTGTATATATTTGTATATTTCGCCCCTGAGACAACCGTCGACACGGGCCTGTTGTGTGATGTACTGGACACACTCCTGCAGACAGGGACCGAACGGCCGACAGTTGGACACCAGGCCCTGGTAGAGTGAGGAGACGTTGACGCTTGACGGAGAGAGAAACGCGTAGGGGTCGGCACATTGAAACCTTGACCACGAGGCGGGATCACAGTAACTGTAGTAAAACAATAACAGTTAACGGAGGGTGTGTATTATTAGGTTGGTTAATTAAGGTGCGAATCTAACAAGTTTTTACTTTTATAATAATTTAAAGCTTTTATTATAAGCTTTTTAGTTGGCGATAAGACGTTAGGATTCTTGTCTTTAATGCAGCGATATCACTCATAGCTTATAAACACACTTGGCTCCGGCGACAATGCAAGAATTTATTTGTTTAAAAATCTAATTTGACATTTGGTTTGTCTTTATAATGTATTTAAAAGATTACTAAATTCAATAACATAAGAGTGGATAACCAGTGTTTCTTCCAGACTTTTTTCTCCGGGGGGCACTTGAAATTTTCGGGGGGGGGGGGGGGGGGGGGGGCGGTAGACTTTTTTCGGGGGGGGGGGCGGACACTGTTAAAAGTATATATTTTCAAGCTACTGATAGACTTTTAACGCAAGTGTTGTTTAGTTGTTAACCTGTGTAGTGTCAACTGCGATTAGAACAAATTACTATACCGTGGAAAATTAAACGAATTTGATAATCTTTCAAATATTAAGCTTCTAAATGTACTAGGAATAAGAAAGTAAAACGAATTAGCTTTCTTTAATAAAAGTATTGGTCAGACTGGTCGCACATGAACGTTCATACATTTTTTACACAATATTTGGCACCTTACACTTTGGATAGCCGTACCTGACGCTGGGCACTCTTTGGATAGCCGTACCTGATACCCGGGCCTCCACTGAAGCAAAATTCGTTAGTCACGTTGCTCTTCGGGTAGTAGGTGAGTACCCCGCTGCACATCTCATCAGAGGTTGCCTCCCCCTGCACCACTGAGTGGTCTAACTTGGCCGTGCTGAACTCGCATGTGGTCACGATCTCGTCCCCGGGTAGGAGAATTATGGGATCGTCGGTGCTGCGGCGGGGGGAGGGGGGGAGGATTTAGACATTTTAAAAGTTATACAACATGCACACAGATGTGCTCTAACTAACGTACACTGAATGAACAATGTTACAATACATCAATGACATGTGTAATTGAATGCAATCAGTATTGGGAAATAATTAAATCAACTACGCAATCTGTCCTTATTTTAATTGCTGCGTGCAAGCATTTTGCTTCAATTTGTTTAATTAAGTTGTTTGTTGTTTTGTTGTTGCTACTTTTCATCCTACGACGAATGAAACAGCAATTAAACCACAAAAGTAGATATCCAACACCTCTCACCTCCACCCCAATCCCAGTATACGAAATTGTTATCAGCACCAGATGAAATACCCAAGGTTGACCATTTCGAAGTCCCACACATAAAAACACACACACACACACCTGTACTACCCAAGTCTGACAAAAAAATTCCAAACACCACAAAAACACACACAAGTACCACGTCTCGCAATAAACTACACATAATAAACACATACCCATCTCTAGTTCCCAAGTCTCCCACACTACCACACATAAACACATACACATCTTTACTACCCAAGTCTCCCACACTACCACACATAAACACATACACATCTTTACTACCCAAGTCTCCCACACTACCACACATAAACACATACACATCTCTACTACCCAAGTCTCCCACACTACCACACATAAACACATACACATCTCTACTACCCAAGTCTCCCACACTACCACACTACCACACATACACATCTCTAGTTCCCAAGTCTCCCACACTACCACACATAAACACATACACATCTCTACTACCCAAGTCTCCCACACTACCACACATAAACACATACCCATCTCTAGTTCCCAAGTCTCCCACACTACCACACATAAACACATACACATCTCTACTACCCAAGTCTCCCACACTACCACACATAAACACATACACATCTCTACTACCCAAGTCTCCCACACTACCACACATAAACACATACACATCTCTACTACCCAAGTCTCCCACACTACCACACATAAACACATACACATCTCTACTACCCAAGTCTCCCACACTACCACACATAAACACATACACATCTCTACTACCCAAGTCTCCCACACTACCACACATAAACACATACACATCTCTAGTTCCCAAGTCTCCCACACTACCACACATAAACACATACACATCTCTACTACCCAAGTCTCCCACACTACCACACATAAACACATACACATCTCTACTACCCAAGTCTCCCACACTACCACACATAAATACAGTGACCAGCTGCTGCACTCACTAGGCATACACCTGCGGACTGTCATAGCTGTACATGGGGTCGTTTGTCAGAAAGGTCAAGGCTCTGTTGTTTCTGTAAACTTGTATGCTCATTTTTGTACCTGTTAAATATCAGGACTTTGTGACTATGTGGGTACATTCTCTTGCTTCTGTCTCAAAATAGTAGCTACTGGACGGAGCTAATCTGAGATAAGTCACTTTAATTTGTGTTAGGTCACACGAAGCTTAATTAGATCCTGCATAACACGTTAGATCACTGTAACATAAACGTTTACCTCAAAGAAATCTGTATTGGGTCCCACTCGTTTGTGTAAGGTCACACCAACCTGAGTTAGGTCACACCAACCTGAGTTAGGTCACACCAACCTGAGTTTAATCTCACCAACCTGAATTAGGTCATACCAACTTGAGTTAGGTCACACCAACCTGAGTTAGGTCACACCAACCTGAGTTAGGTCACACCAACCTGAGTTAGGTCACACCAACCTGAGTTTAATCTCACCAACCTGAATTAGGTCATACCAACTTGAGTTAGGTCACACCAACCTGAGTTAGGTCACACCAACCTGAGTTAGGTCACACCAACCTGAGTTTAATCTCACCAACCTGAGTTAGGTCACACCAACCTGAGTAATGCATATGGTTCCAGGCCATGGTCACGTGCACCGGACCTTTGAAGGCGCTACTGGTACAAGCGGCACTACACACGCCCTTGACCTTCACGGATTCTTGACCTGGTGGCAGCACAAAGTTGTTTGACCCTGTCAGGAAAGTTCCGGCATCGAACATTCTTCTGGAGGAGAGAAAAATTATCCGCTCTACATTTTATAAAGATTTATTTTATATTAATCGGCAAAGCTTCTCTATTTGTCTGTAACACAAAATATCATTTTATACTATTTAGATACTGCAAATTCTGTTTGAAAGTACTGAAATACTGGATGAAATATTCATTCATTCTTTTATTGACTTAGACAACAAAAAATCCAACAAAGCTTAGATTAGTAGGTGAATAACGTAACTGGCATAGGGAGGAGAGGGGGGGGGGATTCAATGGGAAAGGAAACACTTTTTTTTCAGAATCAAATATAGATCTGTGTGTTTTTATTCTATTTTATGAATGTTGATAGTTTTAGGGGAAAACAGCTATAAATAAGTTTAAATCCGTTGATTTTAATTAAACTGTAATTGAAAACAACAAAGCCACCTACCTAATACTGGTACGATTCCGTGAAATCGCAAACCCGGACAGCGTAACTCACCTGTTGGGCGTGTAGTACAACCTTAGACCTGATCCGTCCATCCAGTCGGCGACCCTGTCTGGGTTGTTCCAGTGGACCTAATGACGTAAGCAGACGACAGGCCTTGTCACAGATGACACTAATACAACAGGCAACTAGGCCTGGTCCCAGTTATATAGTAAAGAACAACTTTTAGACAAGACATGTGTAGATTAAGTTGAGTTTGAATATTTTTGTGTTAATTTAGATATTGTCTAAACATTTACCACCCCCTATTTACACGAAATCAAATTCGCAAAGAAAATTGAATATTCAAAATGTGTAATAGTAAAAGAAAAACGAAAAAGAAAACTAAATTTGTTGTTTCGATGTCAAGTCTTTGTTAGACAAAAAAAAATCTTTTAAAATTGTAAAATATTTTCTGCCTTCTATCTCTGTGTTGTTTTAAAAAGCCGTAGGTTACGTTTAATAATTAGATCCATCCCTCTGTAACTCGTGTGTTATTACAACACGTCTGTGTAGCATAACCACATACATACAACACACCGCAACCGTTGACGACACACCTTTGACGACACAGCATGGCATCACACACCTGTATAGCGACCCTCTTGTACCCGTTGACCCCTATCCTGACCCCCGCATTCTGGTGACTGCAGTCCCCTGACAGACCCACGGTCCAGACACTGAGAAAATCCTGGCAGTTGCCGGATGAAGTCATGCCGCACTCGTATATGTTGGACGTAGCCTCTTGGTTGTCTTTTAAAATAGAAGAAAAACAACAATACACGTTTGTTAATTAGGACAATATAAATTCTTTGTAAAGCTGCGTATTTGGTAGGATCTACTGTCTGTACCCACACTAAAAGAACTAGTTTGGACTTCTAAATTATATTACATGATGAAAATACTCCAAATACTTGCTAACTTATTACACTCCTTTGTAAACAATTGCCACCTGTCATCATGTCACATATCTGTCACGTGTCAACCAACTTAACCATGTCACTTACCTGTAATCCCGTCACTTACCTGTAATTCCGTCACTTACCTGTAATTCCGTCACTTACCTGTAATCCCGTCACTTAACTATAATTCCGTCACTTACCTGTAATCCCGTCACTTACCTGTAATTCCGTCACTTACCTGTAATTCCGTCACTTACCTGTAATCCCGTCACTTAACTATAATTCCGTCACTTACCTGTAATCCCATCACTTACCTGTAATCCCGTCACTTACCTGTAATCCCGTCACTTACCTGTAATCCCGTCACTTACCTGTAATTCCGTCACTTACCTGTAATCCCGTCACTTAACTATAATTCCGTCACTTACCTGTAATCCCGTCACTTACCTGTAATTCCGTCACTTACCTGTAATTCCGTCACTTACCTGTAATCCCGTCACTTAACTATAATTCCGTCACTTACCTGTAATCCCATCACTTACCTGTAATTCCGTCACTTACCTGTACAACCGAACAGCACCATATGATGTAGTGTATAGACGTTGTCAATCACCGGCTCTACGGCGATCATGTGATAATCCCCAGGTGTCATCAAACTCTCCAGGTCGTAGATCTGGCACATGTAGGTTGTCTCCTTTGGAGGGATGTGAGAACCGCTGGGCAGGTGAACGGTGAGATTCTGCACACCTGGTGTATAGCTTTTTGTTAGTCTAATATTTTATATCAAAGCACTTATATCATTTGTTAGATCGGAGACTTGCAAAAAAGTTTCAGAGAAATTCTTCTCTGCAAATTATGCGGTATAGGCCTACTCTTTAGGGCTAGGGATAGGGCTGGGGCTAGGGCTACGATACGGCTACGGCCAATGCTAGGGTTAGCTCTAGTTCTAGGGCTATGTTTAGGGTTTGTATTTGTGTGTTTTGGGATAGGGATAGGGATGGGGATAGGGTTAGGGTTGGTGTTAGGGCTAATAATGTCACGCTTTTTTAACGACTTACAAAAAGCAGACCCTCGCCTTAGAGTTAGATGATGCCATTTATTAATAGTAAATGACTATAAATAAATGCTCTAGCCTTAGCCCTAGTCCTAGTCCTAGTCCTAGCCCTAGCCCTAGCCCTAGCCCTAGCCCTAGCCCTAGCCCTAGCCCTAGCCCTAGCCCTAGCCCTAGCCCTAGCCCTAGCCCTAGCCCTAGCCCTAGCCCTAGCCCTAGCCCTAGCCCTAGCCCTAGCCCTAGCCCTAGCCCTAGCCCTAGCCCTAGCCCTAGCCCTAGCCCTAGCCCTAGCCCTAGCCCTAGCCCTAGCCCTAGCCCTAGCCCTAGCCCTAGCCCTAGCCCTAGCCCTAGCCCTAGCCCTAGCCCTAGCCCTAGCCCTAGCCACTAATTCTAACACTAAAAATTTGACATTACGTTTGGTAACGTAAAAAATCAACCCCATAAGATACAAACCTGGTTCATCTTTGGCAGCACAAACAAACTCCTGGGCCTTACACTCCTCTCTCATCCAGTCCCCCTGGGTCTTGTACACCGGGTGGGTGACGGGCTTAGCCAGGCAGGACGGGGAGTCCCATGGGTCACATATGCCTGGGGAGGGGGAGGGAAGATGTGTGGTTGGAGATGATTTCTTCAAATCCTTTTACAATACATATAGCTTAGAGGAAATTTTTAAATAACAAAAAAAATCAAACAAAATTTAAAGAGACAAGTAAATGACTTACCAGGGTGAGATAATCCAGTTGTTCTTCTAGGAATAGAGTTCTCTTTCCATGTACAGTCAGGATCACCCAACTCTTGACCATTGGTCATCCCATCACCGTCTGAATCTTTTCTGCATAGCTCTTCAGTCCACACCTTAGTAATAACAACAAAAATGTTATTTTGAAGAATACACCTAAAAGCTAAAAAAGTAAATTCTAAAAAAAAAACAACGTACATGTCCAGCGGCTTGAAAATCCAACCCGAACGAGTTTTGAACCCCGGTCCCTTGGTCCAGCATGTGACCCACCCCCTCCCACAAGTTGTTTGGTTTACAAGGGTACGGGACGGCGTCTCCATTGGGAATTTTACTTCTGTAACTTCTGTATGCGCATGCGCAGTGCAGCAATGCGAGACACACAAGTGATCTGAAAAATACGAAACATGAAGTTAGATCATTCCTCATTATTCAAGTATGAACCGCGACTTAAGTTTCTTCTTTCTCTCCACAACCAGCCGAATTCGACGCTCTGTCTGTCTAATTTGGTTACTCGCGGTTAAATAACATATTAAAACGCAAAAATTGAATAGCACTAGTACATAATATTAACTTTTTAAAGTTTTACAATTGTAGGCCTATTGTGGAGCCAATGTCAGAATTACAAGTCCAACATTATAACATTTATACTGAAATAATCTTTCTTTTTAACATCTAGATGATATTATGAATTAGGATTATTGTTTCTCACTTGACAGGTATCATTTCGATTACTAGTTATTGAAACAGAGTAAGCTAATTATTGTAAAAAAAAAATCTGCCCCCATTTATTGTAGAATGTGCTATACGTAGACTATATAGTATTTTTTAATGAATGTACGGAAACCCACTTGCTCAATTTTCAAAATTTTATAGTTAGGAAATACATTTTTTGAACAGACGGGTTTTTAACTGAATCATTTAAGTCTACTAATCAGTGTGTGCATTTAATATGGTGTTTTGTTGACTAATAATGTATACTATTAGTTTTAATTTTTCTAATGGGTATTGGTAACCTATGTTATATTGAATGTGTCGGATGTTTAGCTATATAGTTATTTCTTTGCTTTTTCACTAATATCGTTCAACAGGTAGTAAAGCCTTTGTGTTTTGACCAATAACGATTTTATAAACGATTTTTCTCAATCAAGTATAATATTTTAAAAATATAGGCCTAAAATTTATGAGTAACGAATACCGATGTCTAGTACAATAGAATCACGTAGAAAAAATTGGAACATGAATAAATTGCGAATAACAGCGGAAAATATGTGCTTTAAAAAGGAGACGCTGATTAGTTTTTTAAAATTTAATTTAGCCTCTAATTCAGCCAGTTGAAATGTCAACAAGTGAAATGTTTTGAAGAGATCGGTTTAGTAGAAGTAATCGTTCCCCGAAAATCAATCGAAACTCGATAGAATCAAGACAATAAAATCTTTTAACTATGTTTAAAATGGCGTCTACCTAACTGAAATGGTACTTTACTAGTTAATAGTTTATAGAATACAGAAATAGCGTAAAGTACCACTTCCGTTTATTGAAGGTCATTAAAAATGTAAAGCAATTCAAGTATAAGATATTGTACTTATAAACGAAATTTCGACTACTAATCTGAAGCAGTGCTCAAGCATAATAGAGTAAAGTACAACTTCCGGTTACCGAAAATTGTTCGAAATTTTAATTTTGTTACTTATATTTGAACTTTCGTCCACCTAACATAAACTGTACTAAATTTATTGGCTTTTTGAAACCGGAAGTTGAGTACCACTTCGCTTTATAGATAAAAACTTTGCCTATTAAGTTTTTAAACATAAATTATTATTTTTTAAACCATACGACATAGTTCAGACACTTTTTTTCTCGATTTTCTGTGATAAAATGCAAACATACCCATTGTTTTTTTTTTTTTTTTCCTTTTTACTTTCTCGTATATACGAAGTATAGAGAAAGTATTGTAATCGTGCACAAAAATCACTTGAAATTTTAACAATTTTCACCGTATTACATCTCAGTCCTTCATCACATCCGAAGTATAGAGGACTTATTTTAATCGGGCAAAAATTATCAATCCAGATTTATCAAATTTAAGAGGTTTTATGCGTAATCCAGTCTAAAAAACTGGGCTTTGCAAGTCTGTCCGTATGTCTGTGTGTCTGTCTGTCTGTGTGTGTGTGTCCGTGTGTAAACACGATAACTTGAGTACCGTTACAGCTAGGTTGATGAAATTTCATATATAAGTATTTTATCAAAATCGTAGATCCGTATCAACTTTTGAGCGATTTCCGATAACCGGAAGTGGTACTTTTTCTACTTTGAATTTTCCAAAAGCCTATAACTTGAGTACTATTTCAGATAGATAAATGAAATTTCACATGTAAGTATAAGATCTAATTCTCTACCTTCTGTTAAATTTTGAGTAATTTCCGTGACCGGAAGTAGTAATTTACGCTACTTCCGATTTCTCAAAAAACTAATGTAAATTTTTAAAGTACTAATAATATTGCGCACTATCATGTACTTTTTTTATTTGGCGTTCACTTGGTGTGCAATTCTTTTGTCTACGAGATTTTATTCTATTTTTAAAACTTCAAGTATTTAAAATGGATTAAAAATCATGTCTATAGCCCGAGTTCCCGTCCCCTGTTGTTTTATATAAGAATATTCGAGAAAGTTTAGGGGAGATCACTCCCGGTTTATTTGTCTAGTTACCAAAAATACTTGAAACATTATTTACAACCAGCCTTTAGTATAGGCAAACAAAAATCAAACATTCTAACTTTTATAAACATATTTATTTTAATAAAATCGTGTATGATTTAAAAAAATATTTATTGCGTTCTTCGAATGATTTTGAGGATCTTTACTGCTAATTTATTTACCTAATATATTAGATATTTACCTATATTTTGAAATGAAATAAGTTACGTTACTAAATTGTGAATTAATAAAATTTTAAAGTTAAAATAAGACAGTTTATTCATATCTATTTATCTGTCTCTCTGTCTCTCTGTCTCTCTCTCTCTTTCTCTCTCTCTCTCTCTCTCTCTCTCTCTCTCTCTCTCTCTATATATATATATATATATATATATACATATCTTTATATATATATATATATGCATATATTTATATATATATATATATATATATATATATATATATATATATATATATATATATATATATATATATATATATATATATATATATATATATATGTACAAAGAGAGAGAGAGAGATATGGGGTCAGTGTTAGGATTAGGGTTAAGGTTAAATAAACCTATCTGGTTATGACATTTTTTTTAAATTGTGTATACTGGCCAAAATGAACTTCCATATAAACGTTCAAATAAGACTACCTTATGCCGATGAGACAGCATTGTAAATAGATTCCTGTAATACAAGCTGTATGGCGGTTTTCAGGTGTATGTTTTTCTACGATACACAATCATATTGCTTTTCAATTGAACAAACATTCAATCTTAGCTGTTCTTTTAAAGCTGTTTTAAGGATCATGTTTCAAAGTTACATGCAATAATCTTACAGACTTGGTAGCAAAAGATCAGCAAGGAGGGGAAGGGCAATAAATAACCTAATTAATTATGCCCCCCCCCCCCATCCCTTAGCATGTCAATTAACCCATGCCTAGCACTCCCTTCTTCTTCGTTCTTATTGTATTTTAGGACGGGATTTCTTCCAACACAATTAAGTATTACATGTCAACCTGTTATGCACCACACACAAAGTTTACTCCGATGTCGGTCTGCTTTTCGATTCTTTGCTGCTTCAATAGCCTTAATTCATACACGAACAAAACTACAAGGTTATTTGGTGTCGGAGTTTTCTCTCCTAAAGGTGTTGTGCCCCCCAGCTATCGAGCCACATCTACCCAAGTGTTAGAAAGCTTTACCGACCCGAACACGCAGACCCGTTCCCAAAACATTGACTTTTTAGGACATCACGCCAACCTCTTCGATTCACATTGATATTGAACATTTTTTAAACTTAATATTTTTGAAGCCCCCAAAAATCAAATGGAAGCAGCTACACATCTCCATTCGGCAGCGCTCTTGAGTTGAACCCACGTAAACCCAGCACTCTTGATTCTTTATTTACTGCACTTCTCCAGGATTTCCTCCTGGGTTTCGAGTTAGGGATTCCCTTCAGAAAGCAGCACTGTCTTGTGTTGAATATTCTAATTTTGCTCTGGAGTGACAAGGCTGTGCACTTCCATATCAGGCGTACTGAGTTGAAGGCACATCTGGCTTTGTTGATACGGTTTTTATGTCCTCGCCTGCTTACTCCCCCCCCCCCCCCCCCCCCATCCAACCTTGTTGGTCATACATTACTTTCCACATCGGTGAATTTGTTTGTTTCACGTTTGTCTGATCCTTTTAGTTGTATAAGTAGGTCCTGGTCATTACTGATTCTGATGACTACTGTTTTGTTAATATTGATTTTAAGTTCAATTGAGGCTTTTTCGCATGGCCGATTTAGTTTGGTTGTTGTTTGCGATGTACTAAGCAGATGTTATATGCAAAAATCAGATCTTGTGGAGAAATTCCACTGGATTCCTATGTCGTTATGTATAGTCAGATCTAGTCAATTACTATCACAAACATAATATATGCGTGATAGATATTAATTTTTGGGGTACACCATAATGGCTCATTTGCCTATCCAGATACCATTACTTTTCGCACTATCAAAGGTGTTTTCAAAGTCTACAAAGGTAATGTATGGAGGGGGGGGGGGGGGGATTCCCAAAAGGGACTGTTCAATATAGATGCGCATTATGGTAATACGATCAGTGCTTTTGTTTTGTATAAAAGTTATTTAGGTGTGTGTGTGTGGGGGGGGGGGGGAATTACAGTCGGGTAAAGTGATAGAGGAGAAATGATAGCATGGTAAGCTATATGTGGTGTAATGGGGGTAACGGACTGCCGGTATTTCACCATCGGCAAACCCAATCACATGGTTCTGGTGACTGTATGCCACGCCCCCACCGTCACGCGATGTTTATTTAGTTTTTTATTTCCGCGAAGTTTGGCCTAGAACTCCACCAAGGTTAGCTCATCAGGTGACCGGTGTGTTGGGCTCCACCTTTAAAGGTTGGTACCTGGTTATTTAAGGGCAACATTCTTCTTGTAGCAACAGTTTTCCATCACTAATTGGTCAGCATAAAGGCCAAAGGCTTATATTTGTATATGAAATTTCATCAACCTAGCTGTAACGCTATTCTAGTTATCGTGTTCACAGACAGACACACAATTACACACACACACACACACACAAACACACACACACATACACACACAGACAAATGGACAAAATTGCAAAACTATGTTTAGTTAGAGTGAGGTAGAGAAACTCGAAAATTCGATTTCGATTTTTTGCACGATTTTTTGCACGATTACAATATATCCTCGATACTTCGTATACGAGAAAGTAAAAATTAACACCTTCGGACTAAAACATTTAGGTAAAAATCCAAATAGAGCCACACTACCACACATTCGCACAATTCTACACAGGCAAACAATTAACGCAAATAGATTTCAAGTGCATGTAATTTATTTGTGTGTAAAAGAAATGTGATCAAGTGGAGTTTTTTACTATACGATTATCTGTTACAAACAAACATTTCTACTACAAGCAATGTCACACGTAAAAGAATATACGATTGGTAACGCATTGACGAAACCCTCTTAAAGTATTGCATCAGACTTTCTTCTGAGACGGCGGTAACACTCGGGGACGGGCAGAGGTGTAGCGACTCATTCTGGCGCCTGGAGCGAACTATTAAATTTGTACCACATTGGCAAAATAGTGTCTCTCCCCCCCCCCACCTCCCCCCATCTTACTATTCAAAATCACTTGACAAATATTACTGTGATGTCACAAAAAAGTAAACAGTTAAGTTATTCAGGAAAGGAATGCAGTTGTCTATTTTTTATTTTTATCTTTGACCGTTATCATTCAGTATTGCTGCTCAGAAATAGCTTTTAAATCAATTTTACTCCGTTTAGCGCTCGCGACGACCACCCCACCCGCCCTCCCCTAGCTACGCACCGGGTGACGGTCACGCTAATAGATTATACCTATATCTGAAAAATTATACTAATTACATCCCATTATATGATATACTTCCCTTCATTGAGAGTGATTCCTCACGAAAATAAAAATAAATTACACAAGAAAAAAAAATTCTTCCTTCTAGTTTGTTTTTATGTTAGAAAATAAGGCTAGAGTGATCTCACCTAAACTTGATCAAATATTCTTATGAGACACTCAGGGGGGAGAGCACCTCGGGATATTAATATGATGTTTATTTAATTTTAAAATACTGAACGTTTTTTTTAAGTAGAATATAATCTCGTAGACAAAAGAATTGCTCACCAAATGAACAGCAAAAAATTGTGTATAATATTGCGAACATTAGTATTTTGATAAACAAAAACTTAATTAATTTCAGAGTTAATTAATCATCGAAACAAGTAACATTGTATGTACAAAAAAAAATTTCTTGAGCCTCCGCCTACCTGAAAAATGTAAATTAATAGGACTAGTAGAACTCTCAAAATTATGTTTGAATTTTTTCCACCGTGCCCGACGATACACAGAGGAATAAAGTCCAAAATAAGTGTGTAAAATACTAGTTCCGGTCACCGAAAATAACTCGTAATTAGACAGATAACAGAGAGTTAGATACTTTACTTCTATGCACAATTTCGTCTATATATCCAAAACAGTACTCAAGTTATATTTTAAAAAACAGAAAGTAGAATAAATTCAACTTCCGTTTAACGGAAATCGCTGCAAAATTAATTCAGAACTACAAATACGTGTACGTGTACGTGTACGTGTACGTGTACGTGTACGTGTACGTGTACGTGTACGTGTACGTGTACGTGTACGTGTACGTGTACGTGTACGTGTACGTGTACGTGTACGTGTACGTGTACGTGTACGTGTACGTGTACGTGTACGTGTACGTGTACGTGTACGTGTACGTGTACGTGTACGTGTACGTGTACGTGTACGTGTACGTGTACGTGTACGTGTACGTGTACGTGTACGTGTACGTGTACGTGTACGTGTACGTGTACGTGTACGTGTACGTGTACGTGTACGTGTACGTGTACGTGTACGTGTACGTGTAGGTGTACGTGTAGGTGTAGGTGTAGGTGTACGGGTAGGTGTAGGTGTAGGTGTAGGTGTAGGTGTAGGTGTAGGTGTAGGTGTAGGTGTAGGTGTAGGTGTACGTGTACGTGTACGTGTACGTGTACGTGTACGTGTACGTGTACGTGTACGTGTACGTGTACGTGTACGTGTACGTGTAAGTGTACGTGTACGTGTACGTGTACGTGTACGTGTACGTGTACGTGTACGTGTACGTGTACGTGTACGTGTACGTGTACGTGTACGTGTACGTGTACGTGTACGTGTACGTGTACGTGTCTGTGTCTGTGTTTGCGTTTACGTTTGCGTTTGCGTTTGCGATTGCGATTGCATTTGCGTTTGCGTTTGCGTTTGTGTCTGTATTTTCTCAAACACCCATATTTGCAAATTGATCTTTAATTGATTATTAAATATTAACCCAAGTTCGGCAGCGCAGTGAATTTGCTTTTTTTAATGAGCTCACACGTCACGGCCCTTTTTAAATAATTTTATCCTAATTCCAGTGCAAGGCCAGTAACTTATGTTTCATAATTTCTATTTTTTTAAATGGAATGCGTCTGACATTTCCATTAATAGTTTTCATTCAATCTGCTTGTTCTCTTAATTATTTCATTCTTCAGTACTTTCTCGTATACAGAGTATAGAGGAAGTATTGTAATCGTGCACAAAAGTCACATAGAATTTTGACAGTTTTTATCGTTTTACACTTCAGTACTTCATCATATACGGAGTATAGGGGACTTATTTTAATCGGGCAAAAATAATAAATGCAGTGAGTACCGTTACAGATAGGTTGATGAAATTTCATAAACAATTATTATATTAAATTTGTAGTTCCGTATCTACTTTTCAGCGATTTCCGGTAACCAGAAGTGGCACTTATTCTACTTTCAATTTTTCAAAAGCCTATAACTTGAGTACTGTCTCAGATAGATAAATGAAATTTCACGTATAAATAAAAAATCTAATTTTCTTCCATACTGTCAAATTTTGAGTAATTTCCGCTCACCGAAAGTAGTACTTAACGCTATTTCAGATTTCTCAAAAAAAAAAACGCCTAGGAATTTATTTATTTGGCTTTCACTTTGTGCGCAATTCTTTCTTCTACGAGATTCTATTCGTTTTCAAAAAGTTTAAGTAATTAAAACATGGATTAAAGATCATTTCTATATTCCGAGTTGCCATCCCTCGTAGTATTATATAAGAATATTCGAGAAAGGAAAGTTTAGGGGAGATCACTCTCGGTTTATTTCCACAACAATTAAAAAACCATGAATTCTTAAGACCTTCCAGAGTGACCCCCGCAGATATTTCTAAGACATCAGAGGCTTGATGTGAGATTTTTTTATTCAGGTTTTTTTTTTTACCAAAAAACATTTATATGTTTATATTCGAAAGCATGGCATATGTTCAGTTATAACAGTTTTCCAGAGTTATATATTCTTGGTTAACATCTTTTTTGTGACCTCCACTGGTCGGTGTACGACCTCTAACTTTAAAAAAAATTGTTTCAATTGGCAATTTTATAATAGACTACATAAGGATACTTTTATTTGTGGTTAAGTTTTAACCCTCTCGAGCGAGTAGAGGCTGACCGACAATTGTTTTCCATTTGACCTAGTCATTTAACCAGGCTATGTGAAAAAGTAGTTGGATGTACAGAGACAAAGTACCCAAAACATTGTTTTCCAAATAGTCATCGTTTTTCAACAAAATAACAATGTTTATATAAACATTTCATACTGGTCACTTTTAGAGGCCTGCCGAAATTTTCCTGAAGGAAACACCGGTTTTGTTTGTTATCCCCGCAAGTCGTTTTACGACTTTTGGGATAAAATGCGGTTTGTATGTGGGGATATTTTTTTTCGATATTTAGCTCATATAAGCCGCTGGTTAGTCGAGGTCAGTTTTACCCCCTCGTCGTGGACGCGGTGGCTGATTGTCATTTGCCCTCGTGTTTTATTTGCTCGATTCTAGCGCCTGCAAAGTTTGAAGTGCATGCGACACCGGCAAGTGCCCTAACCGACATCAGTCCAATTATCTTTGTAAATGTCAATAAACCTAAACAGACACACTGGTTTAATACTTTTTATGAAGTCAAAGGTTTAGGAGAAATATGTAGCCTATAAAAACACCTACTTTTTAAAAGTTGCTTTTGGTATATCGGTCCGATTAACTTATTTTTAGTTCGTAGGTGTAGTGTTGGACGGTACTTCCCCCAACACAATTAAGTATTACGTGTAAACATGTTATGCGACATATGACTCAGCTTTCTGTATTTGCTTCCATAGTTTTTGACCATCTAAGAACAAACTACAAGGCAGAAAGTAATTGATTTTGGAGTTTTCTTGTTCAGGTAACGAGTTAGAGACACTTTACTCCACTAAACCATACAGTGTTCCCCTCCATTAGGTCTGTATGGGACGTTCTTTTTCTATCATAGCACATCTATGGTGCAGATTTTGGCTTGCAGTACGGATTTATTCTTGCTTTTTTTGTCATGTCTTCAGCCTCAGCATCGTCGAAAAAAAACATTATGCTTTAACATGTTTGTTTCACATTCACATAGAATACATCTAAATAAGCACGTATGTATCTTCGCTTTTATTCAACGTTAAAACTTTTGATAATAAGAAAGTCTTTATTAAAGGACAGATTACATTTCTTTGTGAAGACCATCTACATGTATATGAACGCGACTACTCTAACATGTAGTAGTTGTTATAAAACGTCCACAGACAACGCAATAATTTTCTAGTCCTTATATGGAAATTTAAAAAAAAAATCACAACCTTCTTTTGTTAAAACACATTTCATTTTGGTTTAACAATAACTGCTCAAAATTAAATAAAACTATGTTAACGATATATGTTTTCAGTTTTTGGGCGTTATGATGTGTACACTTCTAAAAAATCAGCTAAAATATATTTTGCAAATATGAGCAAGCTTTTATTAATAACCATGTAAGAATTTTAATAATTTATCTTTTAAAAATGTAAAGGATTTTTAATGAAAATTAACCAGTCATTGAGTCACTAATCATATGTATCAGAATGATTCAATGAATGTAAGGAAAGTTTCAGATTTATCTGGAATACTATTTATTGCTAAGATGAAGTGTCTTTTCGATACAGAGATGTAGTAGTCGAGCAGGGAGAGATTTCCATCAACACTGAGAAGATGGCATCGCCCACAGAGGATTATTTTCAACAAGAGCTTCCATTTCCTACAAAAGATATCATTTCCTACACTATCTGTCCTTGCCTACACTATCTGTCCTTGCCTACACTATCTGTCCTTGCCTACACTATCTGTCCTTGCCTACACTATCTGTCCTTGCCTACACTATCTGTCCTTGCCTACACTATATGTCCTTGCCTACACTATCTGTCCTTGCCTACACTATCTATCCTTGCATACACTATCTGTCCTTGCCTACACTATCTATCCTTGCCTACACTATCTGTCCTTGCCTACACTATCTGTCCTTGCCTACACTATCTGTCCTTGCCTACACTATCTGTCCTTGCCTACACTATCTGTCCTTGCCTACACTATCTGTCCTTGCCTACACTATCTGTCCTTTCCTACACTATCTGTCCTTGCCTACACTATCGGTCCTTGCCTACACTATCTGTCCTTGCCTACACTATCTGTCTTAGAACATCAGAACCAGAGCTGGCACCAAAACGACCAGCACAGCTCCAGCACTGACATGGTGAGCGGCGGCCAGTCCCCGCTCCTCAACGGTCGGCTTGGTGGTTGCCATGGGAGATCCGTTGATGGCCAGGTAAACTTCCGTCTGGCAGGAGGCCATCAGGGCCATCATGTTGAGGCCTTCAGGATGGGATTTCAAGACGACGTTCTGTCGGTTCAAAACAAAATGTTTATTTAGATGGAGTTTTAGATCGAGTACTGATAATATGAGACAAGGACAGTAGTCTAGAAATAGTAATCACGAGAACAAAGAGATTTAATTCTAAAGCCATTGATAAAATAGTGTAATGTATTATGTGAATACGCCATGTTTTATATTTTTATGATCATTATCTATTTGTTTAAACACTTTTGCTGCACGTTTGACTGTTAGAATAGAGCGATGATTAAATTTAGTTAAATTTAATGTTAATAAATTATCTTAGATTTAAAACCGGTATTGGTGAGTTTTGCTTAAAAACTCCAGTCGGTTATGCCTGTACGAGAGGAGAAGGGGTGGGAGTAGACTAAATCAACAAAGTTGATCAACGTAAGTTAATCATATTGCAGTATCAAATTTTGCATTATTGGGTGCATACAGTTTTATGATTAAAGAGCCCAAATAACTTAT
Source organism: Physella acuta (assembly GCF_028476545.2). NCBI lineage: Eukaryota > Metazoa > Mollusca > Gastropoda > Physidae > Physella > Physella acuta. The sequence goes on along the minus strand of NW_026731763.1, from coordinate 242,461 downwards.
TCTTATCTCGAGAATGTGTCACGGTATGATAAAAATAGTATTTTAAAATATTCTATATTCATCCTCAATACACGCAAAACACTGTCTCTTTTAATATAAGTTTTTCTTTTTTTTTAAAGAAAGGCTTTTTTTTAAAGAAAGGCCAGTGCGACGCCTTGCCGAGATGGCTAAAACGCAATAATTTACAATTCAATAATCTGCCGTGTAGTTTTCGTCAAAGCTTGATACCTGCATGAGCTCGTACATCTCCCCTCTCAGACAGCCGTTGCTGCGTGTCTGTTCCAGGACGTACTGGGCACACTCCTGCAGACAGGGGCCGAAGGGCCGGCACTTGGCCATCAGACCCTGGTAGAGGGAGGAGGCGTTCAGGGCCCGGGAGTCGAAGTAGGCAAACGGGTTGTCGCAGCCGTGTCTGGTCCATGTTTCGGAGTCACAAAAACTGGGGAGAGTAAAGAAGAGAAACTTTTTTTTTTTAATTTAATTTTTTTTTTTTTTTTTTTTTTTTTTTTTTTTTTTTTTTGATTTACCAGAAATAAACTTTTAGAAAACCGTAACACAGATGTTAAGACATTTGTATTTGGTCTTTCTCAGAAAAAAAAATTAAACTATTATTAACATATAACTTGTCTCTAAGTATAATTATTAGGCCTAATAAAACTCTCACGCCTGTGGAGTTTAATTTGTGCAAGAATCTTTTAGGTATAGGCTATAACGTGTGTAGTCTATCATCGTCTTTTCCCGTTCGTGCCCAAGATGCGTGGGTCCAGATGAAGTAGAGTTCATTTGTTTCAGAGACCTCGTGTGCTTTTAGTAGAGGCTACATTGTTAACCTACAATAATTTCCAACCATGAAAACTACTGCCGCCCTCCATCCACAGTGATCTATCACCTTATTTTACAATGACCGCTTACCACATTTTACAATGACCACATACCAAATATCCCAATGACCGCTTACCAAATATCGAAATGACCGTTTATCAAAGTCACAATGAGTCCGCTTATCAAATGCCATAATGCCCATTTACCAAATATCACAATGAACGCATACTAATTATCACAATGGCCGTTTAGATATGTCACAATGACCCGTTTAGCAAATATCACAATGAACGCTTACCAAAGACACAATGACAGCTTACCAAAGACACAATGACAGCTTACCAAATGACAAATGCCAGCTTACCAAATGTCATAATGACAGCTTACCAAATGACTGAATGACAGTTTACCAAATGACAAATGCCAGCTTACCAAATGTCATAATGACAGCTTACCAAATGACTGAATGACAGTTTACCAGATGACACAATGTCAGCATACCAAATGACACAATGACAGCTTACCAAATGACACAATGACAGCTTACCAAATGAAACAATGACAGCTTACCAAATGACACAATGACAGCTTACCAAATGACACAATGACAGCTTACCAAATGACACAATGACAGCCTACCAAATGACACAATGACAGCTTACCAAATGACACAATGACCGCTTACCAAATGACACAATGACCGCTTACCAAATGACACAATGACAGCTTACCTAACGTCTGGGCCGACACTAAAACAATATTCGTGAGAGACGTTCCTCTTGGGGAAATAGGTGATAAAACCGAAGCACATCTCCTCAGAGGTTGCCTCCCCTTGTAAAACAGAGTGGTCTAACTTGGCCGTGGTGTAGGTGCAGGTGGTCACGATTTCGTCCCCTGGCAGGAGAATGACGGGGTTGTCGGTGCTGTGGAATAGTAAAACACGGGTGTTCGTGACGTCAGAGTAACCACAGAATAATGACGTCACGGTTTCAACCAAAACAAAACAAAAATTTAACAATTAACTCAATACTTTTAGAAATTAAAATGACGACATCGAGAATTATAATCCCGGTATGATCAAAACCTCAAATTGCTTAGAAATACAAATTACAGGTAATCTCCAAATCTTCTTCCAAACCCACCAATATAGTAAGCTCATCGTCACAGGGTTTAGGGCTTAGATATTCTACTCCCCCAGTTAAGTAACGTCATTTATGAAAACATCTATAGTTTCGTTTTCAACTAGATCGAGTTAAGGAATAAATAAGGACATTCTAGTTTTGTTTTCATCTAATTATAAGATGAAAGGATATGTTTAAAAATTTCAGCTAATTACAAGATAAAAATGGCATTCTAAAAATAGTTCAACAAGATGAAAGTGACATTCTAAAAATAGTTCGACTAATCACGTGGTGAAAATGACATTCTAAAAATAGCTCAACTAATCACGTGGTGAAAACAACATTCTAAAAATAGTTCGACTAATCACGTGGTGAAAATGACATTCTAAAAATAGCTCAACTAATCACGTTGTGAAAACAACATTCTAAAAATAGGTCGACTAATCACGTGGTGAAAATGACATTCTAAAAATAGCTCAACTAATCACGTGGTGAAAATGACATTCTAAAAATAGTTCGACTAATCACGTGGTGAAAAAAAACATTCTACAAGTAGTTCAACTGGTTAAAGGTTTAAAATGACGTGTGAAGCACTCACTAGAGGTAAGCCTGCGGACTGTCATAGCTGTACTCAGGGTCGTTGGTCAGGTAGGTCAGGTGTTTGTTGTCCCTCAACACCTCGATCTTCATCTTGATACCTGCCGTAGACAAGCTAAACTTCAGCTCACAGTAAAGATGGGTTGTGTACAATAATCTTTATACGCAAAACATCACAGCCGTAATTTAGAAATAAATTTTGGTTAGGTCTAAGTCGGTGTGGTGAAGTCAGAAGACCTCGAGATGTTAGACAAAAGGTCATGTGTATGAAGGTCTTGTAAACTTAACTATGAGAAGGACTTGTAATTGAATCCTCCACCATATTCTCAAATAAGAACGAAGAAGAAGAAGAAGAAGAAGGACACACTATCTTCTATACGACAAGGTCACATTATAATTTTATCACTAGAAGGTCACCCTAAAAACCTTTATTTAATTGGTCCTACTTAAACTTTCTAAAGTAAATATCAAGTTTAAATAAATTATATGGAGATCAATTATACTAAATATCCGAGGGTTAGCATGTATTTTATAAATATCCTAAGCTCCCCCCCCCCCATTAAATATCCCATTAATCTAAAAGGCCTTGGTCAGACAACCTCATAACCTAAATACACCAAGGTCACATCAACCTAAATACACCAAGGTCACACGAACCTAAATGCACCAAGGTCACACTAACCTAAATACACCAAGGTCACACTAACCAAAATGCACCAAGGTCACACTAACCTAAATACACCAAGGTCACACTAACCTAAATACACCAAGGTCACAGTAATCTAAATACACCAAGGTCACAGTAATCTAAATACACCAAAAGTCACACTAACCAACATAGAACAAGATCACACTAACTTAAATAAACCAAGGTCACCCTCACCTGCGTAGTGCATATGGTTCCAGGCCATGGTGACCTGCACCGCCCCCTTGTAATGGTTTTTGGTGCACGTCTTGGTGCACGTGCCTTGCACGCTGACTTCCGGTTGTCTAGGCGGCAGCACGAAGTAGTTGGAGCCGGTTAGGATGATGCCGGCGTCGTAAGGTCTCCTGGTGGAAGAGGTCACGTGACGTTAGAGACCTACATATATTTACTATATTTGAACTCGAGTAATCAATGATCGATCCTCAAAAGCTGGAAGATTTAAAATTGTAGATTTTCGACCACAAAGCAAGATCCAATGGACGAATATTAAAGCCTGCTAAATGTGATGGGTCGGGCCTTGAGAAGGGGAGAGGTAAACATCGTGAGGCAAGAGTTAGGCTGGAACCCCCAGGTGAAAGGAAAAGTAAGCAGACAAAAGACGTCATGTAGAAAGACAGGGAAAGGAGATGCACGGGCTTCTGAGTAATCGTGGGCTCAACCGAAGAGGGCCGCCCAAAACAGATTCTGGTGGAGAGGTTAAGCGTAAGCACTTTCTACTCAGGGGCTTTTAAGGAAGAAGTCGAGTGAATCAAGTACCAAACATCGAAATGTGCTGTTGCGAATATCGCGTATATCTTTAGTTTAGGAATACGATGGCACGAATACATGTGTTTCATCATTCCATTCCGTACACCGTGTGTTCTGTTTTACAAAGACACTGTTGGACCTACAATAATGTGTGCCATACCCACGACAGCTAAAAATAAAGATCTGATCAGTGTATTAAACTTATAATAACTTACACATACAGATACACACAAATACATATAGATACACATAGACAATTACACATAATCACATATATCCAGACTCATATTAATTGGTATATAGTTACAAACATCTACACATACAAACACACACACAAACACCTGTCCCAAAGACAGTTGCAACTCACCTGTTAGGTGTGTAGTACAACCTTAACCCTGAACCGTCTACCCATGTGGGATTTTTTTCTGGGTTGTTCCAGTGGATCTGAAAGGGTTAAAGTTTTTGTTTTTGTTTAACTCAAGCTTTAGTTGGAGAATTTTGACAAGATTTAGGTGGGAAACTTCGACACATCAAATTGTCTTTTTGATGTCACAAAATCACACATAGTCATAAACACGATCATATAAGCAATATCATACAGCCATACATAGTCATATATACAGCCATACAGTCATATACGCAGCCGAAAACAAAACACAGTCATAGACAGTCATAAACGCAGTCAATCACACAGCCATACACACAGTCATACAGACAGCCATACACACAGCAATACACACAAACAGCCATACATACAGCCATACATGACCAAGTAAAATATATTAAAGACAAAATCTTACACAATCAATTCACACATTACCACACATAAAAAACTACTCACACACCCTCACACGTGGCATCACACCACACACACACACACCACCCACCTGTATAGCGACCCTCTTGTACCCGTTGACCCCTATCCTGACCCCAGCACTGGGGTGGCTGCAGTCCCCAGCGAACCCCACGGTCCAGACACTGAGAAAATCCTGGCAGCTGCTGGAAGCTGTCATGCCACACTCGAATGGTGCGTCTGATGCCACCTCGGTGTCTGTGAGAGATGGCACCAAGCGTAAAGGTTCGTGCATGTATGATTTAACATTAGCAAGAGGCTTAATCGATCCATCATTTACCTTTACATATACCTGTATTTACCTTTACACGTGTACTTCTATTTATTTTTACACGAGTATTTGTATTTACATTTACACGTTTACTTGTATTTACCTTTACGTTTACCTTTACACGTGTACCTGTATTAATCTTTACATGAGTATTTGTATTTACATTTACACGCGCACCTGTATTTATCTTTATACGTGTACAGGTATTTACCTTTACATGTGCGCTTTGACTACCTGTGGCTACCTGTACATTTTTACCTGTGATTACCTGTACATTTCTACATCTGATTAGATTACCTGTACATTTCTACCTGAGATAACCTGTACACAGTGGCGAAGCGAGGGGGGAGCGGGGCGGACCGCATCGAGTGACACCATTTAGGGGGGTGACACCAAGGCAAAAAATAGCAAAATATATAGAGAAAAATGATAATTCCACTTAATTAAGTGATTAATTCGAGTGTTAAAAAGTCTTTTAAGAGCAAATTTGACAAATCCCGACAAGGATGGAGGGGGGGGGGGGGTGCAAATCGAAAATTAAAAGTTTATCCCCGAGCGCCGGGGAAGGTTCGCTACGCCTCTGAGAGTGACACCATTAAGTGCTGCAGCGGGTGACACCCGACCTCGCTACGCCACTGCCTGTGCATTTCTACATGTGCTTACCTGTAACATTTCTACCTGTGATTAGATTACCTGTACATTTCTACCTTAGATTACCTGTGCATTTCTACCTGTGACTAGATTACCTGTACATTTCTACCTGTGCTTACCTGTACATTTCTACCTGTAGATTACATGTAACATTTCTACCTGTGCTTACATTTCTACCTGTGCTTACCTTTACATTTCTACCTGTGCTTACCTTTACATTTCTACCTGTGCTTACCTTTACATTTCTACCTGTGCTTACCTGTACATTTCTACCTGTAGATTACATGTAACATTTCTACCTGTGCTTACATTTCTACCTGTGCTTACCTTTACATTTCTACCCGTGCTTACCTTTACATTTCTACCTGTGCTTACCTTTACATTTCTACCTGTGCTTACATTTCTACCTGTGCTTACATTTCTACCTGTGCTTACATTTCTACCTGTGCTTACCTTTACATCCAAACAAGACCATGTGGTGCAACACATAAACGTTATCGATAATAGGTTCCACGGCCACCATGTGGTAATCACCGGGTGACATGAGTTGCTCAAGGTCGAAGATCTGACACATGTAGGTCGTCTCCTTGAGTGGCACGTGAGAACCGCTGGGCAGGTGAAGATCGACGTTCTTCACACCTGGGAGATTGCAAACAACAAACTTTACTATTTAAAAAAAACCATGAAATCAAACAGTCGCAAACAAAGCTACATTCATACTTTGTTTGGTCGGCTCTTTTTTGGTATCGAAACATAGCATCGATAATACTGTAAGATACTATTATACAGCTATAGCTATATAAAAAGAAACATAATATATCTGAATTAAATAACGCTGGGTGATTTTTAAATAAAATAAAATAAAAACTTTCTAATAACAAATTTTCGAATGTAATGAAAATTTGATAAACTTATTTGCTTTCTTTTGTAAAAGCTTTGTTTGCTCATGAGATCAATTGCTTATTTTTAGCGATCAATTTTATTTTTAAAATAGATATTCTTGTATTGTCATTGAAGACGAATGTATATGGAAAGTTTAAACAAAGTTCCTGCATTAGAAGTGGGTCAAAATTGAGCTACAAAATTTGCCACATACCTAAAAACAAACATAAAAACAAACAATAAAATGTTTTAACAATGGAAAAGCTCAAAACAAAAAGAATTTAGAGCAAAAAATGTGACGAAAAAAACACCACAAACTGACCTGATTCATTTTTGGCAGCACAAACAAACTCCTGAGCCTTACACTCATCTCTCATCCAGTCCCCCTGGGTCTTGTACACCGGGTGGGTGACAGGCTTAGCCTGGCAGGACGGAGAGTCCCACGGGTCACAGATACCTGGGGGGGGGGGGGGGGGGAGATGTTTTTTAAGATGATTTCTTAACGTCGTTTTACATGAGGTATAACTTGGAGGAAATTTTAAAATTGAAAAAAAAAAAAAAAATCATTTAAAAGTATAGTCTTCAAGGTTCTAGAGTTTGGTAAATGACTTACCAGGGTGAGATAATCCAGTTGTTCTTTTGGGAATAGAGTTCTCTTTCCATGTGCAGTCAGGATCACCCAACTCTTGACCATTGGTCATCCCATCACCGTCTGAATCTTTTCTACACAGTTCTGTAGTCCACGCCTTAGAAAGAAAAAAAAAAGTTTTATTTTGTTGAAGTTAAAGCCTACAATTTTTAAATTAATTTTTTGTTACTTACATGTCCAGCGGCCTGAAAATCCAACCCGAACCAGTTTCTGGCCCCGGTCCCCTGGTCCAGCATGTGACCCACGCCCTCCCACAAGTTGTTAGCTTTACAAGGGTACGGGACGGCGTCTCCATTGGGAATTTTACTTCTGTAACTTCTGTACGCGCATGCGCATTGCAGCACCGTAAGACACACAAGTGATCTGAAAGTACATAAAAGTTAATGATAGTTAGCACTGTTGGCTCATAGACTTTTGCTGTAGTTGACAGTGGGTTTTTTTTGGTAGCCATTTGTACACATAGTGTAGGTAAGTATACGACACACAATTTGCAGATGTGCAAAGTGTAAACTGGGGTAAAGTCTACTATCTCGAGGGAAGTTTATTACCATTAAGTCTATTTTTAATAAAGTCTATTTTTTTGTGTATAAAGATATCGATCTAACCCTTAGCTTTTACAATACGTGGTACACTTTACTATCTCCAGTAAATTCTTTTGTAAATGGTTTAGTCTAATATTATTGGTAAACTCTACTGTACATAGTTAAATGTACTATATATTAGTAAGTCTATTGTATATGGGAAATTACTATAAATGGTAACGTCCACTACCCTAGTTAAAGTTTTCTACATATAACACTTGTAAAGTCCACTATCCCAGGTAAAGTCCATTACCCCAGGTAAAGTCCACTAAAGTTCAATACCCCAGGTAAAGTCCACTACCCCAGGTAAAGTCCACTACCCCAGGTAAAGTCCACTACCCCAGGTAAAGTACACTACCCCAGGTAAAGTCCACTACCACAGCTAAAGTTTTCTACATATAACACATGTAAAGTCCACTACCGCAGGTAAAGTCCACTACCCCAGGTAAAGTCCACTACCCCAGGTAAAGTCTACTACCCCAGGTAAAGTCCACTACCCCAGGTAAAGTCCACTACCCCAGGTAAAGTCTACTACCCCAGGTCAAGTTCACTACCCCAGGTAAAGTCCACTATCCCAGCTAAAGTTTTCTACATATAGCACTGGGAAAGTCTACTACCCCTCATGTCGTTCACCTCCCCTAAAACTTACCACCTTTTCCCTGGTCAATAGCCCCGCGTTTAACACCAGGAATCGTGACTCTGTCACAGATTTTATGTCAACACTTGTCCCTCATTAACATATTGTGCGCCATTTTGTTTTATTTGAACAGGTAACTCTTCCTACACACCCACCTCTGATGTAACAGACAGGTGAGAATTATTAAACACACAGGTAAGTCATCCGTGATCTACCTATGTTGGTCTTCACGAACCCATATATGTTAGTCATGAATTACCCATATATGTTAGTCACCAATGACACATATATGCCAGTCATCAATGACCCCATATTTTAGTCACCAGTGACCTATATATGTTAGTCATCAGTGACCCATATATGTTATTGAGCAATGACCCATATATTTTAGTCACCAATGACCCATATATGTTAGTCATAATGACACATAACATAAAGTCTTCACTGACCCAGGTATGAATGTCTGCACTACTTGTGTCATGATCAGACGACAGAAACGCCCATGTTACACTTCTTGAACTCGTCCAACATGTCTGACACGGTAAATTAAAAAAAAACGGAACTGTATTATAATAATAATAGATCCAGGTGAAGGATCGGGTGCAGAAATGTTGACTTAACTACTGGAAATCATAGCCATTAAACTGAATTAGTTATAAAAAAAATAATGTTCAGGTGTGTTTATTGTGACTCAGGCAGTGACGCCGCTTTTATCATTTAACGTAAGGACTCAATTTGTGACGCCGCTACATCATTTGACCTAATGACTGAATGTGTGACGCTACCAACATCATATGACTCAATCTATGACGTCACAAACAGCATTTGAGGTCATGACACAGCGTGTCGTCACTACATCATTTGACCTAATTACTCAAATTGTGACGCTACTAACACCACATTTCCTAATTACTCAGTTTGTGACGTCATATGACCGAATGATTCAATGCGTGACGCCACTAGCACCACATGACATAATTACTCAATTTCTGACGCTACTAGCCCCATGTGACCTAGTGACTCCGTGTGACGTCACTACCCCCGTGACCTCATGACTCAACAACGGTCAATCAAGAGGTCGTCTATCTGTAACAATTTCCCCCACTCTCTCTTCATACCAAACGTACCATGGACTGTTTCCTTTATTTTCACTCCCTTTCAAATTAAAACATTTAAAAAATCTACCACACACACACACACACAGCCCTACCCTTAAAAAAAGGAAACCCGAGCTATCCCACCGCTCTTATTTACTTTTGAATTCAATTCGTGTTTTGTCAGGTGACTTGGCAGTTTTGAAAAAGATCGGGTTTAAAATGCTCGGCTGGTCGCTGAAGCGGAAAAAAATTGCATGAAAGAGTTAGCAGAGTCGTTGTTCACATGGTGTTGTGTTACGCACGGGTATTATGTCATTCCTGGCATTCAGTATGTTTTAAGTACGTTGTATACACCAGAAACTGAGTGTGCTTCAGCTATTCTATGAGGTATCACGCAGCTTACCTCTCAAGCATCAAAGGGTTATGTCTTTATTTAAGAACCCGTACCGTCGTACTCGATTACGTATAATCGCTGAAAATCTGTTGTTTAACTATGAAATATAACCCAACCGTAAATTGATGTTGATTGTAAGAGGTTAGCGTTATCATACCAGCCATTACAGGTACTCGAGTATACAGGTACGGCTAATCGATTAGAAGAAAACTTGATTTACTATTGAAAACTGTTAAAACAGAGAGAGACCGTAGGAGGGTAGGCCTACTTCGATGAGGGGTGATTAAGGGGACATTGTTTGACCATTATTAAAAGTAAATCCTATCAGCCTACTGATTACCTGACCAGTCGTAAAACTAAACGCTATCAACCTAATAATATCAAAGGTCAAAGGGTGAACTGCTCTCATACTATACAGCATGGAATATATATATATATATATATATATATATATATATATATATATATATATATATATATATATATATATATATATATACATTAACGACGGAACTGACATTGTCTACTCCAGTGGTTCCCAACCTTTTTTGAGTGGCGACCCCCTTTTATAAAAAGTAAGTGACCCGCGACCCCCATAGAATTAAAAAGCCGAAATTAGTATGGAAATTAATAAGCACTAAAATAAGATTTTCTAGTAGACTTTCAATATGAACTGCTCTTGATAACTGTTTTAATAGCATGAGTAAAATTACATACTATTCACTAAACCTTCGTGGTTAAATTTTTAATTTAAAAAAAAATTTGTTAACGCCAACCTATGTCATTATAATTATCTTAATTTTGTTTTTAATCGAAGAATAGTGTTGAAAATATATTCTCGAAAAGTCAATCAATTTTACGTTTGTGTATGAATGGTGAATACTACACCAAAATTGTGTCTGCAGTTTTTCATCTTACACGGAATCAATCTGCAAATCAAAGAATTCATCTTGTAATTCATCGGGAATGCTGGCAACATCAAGGGAAGAAGAGAATGGGTAATGCGTAAATGCAGATTCTTCTTTTTTCAGCTCAGAGAAATAGCGATGCAGTTCGTTTTCAAGAGATTCAAGATGCCCATAAATCGCTTCTTTCAAAATTTAAATTAGCTCACAATCAGATTCATCTACCACACCGCAGAGTTTCTCAAATTTACAATATATCCAAGATTTGTTTTCTTTACCGATTTTGCAGCTTTGATAAAAATGCCCCGAGATTATCATGGAAAGTTATAATATTCATTCATTTTCACTGAAGCTTCAGGTTATTAAGCTTATCTTGATGTTCGAACATATCTGCTAGGTATGATACTCTCTCCAACCACTCTATGTCGTTTTAAGTATACCAAAAAGTCTTGTTTCCTTTGCACTCCCAAGAACAATTTGATTTCAGATTTCAATTCAAAAACACAATTTACAACATTTTGTTTGACAGCCAGCGTACTGTAGTGTAGAAGAGCAGAACCTCATGATCTATATTAATGTTTTTGCTCAGTTCTTTAAAGGCTCCATATTTTATATAATTTACGACTTATACTAGCAATGGACTCTTGATGTCGATTGGTTAGGGCAGTGGTTAGGGAGCTAAATCTTTTCTGTTTTCTGAAAGCCCGATTTTGAGCTAAACATAGATGGCGCACCACAGCCGTTCTAACCCATTTTAATCATCCAGTTTCAAAAAAGATATTTATTTTCTCCATGCTATCTTCACAAAAAGAGCAACTCTTCTTTGCTATCATCCGCATGAATATAGACACAGACCAGCAACTGCGAACACGAACTCACGTCTGTTGATTTATCAACTTGAAAAGCAGACAATGGTGAAAGCTTAATTTCAATAAAAATGTGTTATTTAACATTTACGTACATGCAGCGTTTGATGAGATTTTCTCCTATTGTTTTTTTTTTTTTTGCTTTGCATTTTTTATCGCGACTTCATTTGATGCTTGCACTAATGCTGGTGAAAACTTCCTGTTCGATCAAGCCTCTGGCGTTTGCAACTAGCTTCTTACCGACGAAAGAACTCCATATATATATATATTTTAGGTGTGTTCCGAATGACTCTTCTCAAATGACGTTTTAGTTTTGAAGATTTCATAGATTCGTGACTGAGAACAACTTTGTACAATGCGCTTTGTTTCTTCTCTATTACATTTCCAGTGATGTTAATGAAGTCGAATTTCAAAATTCTTCTAAATATTTATGTTTTGTTTCAAATTACTAAGGTTTAGTATATCAGTTGGCGACCCCCCAGAAAGACCTTCGCGACCCCCAGGGGGGTCGCGACCCCCAGGTTGGGAACCCGTGGTCTACTCAGATGGTAAAAAAAATTTGAATTACGTCACCTATTGAATGTTAAAACATCGCTGATTCAATTTCATTGTTTTCTCGCTGATTAACATTATTGTTTTCAGACGTCTGGTTGTTTTTGTTTAACTGTTAAATATGCATCGCATCAGAAAGATTTTATGTGTATTAAAAGTTTCTTTATTCCTAACTAACTGAAAAAAGTTATTTTGCAAGTGAAAATATTAAAGTTTATTTTTGGAATGATTATTGTAAAATATATATTTTAAAATATATATTTTACTAAAAGAAGATTTAAACAAAAGTAAAGAAGGTTGGTATATATCCAAATGTAAAGGTTAATATTTTATTATTTATTCTAAAACTGAAACTTTCGCTGTATTTATTAAATTAAAAAAACGCGAAATATAAATTCGCTCATGTGAAATAGATGAGTAGGTATATTTAAAAACATGTAATTTTAATATTTCGGTCAAGCTTTGGGTGATTAGATGCAAACAAGCTCATTAGAAGACACATTTTAAATACATGCAATTACTCATTTGCTGCTAAAAGAAGGGAACTTAAAGACGACTGTAAATTTTAAATATCTAGAGACAGATATACTTACGGTTACTCAATTATTCGACGCTTAATATCTCTCGTAAGTAACACACATACATGAATAGGCTGCATACCGAAAACACATATAATTGACATAATCCTAAAGTAATTACCATTAATTATGAAATAGACAATTGTTTACACTCTTCATGAAAACAAACGAAATGTAAGTATTTAATAATAGAAAATCTCTTAACGTCGGAGTCAGTATTCGTTATGTAGGCCTATAATAATATTTTAAAATTTAATTGCCAAAACTTATTAGAACAAAGGATATAATTTAAATATTATTTCACTCCGTCACATAAACGAACCACTTGTAAGTATTTTAGTATAGCTGGACTAAAAGAAATTCGAGTCGGGTCAGACACAATGATATTCCCACTTCTAAACACAGAGCTAGGATATAAAGTACAAGCAGTGAAATCACTCAATCTTAAATCCCACTCTCAGACACAGACACCTAACGACGACTGTACAAGACACCCACCTGAGCAACATGTTTGATTGTGTCAACACCTGCGGAAATTACCTGTCGTAGCTACCTACAGCAGCACTTTTATATATGCTTGGTACCCGTTCTTTGAACTACTTGTTTGACATACGGGTGTCTCATTGGGACGAGGGTACGCTATTAGTCAGACGGTGAGTCGTTTCGGTGGTTGCGAAAATGTTCTAGATTAAAATGAAATCGAATCGCCTTGAAAGTTTTGGGATTTGTTGATAATACTCCTGGGAAGGTTTCCGCCATTAAAAAATTATGTCGGAGTTGGGGGTTGGGAGCGCCCAGACGGAAATGTGCAATGTGGCAGCCAGGGTTCCCAAGCGCCAGACATCGGGTCCGTTGATTGGGTGTCCAGGATAGGACGTTAGTACTAGTCGATTCAGCGGTCAAAATGCGTCAGGAGCGTCCTGTGACCAGGCGGTCGTATCAGAGTTTCTTCCATGCATCTCTTCGGGGGAGGGGGTCGAAGAAAGTCTACCGCCCCCCCCCCCAACGAAATGGAATTTATATAGAAAATATAAACTTTTGGCAGTGCCCGCTCCCCCGGAAATTTTTGTCCGCCCTCCCCCCTCTCCCCCCCCCCCCCTGAAAATTTCAAGTGCACCCCCGGAGAAAAAAATACGGAAGAAACACTGGGTCGTAAGACCCTGTACACCCACGACTCACATGGGAAAACTTGATACATCGGCCTGTGTTCTCCGGTGACCAGGCGCTTGGTTGACAAGATTCGCCGCGGGCTCCGTCAAGAACACTATGACGCCTACATTCGTTTTAAAGAGCGCCATACACTATCGACACGGCGGGCTACTATGATTGTTGATAAAACCGAACAAGGAGCGTCTTCTGGCGACCCAGAAGTATTGTGCGATTAGGCGCTCAGACCGCTCCCCCCCCCCCCCCTCAAGGCTATCGTAGCATCTGGGTTTTGATAACTGGGCGTTTCGAACAGATGGTCACTTCAAGTAGTTGCATCAATAGTCGAAATGCACCAGGAGTATCCCCGGCGGTTGAGTATTTTTAAAGAGTGCCCCTTTTGTAGTGTATTCGGAGTTCACCAAGTCACCCCACGACCATTGCGGTGAGTGATTAACGAACACTCAAGGTTTACCACAGCACACACTAGGGCGTCTGGGAGCTAGTGTGGACAAACCCGTGACCCAACAACTAAAATCCAAGAAATATAGCGACTGCAATGTCTATTTTTAAAAAAAAATTAAAAACTCATTTTTAGAAAACTAATCACGCTTTTTACTTTCTCGTATATACGTAGTATAGAGAAAGTATTGTAATCGTGCAAAAAAAAAATCGAGATTTTTACAAATCTCGACGTTTTACACCTCACTGATACGGAAAAACATAATTTTGCAATCTTGTCCGTATGTCTGTGTGTGTGTGTGTCTGTCCGTGTGTGTGTCTGTGTGTAAACACGATAACTTGAGTACCGTTACAGCTAGGTTGATGAAATTTCATATATAAGTATTTTATCAAAATCGTAGATCCGTATCAACTTTTGAGCGATTTCCGATAACCGGAAGTGGTACTTTTCCTACTTTGAATTTTTCAAAAGCCTATAACTTGAGTACTATTTCAGATAGATAAATGAAATTTCACATGTAAGTAAAAGATCTAATTCTCTACCTTCTGTTAAATTTTGAGTAATTTCCGTTGACTGGAAGTAGTAATTTACGCTACTTCCGATTTCTCAAAAAACTAATGTAAATTTTTAAAGTACTAATAATATTGCGCACTATTATACGCGTTTTTATTCGGCGTTTGCTTGGTGCGCAATGTTTTTTTTATGAGATTCTATTCTATTTTTAAAAGTTTAAGTATTTACAATGGATTAAAAATCATAACTATATCCCCAGTTACCATCCCCTGTTGTTTTATATAAGAATATTCGAGAAAGTTTAGGGGAGATCACTACCGGTTTATTTAAACACATGATTGGTAACGGGTTGGGATAACGCTCATTAAAAATGTTACACCGTTTAAATTTCTGAAAAAAAAAAGATCCCCCATTCAATCTCTAACACATTTTGGCGCCAAATGACTTTATCAAAAAATTAAATTAGTTTTATTTTACTATTTTCAGTGCACTTAATTAAAGCTTATTATTAAAAAGGTCTTTTATATTTGCTTTATTGTTAACTTACTACCACAGAATTTTAGATCGTGTAAAGACAATTATAATGTTTGGGCTATCAGGCAGAGAACCAAAATAATCACATTTTGACGGTGAGGCGGTAGGTTGAATACAGGCCACGGTGATTTATTTAAAAACACTATAATTAATTATTTCATTATTTACATCTACCCCGAAAATATTTTTAAAAATAGTTCAAAAATCTATTAGACCTCAGCTTGATTAATTAAGACATTGCTAACAAATCTGGTAAATAAAACATTAACAAATTATAGTTTTTTTTTAAATAAATAATATTATATTTATTTAGTTTGTGCTGTTTATTTTGTTAATTAATCTAAATTAATCTTATCTTTTAAAAATCGCTCCGTTTTACGTCCGGGGCATATAATGTTTAACAGTCTACTTAGAAAAATTAATTTTGTAATCAGTGTGTTATGGAGACTGAGATCACATGATTATCCCCCCCCCCCCCCCGCACCCACCACACACACACACACACACCTTCCTCTGACCACGCCTCTTCCCTTACGTTCTCCCTACCATTTCCCCACTTTTTAAGTTTTTCTTTTTTGGATTTCAGCGGCGTAACCAATCAGCTGGTTGACAGTAATTGACTGGGGCCGTGACCCCTATGGGCGTACGCAGTAGTGTGGCAAGTTCAGATATATATATATATATATATATATATATATATATATATATATATATATATATATATATATATATATATATATATATATATATATATATATATTCACTACATACCCGTCTTTCGCTACAAAGTTAATTTACATTTTATTTATAATATATAAATTATATTATATTTAATTTTGTACTTAAAAAATTCGGTGTGTGTATGGGGGGGGGGGGGTACATTAATAGACTGGGGCCCTCAGCCCTATGGGCGTACGCAGTGGTGTGGCAAGTTCATATATATATATATATATATATATATATATATATATATATATATATATATATATATATATATATATATATATATATATATGTATGTATATATATATATGTATGTATATATATATATATATATGTATGTATATATATATATGTATATATATATATATATATATATATATATATATATATATATATATATATATATATATATATGTATATATATATATATGTATGTATATATATATATATATATATATGTATGTATATATATATATATGTATGTATATATATATATATATATGTATGTATGTATATATATATATATATATATATATGTATGTATATATATATATATATATATATATATATATATATATATATATATATATATATATATATATATATATATATATATATATATATATTCACTGCATGCCCGTCTTTCACTACGAATTAACTTACATTTTATTTATAATGCGGAATTTTGTACTTAAAAAGTTCGTGGTGTTTTGGGGGGGGGGGGGGCTAGGATTTTGGGGACCCGTGATCTTTGTCCGCCTTTGTTGATACGTCACTGATTCGTTTACATAGGTAGGTATGGGTGTTGTGCAATAAGCGTCATGTGACCGTAGTATTCGCAGAGGGATTACGGGTTTTGAGGGTGGGGGGGGGAGAGGGGAGGGGAGGGGGAGGGGTGAGGAGGAGAGAGGGTAGGGGAGGGGGGAGAGTGGATGAATGTCGCGTCAATAAAACGTCACTCCATTCAGTTAACGTTTTATGCTACCGGCGCCAGGCACTCTCACTTGGGTTTTTGTGTACCGTATGTCACATGATCACCTGGTCACGTCTCGTGACTTTTACTGATCAACATTATGAAACACACTCAGGGCTGTGTGTTTGTTGACTGAGTTAGCAAGTGAACAGTTAAAGGGTGGACTGCATTATTCTATCTATTTTTAGTCAGGTTGTCTACCTTTTCATTGGGGTTGGCTAAAATTAACGGATTATATTTATCCTAATCCAAACCATGTTGTACGATACATTGTGGTAGAAAGGTTAACGTGACATTTACCTTCCCCCCCCCCCCCTCCCCGAACTAAATAAAATTCACAGTTTTCTTCGTTTTACACCTCCCTACTTTATTTAGATCAACGAGCTGACCCTCGACATATCATACGCCGCTATTAAGTTGTTTTATTTTGTATTTTTCAGTTATTCATAATTTGTGAATTCAACACAACAAAAGCTGCGACTGAAAATATTTTGCTTTAAAACACCATCAGTAGCCCGTGAAGGACGATTGTCCTCACCCTCACTTTCCACTCCTCTCCCCCCACCCCCCGTGAAAGCAGCAGCCCGTGATGACAGTTTACAGACGACAATGAAAAGATCAAGCATAACTTGTTATTACCTCCCCTGAGTTTCAAAAGAATTATATAAATTCTAGCGTACCCGTCCCCGCGCGTTGCCGCGTGGATAGAAGAACGTCTGACGAAATATATAAGAAGGGTTTCATCAATGCGTTACCAATCCTATGTTCTTAGACGCGTGACCTTGTTTTCTGAAACTGTGTTATTTAAATGTAAACAATGCCTGCGCTTGTATCATAAATATCGGGACACGGGTTTACCTACACTACCGCATGAAAACATTGAGTGTACATTAATCACTCACCGAAATAATGAGGTAGAACAAACTTCGGTGACCGCCACTGTGTTAGGAACGTAGAGGGGCGCTCTCGGGGGCCTCTGATTACACTACCTCAGAGGCGCATTAGTGCTCGCAGTGGAAACAGGGGCGATTAGGGTCGTGCAATATACGGGGCCCCGGCAGTTGCGCCTGTTGAAGTTTTAACTCTGAATATTGTAGTACCCCTTACCCGCTATGCAGGACGCACGATTAACGGGTGACAAGTCCTAACATAGCCGCTCTGGAACTCTGGGAGCCATATTGTGTATTGACGAAAATCGCACCCTCCCGGGCGCCGTTTATATCAAATTTTAATTATTTTGTTAACAGAAACCTTTTCCGGAGTATTCTCATCACATCCTTAAAGTTATATTGCACTCGGATGAAAGGTTTCGAACCGCATCTGACTTTCATTTTTTTAATATACCTTATATAGAGAAGAATCGCACCCTCCCGGGACGCCACCCTTGCGAAATTAAAAAAAAAAGAGTGTTTTACAGAAACCTTCCCAAAGTTTCATGGCGATCGGATGAAAGATGTAGTAATGCATAAAAGACAGACAAACACATACACATACATTGCTTTTTATACGGATAGATTATAGATGGATAGTTTTTCAACCAGAGAAATTTCAAGGGAGGCAAGAAACTACGATTAATAAAGCAGAGTGAGAGTTATTTCCCTTGCTCTGACCTACATGCCTACATAAGTTGTAAACTAAACATAGCTGGGGTGTTGTGGTGACACATATAGACCCAATAAAACATTAGTCTACGTACTGCTGTAAAGACGGTCCTATATAAGGACATGACCCTCGGACAGACGAGGCTCTTTAGCTGGGTACAGCCACTCCTCTAGGAGAGACAACTCCAAAAAAACTACTGCCTTGTAGTTTATTCTTGGTTGGACAAAGGCTATGGAAGCAAATCCAAAAAGAAAACCAGGCTAAAATCGGAGTCAATGGCCTCAATGGCGCATAACCAGTTGACACGTATACTAAATTGTGTTGGAGGGGATCTAAAATTAAGAACCAAGCATTAGAAAGAAGAAACAACTGCTGCCTTGGGTGTACTAAGGTTAGAGCCAACGCATAATATGTCGACACGCGATACTTAATTCATTTGGAAAAAAATCCCCTCTAATATTACATTTTAGAAGGACAAAAAAAGAATAAAAAATGCAAAAAAAAGTTAGAGTTGTTATCTTGAAGGGTAAAATGATCCCGTTCTGTGGTTTTTTTTTTACACGTGTTTAAAAAGCCACAATAAATAAATTTCAAAAGGGGCCCTATCATGTTACTGGGCTGTAAATGTGTATACCCGTCTGAGGTAACATGCTGTGATAAAATAAGATCTACATGCAGAAAACTGGAAATTATATGAAAATAACAACCTATTTCAACAAATGTCTAGATTAGATTATAGTCACTAATGTCGTCTAGATTATTGTCGTGAAGGTTATAATAAAGTCATAACAAATGTCGTCTAAATTAGAATATAGTGACAAATTTCGTCTAGATAAGATTATAGTCACAAATGTCGTCTAAATTAGAATATAGTGACAAATTTCGTCTAGATAAGATTATAGTCACAAATGTCGTTTAAATTAGAATCAAGTCACAACGAATGTCGTCTAGATTAGAATATTATGTTAAGAATAGAGGAACACTTCAAATCTTTACAGTACACCTCATGCAATTTAATTTTAAAAAATCTTAAGTTCTTTACAGTCGTTTTCTGCTGTATATTTCTAGCATTTTATAAAAATACAATCAGAACATTCTTTAAAAATTGTTTAATATTTCTTATATTTTAATATTTGGATTTGAATTTTGTGGTATCTTAAACATACTTTTCTAAAAAAAAATACATTAAAATTGTTTTTAAATTTTAAAAGCATGGTTTAATATTTTTAAAATTCTTAACTGGAGAAGCTTTGGTCTATAATTTTCTTGGTAGTTTCTTTTTCTAAACAGACCATACGTAATATTTTTTTTAAATAAGGAAGAGTAACCTGTTGTTGATTTTATTGCTATAATCTATTAACTAAGTTTTCTTGCTAAAGTCTACACAATTGTTAACAACAATCCTAGTCTTAGCATATAAATTCCCAACCTGATATTTTAAAAATGTGCTAACAACCCAACACCCCAACTTTCGGTAGAGTCCATAGCAAGGTCACACTCATATAACTTAGCGTGTATGCAAAAAAAAAATACGTTCCAAAACATTAACTCTAGCATGTGTGCAGCAATTGGACAAAAGGCTGCACTTATGTATAAGCAACGCGATCCACCCTTTGTCGCTGGTCTATTTTAAGCCGAGAAAGATGCTATAACCTCACGGGTTTCCGTAGTTTTGTTACATAAGGAGTGTTACGTTTTGATTCGGTTTAAGCATTATTTAAATTTGCCGTTGAACGTTCAGGAATCGCAACATGCTTCTAAAGTGGGTGTATGTTTCAATATTTAATTTTTAAATTATAGTACTTGTTTTTTCCTTTAAATTAAATTTAAGTTTAAGTGTATTTGAATTTTTACCTTCCCGTATACGAAGTATTGAGAAAGTATTGTAATCGCGCAAAAAAAAAAAAAACAACAACAATTGAGATTTTTGCCTATCTCGCCGTTTTACACCTCATTGAGTCGGAAAAACATAGTTTTGCAATCTTGTCAGTATGTCTGTGTGTATGTGTGTGTGTGTGTGAGTATGTGTGTCTGTGAACACGATTACTTGAGTACCGTTAGAGCTAGGTTGATGAAATTTCACATATAAGTTGTGTGTCAATTTTTCACCGATTTCCGGTAATAAGAAGTAGCACTTATTCTACTTTCAATTTTTCAAAAGCCTATAACTTGAGCATTGTTTCAGATAGATAAATAAAATTTCACATTTAAGCAAAATATCTAATTCTCTGCCTTCTTCCAAATTTTGAGTACGGTCCGTTGACCGGAAGTAGTAATTTACGCTATTTCCGATTTCTCAAAAAAAAAAAAAACGCATGTGAATTTATAAAGTACTAATAATATTCCGCACTATTGTTTGTAGTTCACTTGGTGTGCAATTCTTTTTTGTACGAGATTCTATTTTAAAAAGTTTGAGTAATTAAAAATGGATTAAAAATCATGTCTATATCCCGAGGTGCCATCCCCCGTAGTGTTATATAAGAATATTCGAGAAAGTTAAGGGGAGATCACTCTCGGTTTACTTTACTTTCTCGTATACGAAGTGTATAGGAAGTATTGTAATCGTACACACATTCTAAAACGAGATTTTCACAAATTTCGACGTTTTACACCTTACTGAGTCGGAAAAACATAGTTTTGCAATTTTTCCGTATGTCTGTGTGTGTATATATATAAGTCTGTGAACACGATAACTTGATTACAGATACAGCTAGTTTGATGAAAGTTCTGTTTCAACATTTCAGCATTTTCCGGTAAAAGGAAGTGGAACATTCTACTTTTGTTTTTTTCGAACGCCTATAATTTTAGTACTGTTTCATGTAGATAAACGAAATTTCACATATAAGTACAATATCTAATTCTCTGCCGTCTGTCAAACTTTTGAGTAATTTACGCTATTTCTTTGAAAAACACATATGAATTTACAAACTACTAGTACTCCGACTTTTTTTTTACAGATATTGTTTGCCGTTTAATTGGTGCGCAATTTTTTTTCTCCGAAATTCTATTCTATTTTTAAAAAGTTTAAATATGTAAAAACGGATTATAAAAAAATTCTTATAAAACGTTTTAATATCAAGATTTATGTAATAATGCCTTAAAAAGTAGAAAACAAATTATAAACTACTATTTAAATAAGTAAAAAGAAAAACGTGGGTCTTGACCCACGTGCCAACGTTGAAACAAATATGTAAGTTAGAAGTGTCCGAAATTTCTCTCGAGTTTTTCGATCTAGACTGTCGGTTGACGGCAGAACGACAGAGACAGTGAGTTAAATAAAAGCTTGTAAAAAAATTCTTAAAAAACGTTTTAATAACAAGCTTTACGAAATAATGCACTAAAAAGTAGAAAATAAATGATACACTAATATTTAAATAACTAAAAAGAAAAGCGTGGTATACCTTAAGTATCTATTGGATACCTTTACTAATATATACTTCTTTACTTCTTCACTTCTTTATAGGTATTTAAATAGTAGTGTATATATTTTATACTTTTTAGTGCACTATTACATAAAAGCTTGTTATTACTTTTTTTCATGAATTTTTTTTCAGTACATTAAAATTTTTAAATTTACAATAGAGTTGCATGACTAAAAACTATTGCGCACCTAATGAACGTGATGACGCGTGTATAATAGTGCAAAATAGTTGGGTAAGACTGCCTACTAATTTGGTCAAAATTTTAATTAATTAATAAGAAAATAATTAGGCATCCAATTAAGTCAAATTTAATGTCTGGTTGCATTGTCTTCATGTCTTGACCCACGTGCCATCTTTTATTCGATTCTATCAGATGTGTCCATAATTTCGCTCGGGCGTTTCGATCTAGACAGACTGACGACTGACGACAGAGGAAGCAAGTTAAATAAAAGCTCGTAATAAAAGCTTGTAATTAAAACGTTTTAATGAATTTTTTCAGTACTTTAAATTTTTAAAAATTACAATAGAGTTGCATGACTAAAAACCATGTGCACCTAATGAACGCGATGACGCGTGTATAATAGTGCGGAACAGTTGGGTAAGACTGCCTACTAAATTGGTCAAAATTTTAATTAACTCATAAAAAACTCCTAAAACTAATTAAGTCAAATTTAATGTCATGTTGCATTGTCTTCATGTCTTGACCCACGTACCAACTATGAACCGAATCTGTCAGTGAGAAGTGCATGAATTTTCGCTGTAGCGTTTTGTTAGTTATTTAAATAGTATTGTATAATTTTTTTTCTACTTTTGAGTGCATTATAACATAAACGCTTGTTATTAAAACGTTTTTTATGACTTTTACTTTCTCGTGCGAACGATGAAACAAATACGTCAGTTAGAAATGTCCGAAATTTCACTTGGGCGTTTCGATCTAGACTGACGACACAGGAAGCAACTTAAATAAAAAGCTTGTAAAAACGAATTTTGTTAAATGTTTTTTCGACCAGCAGGTGCATTTAGTTGACACGCCAAAAAAAGGTAAGTTAACATGATCTAAAAAAAAATCGTGTGACAGGGGGATAGGATCAGCCACCCGAAACGTTGCATTCGGAATCGTTAAAAGACACGGTAAGGTTAGGTAACACGGTTTATATATTCGGGTGATCGTTGTTGGCTTACATATTACGTAAAGGCTAACTATTCATTTCAAACTTGCCATCATTAAAATATCAAGTCGTTTAAATATGATATTAAAATATCATATTACTAATGCTCAAAACTTGTGCTTAGCTATCCAATAGCTAAACTCAAACATTTTTGTAAAGAGAAGAAGGATGTGTCTAAAAGATTAAGATGGCTGTAAAGTTTGCCTCAGCGTAATGCAGGTATAATTTCATTGAAATATAATACCAAAATAAACAAGTGTATGGCACACAGAAAAGTCATTTTCTATGTTCTTGTTTTATTATCTACAACTTAGTTTTATATTTAAATTAGTCTTGAAATATAATCAATTAATCAAATGAAAGAAATTATGAAGTATATAAGTATGACCATCGTCATATAATACAGATACCTTTTTTGATAAAATTAAAAATTTCATATTTTAAGTGTTCAAATTTTTGCCGAATCTCTAATATCGTGACTACACATTTGACAGTGCCAACAAGAATGATGTCGCCTGGTGCGCCACAAATATGAAATACATGCAATTTAGTGTGGGTTTTTTCCTCGTCTTTAGAATACTAGTAGTTCTCTAAAGCCATGCAAATAAACCGGGCTAAGTACAATTAACTTTTTTATATTTCAGATCACTTGTGTGTCTCGCTTTACTGCAATGCGCATGCACACTCAGAACTTACAGAAGTAAAATTCCCAATGGAGACTCTGTCCCGTACCCTTGTAAACCAAATAACGTCTGGGAGGGGGTGGGTCACATTCTGGACGAGGGGACCGGAGTCCGAAACTGGTTCGGGTTGGATTTTCAGGACGCTGGACATGTAAGTAAACAAAAATGACCTTTTAAAATTTTAGAATTTTGATTTCAGCCAATTAAACACTTTCGTTTTTTTTTCTAAGGCATGGACAGAAGATCTGTGCAGAAAAGATTCAGACGGTGATGGGTTGACCAATGGTCAAGAGTTGGGTGATCCTAACTGTACATGGAAAGAGAACTCTATTCCTGAAAGGAAAACTGGATTATCTCACCCTGGTAAGTCATTTACTACACTCTAAAACATCTAAGCGTCTTTACTGTTAAATGATTTTGTTTGATATTGTTTTTGTTTATTGAAAATTTCCTTCAAATTATACCTCATGTAAAACAACTTTAAGAAATTCTCTTAAAAAACCTCTTCCCCCAGGCATCTGTGACCCGTGGGACTCCCCGTCCTGCCAGGCTAAGCCCGTCACCCACCCAGTGTACAAGACCCAGGGGGACTGGATGAGAGAGGAGTGTAAGGCCCAGGAGTTTGTTTGTGTTGCCAAACATGAACCAGGTCAGGCTGTGATGTTGTTGTTGTTGTTGTTGTTGTTGTTGCTGCTGTTTTTAGTTTGAGTAATAAAAAAACTGCAGGTCAGTTTGGTTGATAACACATTCAAAAATAGAGCTCGATGTAATTTTGGAACATGGTGGTCTAGTGGTAGGACGCTAGATCTTATCCTGATTTCTAGTTTTTGGTCGTCCCCCCTCTCCCTGTTTTGCATTATCGTTACTTTCCTACAAAACTAATTAATCTGCCCAATCCAAAATTCGTAGCAAGACTTGGCCTAGCAGTAGAGCGTCAGACTGCTTACCCGAAAGTATCGAGTTCGATGCCGGGTTCAAGTAAGTAGTATAGTAGGTCCCCTTTGGGTATCATTTGTGCAGACATGTTTATATAGTAAAATATTGAGCAGCCAGAGCAGACATGTTATATAGTAAAATACTCCAGCTGGAGCAGGTGTTCCCCTCCTCCTATTGTCTTCCGTGACGCTCCTTTACGGCCGCGACGACAAACAATAGAGTATCGATTTTTTTTTGAAAAGATATGTTTAAATAGTCATTAAAAATAATTTATTCAGCTAGGCTTGCTTTACAATAGGCCATATTTCTCATACAGTTGATCTATAAATAGCCGTTACTATTTACTATCAGTCTGTTTTTGTCCTCTGTTTTTTGTCTAGTCGTGTTAATTATGTTAAGTGTGATTGCTTTATTTGTTGTGGCTGTTTGCTTTGTTGGTTTTTAATATTTACATATGTTGTAATCACAACGTTTTCATTGTTTTTTTTTTTTTTTTTTTTTTTTTTTTTTTTTTTTTTTTTTTTTTTTAACCACCTTTTAACTTTAAGGTTCTATAACCATCATTTTGACGACCACTTATATATATAATTAAATATATTTTGTTTATATTTTTATAATTTTCTAAAAAATATTAATATAGAAGATAAACAAATATTTTTTTTTTCTTTCTGTGATCTCGGCATATGAAGTGATAGTGTGTTCATCACTATGTCCAACCGCCTTACTTTCCCTAACGTAAGTTAGGTACCCATCAGAGTTGGGTAGACTCGGAGACAGTCTACTGTCTTTGAACCTGGATTCGAACTCGGGACTTTTGGGTTAGCAGTCGTAAGTTCTACCACGCTGCCCCTTCATTCATGACTATATAAGTTCCTATTGATTTGGTCAGAATAATTGTCAGGGGCACAGTTATCTCTTTACTAAATAAAACTAATATAGAAACGAAGGGAGAGTCGAATTTTTCTAGAACAGTCTTGTTAACAACCACGAGTAGCGTCCCGTAAATTTAGGATCCCAATGGTTTAACATAGAAATGACACTAAATACCCTTGGTGATGTCTTTATAAACAAAAAGTCGGTTAAGTTTCAAATCTCAAGTTTTGTAAACGTCTTTGTTTAAGTATTTACATTGTTTTATGTAGGTTCAGAAGTATTTCATAGCGACAATGGAACAGTGTCCGTGTGCGTTTGTTTACATTTAAAAATACATGTCGCGTGCTTTGCGCGCGTCTCACGACGTTTTAAGTTTTCCTAGTGTTTTTAAAACAGCGATTTCTTTCTAAAATAGTGACCAGGGTCAGACATCAAAGAGTATATTAATCAATTATCATTAACAATTTAAAAAGTAATTTAGGATGTCAATGGTTTAACATAGAAATTACACTAAATACCCTTGGTTATGTCTTTGATTTTGTAAACAAAAAGTCGATTATGTTTCAAATCTCAAGTTTTGTAAACTTCTTTGTTTATGTGTTTACATTGTTTTAAGTAGGTTCAGAACTAGGTTTATTTTATTAACATAAAAGTTTTGTCTTAATTAAAAATAATTGTCAGACTAAATAGCTAATTAAATTGATCAATAGCAGTTTGGTTTAATAAGTAATATATGTGTTACACCAGCGTTAATCTTAGAAAAATATTTTGATTGTTATGCTTATAATTTTTTTCCCAATTGTCTTATTAATACTCAGCCCTACGACTTGTGAGATAATGACCAGCATAGTATATATTATATTTTTTTTTTTTTTATTTTTTTTTTATTTTTTTTTTAAAGTCATCACTACCCCACTGAAACCTCTTAAAATAAGGCCATTTTCCTATGATCAACCCAATGGTTTAACATAGAAATGACACTAAACCCCCTTGGTAATGTCTTTGTAAACGAAAAGTCGGTTAAGTTTCAAATCTCAAGTTTTGTAAACGTCTTTGTTTAAGTATTTACATTGTTTTATGTAGGTTCAGAAGTATTTCATAACGACAATGGAACAGTGTCCGTGCGCGTTTGTTTACATTTAAAAATACATGTCGCGTGCTTTGCGCGCGTCTCACGACGTTTTAAGTTTTCCTAGTGTTTTTAAAACAGCGATTTCTTTCTAAAATAGTGACCAGGGTCAGACATCAAAGAGTATATTAATCAATTATCATTAACAATTTAAAAAGTAATTTAGGATGTCAATGGCTTAACATAGAAATTACACTAAATACCCTTGGTTATGTCTTTGATTTTGTAAACAAAAAGTCGATTATGTTTCAAAGCTCAAGTTTTGTAAACTTCTTTGTTTAAGTGTTTACATTGTTTTAAGTAGGTTCAGAACTAGGTTTATTTTATTAACATAAAAGTGCTGTCTTAATTAAAAATAATTGTCAGACTAAATAGCTAATTAAAATGATCAATAGCAGTTTGGTTTAATAAGTAATATATGTGTTACACCAGCGTTAATCTTAGAAAAATATTTTGATTGTTATGATTATAATTGTTTTTTTTTTTTTCCAATTGTCTTATTAATACTCGGCCCTATGATTTGTGAGATAATGACCAGCATGGTATATATTATATTTATATACACTGTTATTATTTTTTTAAAGTCATCACTACCCCACTGAAACCTCTTAAAATAAGACCATTTTCCTATGATCAAAATTTTAGCGCAAATCAGTGAGAAATAAATCGGGTCTAGCTTATATTAATCCAACTGATGTCGTTTAGAAGAAAAGCTGTACCTACAATTAAATTTACTGAAAGGTTTGCTTAAAAGCTTTTATCAAAATGGTTGTGCACTTATACTTGTAATAAGTTATAATTTTTTACTTTTCATAGATATGTATTGAATTAGTCCATTTTGATTATGACTTGTTGTCCTGGCGTTGACATTTTACACTTTTTTTTTTTGAGACTCACATATACACATACATATACATACACACACACACACACACACACACACAAATGAAACTAAAATCAAATCACAACAAGTCTTGTTTAATTTTATTAATTTTATTTTCCCTAAGCCGATAAAATACTATGGTATAATATTTACAAGCTTGCAAAACATACACGCGTCATCCACTCTATATATTTTTTAAGTGCAACGAAGGCACGAGACCGCCTTTTATTGTGTGCCGTGAGCACAATACCCATTGTATGGGTATCTGAGCATAGGGCAATAGCTATACCCCAACGCACATGGGCGGTTAGATAATAAGCGAGGTAGCTTTTCCGCGGAGCAAGCTGTGAAACAGGTGAAATAAAGAAAGTCGCTTTTTTTGTATTTTATGTCTCAATCAGGGTGGCGCGATATTTTTTTTTTCTCTTTGTATCCGTGTTGTAAACAAAATGAGAAGGAGAAAGGGTAGTGACCTACCCTCCCACCCGTGTGTTCCATGATGGCAAACACAATTTTAAATGTGTATTTGTTACGTTTTAGTAGCGATACATCTTCTACTTGTTTCTTCCTTGTGACATCATTAGCAGGGGAGACGATTCGTTTCAGCGGAGCGAGTCGTGCGTCATTTAAAGACATCAAATAGGGTAATGTTACACAAGTCAAGCTTTTAGTACTCTGTTGAAATTAATTAAAGGGAGAAAACCCTAAAAAATATTTACTAATGTCCCTCTGGTGTAATCTTTACAAGCTAACAAAACATACGACGTCATCCACTCTACGCATTTTTTTTTTTAAAGTGCTACGAAAGCACGCGGCTACCTTCCATTGTGTACCGTGACCACAATACCCATTGTATGGGTATCTGCGCATAGGACAATGAATCAAACAGACTGTGTCGGAAAAATACTTCCACACAACACCCTTCTCTCGAAGAAGACAATTTATTTTTAACTTCACGTTGAGTAATTTTATTTTTTTTATTTTTTAAAAGTGTTTTTGGTACGTTTTAGTAGCGAGATATCGTCTACTCGTTTCTTCCTTGCGATGTCATTAGCAGGGGAGATGATTCGTCTTTTACAGTGAGCTAGACCATCTCTTTTCCAAGTGCAACGTACGCGAAATAAAGACACTAGCTTTTGTATTTTATATTGCAAGCAGGTGACGGGATATTTATACATCTGCTTGAGCGTTATCGGCGAAACTTGTTTTAAACATTATTAATACGCTAAAATTTTAAAATATCTATTATTAACAAATATTGTCATTTTAACACACTGCGTAACTGCGTAACCATCAAGTTGAATCAACCACACCTGATGTTACCACTCGTAAAGTCAAGTCTTCAAGACAAAACACTGATACTAAACAAGACATTAAACTGAATTATATGCCACTATGTGATACAACTAATATTATCTTTGCAATTTTAAAAGAGGGGGTATAACTTGTATTGAGTATAGATGTATACGTGTTTAATATTTAATGCCTGGAACACAGGAAAAAAAAACAGATTTACATCCCCGCAACATCCGACATAAGGGTGGTGATGGGAAAGGGGAGGGCGGAATAGAAAAATCACCATAAAATGTTTAATGCTACAAACGCTTGGCTTTATTCAATGCCCTAAGAGTAGAAATGTGACATAATTTTATGTATGTCTTCATTGTAACAGTCACCATAACAAATGATTAACATTTATGATTTTTTTGTGCAAGAAAGGCTCCCAGTGTGATTGCACCAAGTCCTGCCACAGACCATTTAATTAATGTTTTAAAAGATGGCCAATCTCTCTGACTTTCAGTGCGTGAATAAAACTCAACCAGACCTTGCTGTAGAAGATAGAAATAAGAGAGACTCAATTTCTTAATCTCCCTATCTTGAGGATGGGTAATCAGTATACTTTAAAGTCACGGGGAGAGGATAGAGATAAAATATAGCTGTAGCATACATGTCAATTATCCTAAACGCAATATGTATTCAAATGAAAACACATCTCATGCTTTTGAATAAATCAATGTTCTGTTGTTCAAAGGTATCAGTTAAAACAAGTCTATATACTGATTTAGATTCTTCTTAACATGTGATATGAATGTGATATTATGATGTAGGTATATAGAAACTATTCTTACCCATTTATTATTAGACGTCAGCCATTCTTGTAAGTTAGTGTCGATATATGAAGTAACCCATTCAACAACATTATCCACCAAATTCTTTTATTATGTACGAAACAATATACCACAAAGCATCCAGCGAAGCTTAAAAACGCCACAATCCTGCCCCAGTTAATACCATCAGAGAAGGTTTCATCAACTATTGTTTTAAAAGTATCATAAGCGTTGTTATCAGTAATATTAAGCTGTTCAATCAAATCATTGAATTTATTTCTAAATCGTTCCTCAAATTCATCACCAAGACTACGCATGGCCGCTTGGACAGCATTGTGAGTAACACTACTTTCTCGGCCATCATTTTCTCACTGATAGCCTTCCTTCGCTACTCGGTGTTTGATATAATCCACTACTATTAAACGAGTATTAAAAGATTCCCTGTTTTCAGACAATTCACTTGAACTTAACACATCTTTTTTAAAAAATAATCTCAAACTTTAAATGAGATTCATTTTATATTACACAAAAAACTGCCTAATTCAGCAAACAAAAAAAGTGAAGACCTTTTGTCATTTGTAGCAACTAAAGCACCAGCCAATCTTACGGCCACCTGCATAATCGATCAAATTATAGAAAGAACGTGGTTTGCATCGCGATATTTGAAAACATGGCGATGTTTAACCTCAACCAAACAAGGCAATGAAACTAGAAGGAAGAGGAATATATATCTTAGTCTTGCAGCAGATTACCTGACCATGTTCGCTTTAGTATTACAGTTTTCATCAAACTTCTTTTTGACTTGAACTTCTTTAATTTAAGAAGGTTTACTTATACATAATACATTACGTCTAATTACAATTTTTATTTTTACCACTCAATGTATTTTGTTTTTCTATATCTTGCATTGTCATCTTAATTTTTAATCACCTTAGTAAAAATTTGCTTAAGATTATAAACTTCAAGTTTTAAAAAACAACAACGTTAGAGTACGTCGTGTCAAATGACACACCGTTTAAAATGTCTACATTTAAATTTCACCAAAATAATGACGTAAAAACTAAATACGATATGACGTTAGCATACATATCATTCAATCAAATCACTCTAAAGTACAAATCAATAATTTTGATTGATTAAGGGCTGGGTGAGTTATTTTTATCACTATTCGCCCTTCCCCTTCCCTTTGTCCGCAACCCCTTCCTCCTTCTCCCATCCCTAACCTCAATACCAACCGATAGATACACAGACCGTACCACTACCCACACTATACCTATTCCATTTAAGAGACAAAGGATGTATGACAATCTTACATTTATCTACACTCAACTAATATCACAACCCCTAGACACTACTCCAACAGACTGGGATATGTAACTTGTAGACACCACTCCTCGTTGAATATCTCTTGCATCCTACCTACATCGACAACTTTGTCCGCCGCCCTCGCCCCCGTCCCTAAACACCCGCTAGATAAACAGACCGTACCTCTACCCACACTATACCTATTCCCTTGGACAGACAAAGGACAAAGTAACAGACAAACTTGTATCTGTATTCGTTTACTGTTACAAGTGACAGCGTTCCCATCCAACTCCGAAACATTCATGGCCCAATTTCGAAACCAGCCTCGTTGAAAACTCCCCTGACCCTAGTTTAACTTTGCCTCACCGATTCCAAAACAGTCCTGTACCAAACATACATGTAACAACTTTGAAACCAACCTTGGTGAAAACTTCACCGACCCTAGTATGAACACAACCCACACCAATTCCTAAACATGCATGTACCAACTTTGCAACCTGCCTCGGTGTTAACAAAACTCCCCCGACCGTAGTATGAACTCTACCCCTGTCCATTCCTAAACATGCATGTACCAACTTTGTAACCTGCCTCGGTGAAAACTTCACCGACCTTAGTATGGACTCTATACCTACCGATTCCAAAACATGCATGTTCCGAGTTCAAAACCAATCTTCACCGACACTAGTATGAACTCGGCTACCAACAATTCCTAAACATGCATGTACCAACTTTGCAACCTGCCTCAGTGTTAACAAAACTCCCCGACCCTAGTATGAACTCGACTGCCAACAATTCCTAAACATAGATGTACCAACTTTGTAACCTGCCTCGGTGAAAACTTCACCGACCCTAGTATGGACTCTACACCTACCGATTCCAAAACATACATGTTCCGAGTTCAAAACCAACCTCGGTGAAAACTTCACCGACCCTAGTATGAACACGGCCCCTAACAATTCCAAGGATGCATGTACGAACTTCGAAACCACCCTCGGTGTAACCAAAACACCTCCGTCCCTAGTGTAAACTCTACCGCATCCAACTCCTAAACATGCATGGTCCGAGTTCAAAACCAACCTCGGTGAAAACTCCCACGACTCTCGTATAAACTCTCTACCTATCAATTCTAAAACATGGATGTACCAACTTCGAAACATCCCTCTGTGTTAACAAAACTCCCCCGACCCTACTATAGACTCGACCCCTAACAATTCCAAAACATGCATGGTCTAGCTTTGAACCCTGCCTCGGTGAAAACGTCACCGACTCGTGTATAAAATCTGTCTCAACCAACTCCAAACCTTCCCTGGGCACCCGAATAAAAATAACTCACCCAGCCCCTTAATCAATCAAAATTATTGATTTGTACTTTAGAGTGATTTGATTGAATGATATGTATGCTAACGTCATATCGTATTTAGTTTTACGTCATTATTTTGGTGAAATTTAAATGTAGACATTTTAAACGGTGTGTCATTTGACACGACGTACTCTAACGTTGTTGTTTTTTAAAACTTGAAGTTTATAATCTTAAGCAAATTTTTACTAAGGTGATCAAAAATTAAGATGACAATGCAAGATATAGAAAAACAAAATACATTGAGTGGTAAAAATAAAAATTGTAATTAGACGTAATGTATTATGTATAAGTAAACCTTCTTAAATTAAAGAAGTTCAAGTCAAAAAGAAGTTTGATGAAAACTGTAATACTAAAGCGAACATGGTCAGGTAATCTGCTGCAAGACTAAGATATATATTCCTCTTCCTTCTAGTTTCATTGCCTTGTTTGGTTGAGGTTAAACATCGCCATGTTTTCAAATATCGCGATGCAAACCACGTTCTTTCTATAATTTGATCGATTATGCAGGTGGCCGTAAGATTGGCTGGTGCTTTAGTTGCTACAAATGACAAAAGGTCTTCACTTTTTTTTGTTTGCTGAATTAGGCAGTTTTTTGTGTAATATAAAATGAATCTCATTTAAAGTTTGAGATTATTTTTTAAAAAAGATGTGTTAAGTTCAAGTGAATTGTCTGAAAACATGGAATCTTTTAATACTCGTTTAATAGTAGTGGATTATATCAAACACCGAGTAGCGAAGGAAGGCTATCAGTGAGAAAATGATGGCCGAGAAAGTAGTGTTACTCACAATGCTGTCCAAGCGGCCATGCGTAGTCTTGGTGATGAATTTGAGGAACGATTTAGAAATAAATTCAATGATTTGATTGAACAGCTTAATATTACTGATAACAACGCTTATGATACTTTTAAAACAATAGTTGATGAAACCTTCTCTGATGGTATTAACTGGGGCAGGATTGTGGCGTTTTTAAGCTTCGCTGGATGCTTTGTGGTATATTGTTTCGTACATAATAAAAGAATTTGGTGGATAATGTTGTTGAATGGGTTACTTCATATATCGACACTAACTTACAAGAATGGCTGACGTCTAATAATAAATGGGTAAGAATAGTTTCTATATACCTACATCATAATATCACATTCATATCACATGTTAAGAAGAATCTAAATCAGTATATAGACTTGTTTTAACTGATACCTTTGAACAACAGAACATTGATTTATTCAAAAGCATGAGATGTGTTTTCATTTGAATACATATTGCGTTTAGGATAATTGACATGTATGCTACAGCTATATTTTATCTCTATCCTCTCCCCGTGACTTTAAAGTATACTGATTACCCATCCTCAAGATAGGGAGATTAAGAAATTGAGTCTCTCTTATTTCTATCTTCTACAGCAAGGTCTGGTTGAGTTTTATTCACGCACTGAAAGTCAGAGAGATTGGCCATCTTTTAAAACATTAATTAAATGGTCTGTGGCAGGACTTGGTGCAATCACACTGGGAGCCTTTCTTGCACAAAAAAATCATAAATGTTAATCATTTGTTATGGTGACTGTTACAATGAAGACATACATAAAATTATGTCACATTTCTACTCTTAGGGCATTGAATAAAGCCAAGCGTTTGTAGCATTAAACATTTTATGGTGATTTTTCTATTCCGCCCTCCCCTTTCCCATCACCACCCTTATGTCGGATGTTGCGGGGATGTAAATCTGTTTTTTTTTCCTGTGTTCCAGGCATTAAATATTAAACACGTATACATCTATACTCAATACAAGTTATACCCCCTCTTTTAAAATTGCAAAGATAATATTAGTTGTATCACATAGTGGCATATAATTCAGTTTAATGTCTTGTTTAGTATCAGTGTTTTGTCTTGAAGACTTGACTTTACGAGTGGTAACATCAGGTGTGGTTGATTCAACTTGATGGTTACGCAGTTACGCAGTGTGTTAAAATGACAATATTTGTTAATAATAGATATTTTAAAATTTTAGCGTATTAATAATGTTTAAAACAAGTTTCGCCGATAACGCTCAAGCAGATGTATAAATATCCCGTCACCTGCTTGCAATATAAAATACAAAAGCTAGTGTCTTTATTTCGCGTACGTTGCACTTGGAAAAGAGATGGTCTAGCTCACTGTAAAAGACGAATCATCTCCCCTGCTAATGACATCGCAAGGAAGAAACGAGTAGACGATATCTCGCTACTAAAACGTACCAAAAACACTTTTAAAAAATAAAAAAAATAAAATTACTCAACGTGAAGTTAAAAATAAATTGTCTTCTTCGAGAGAAGGGTGTTGTGTGGAAGTATTTTTCCGACACAGTCTGTTTGATTCATTGTCCTATGCGCAGATACCCATACAATGGGTATTGTGGTCACGGTACACAATGGAAGGTAGCCGCGTGCTTTCGTAGCACTTTAAAAAAAAAATGCGTAGAGTGGATGACGTCGTATGTTTTGTTAGCTTGTAAAGATTACACCAGAGGGACATTAGTAAATATTTTTTAGGGTTTTCTCCCTTTAATTAATTTCAACAGAGTACTAAAAGCTTGACTTGTGTAACATTACCCTATTTGATGTCTTTAAATGACGCACGACTCGCTCCGCTGAAACGAATCGTCTCCCCTGCTAATGATGTCACAAGGAAGAAACAAGTAGAAGATGTATCGCTACTAAAACGTAACAAATACACATTTAAAATTGTGTTTGCCATCATGGAACACACGGGTGGGAGGGTAGGTCACTACCCTTTCTCCTTCTCATTTTGTTTACAACACGGATACAAAGAGAAAAAAAAAATATCGCGCCACCCTGATTGAGACATAAAATACAAAAAAAGCGACTTTCTTTATTTCACCTGTTTCACAGCTTGCTCCGCGGAAAAGCTACCTCGCTTATTATCTAACCGCCCATGTGCGTTGGGGTATAGCTATTGCCCTATGCTCAGATACCCATACAATGGGTATTGTGCTCACGGCACACAATAAAAGGCGGTCTCGTGCCTTCGTTGCACTTAAAAAATATATAGAGTGAATGACGCGTGTATGTTTTGCAAGCTTGTAAATATTATACCATAGTATTTTATCGGCTTAGGGAAAATAAAATTAATAAAATTAAACAAGACTTGTTGTGATTTGATTTTAGTTTCATTTGTGTGTGTGTGTGTGTGTGTGTGTGTATGTATATGTATGTGTATATGTGAGTCTCAAAAAAAAAAAGTGTAAAATGTCAACGCCAGGACAACAAGTCATAATCAAAATGGACTAATTCAATACATATCTATGAAAAGTAAAAAAATTATAACTTATTACAAGTATAAGTGCACAACCATTTTGATAAAAGCTTTTAAGCAAACCTTTCAGTAAATTTAATTGTAGGTACAGCTTTTCTTCTAAACGACATCAGTTGGATTAATATAAGCTAGACCCGATTTATTTCTCACTGATTTGCGCTAAAATTTTGATCATAGGAAAATGGTCTTATTTTAAGAGGTTTCAGTGGGGTAGTGATGACTTTAAAAAAATAATAACAGTGTATATAAATATAATATATACCATGCTGGTCATTATCTCACAAATCATAGGGCCGAGTATTAATAAGACAATTGGAAAAAAAAAAAAACAATTATAATCATAACAATCAAAATATTTTTCTAAGATTAACGCTGGTGTAACACATATATTACTTATTAAACCAAACTGCTAATGATCATTTTAATTAGCTATTTAGTCTGACAATTATTTTTAATTAAGACAGCACTTTTATGTTAATAAAATAAACCTAGTTCTGAACCTACTTAAAACAATGTAAACACTTAAACAAAGAAGTTTACAAAACTTGAGCTTTGAAACATAATCGACTTTTTGTTTACAAAATCAAAGACATAACCAAGGGTATTTAGTGTAATTTCTATGTTAAGCCATTGACATCCTAAATTACTTTTTAAATTGTTAATGATAATTGATTAATATACTCTTTGATGTCTGACCCTGGTCACTATTTTAGAAAGAAATCGCTGTTTTAAAAACACTAGGAAAACTTAAAACGTCGTGAGACGCGCGCAAAGCACGCGACATGTATTTTTAAATGTAAACAAACGCGCACGGACACTGTTCCATTGTCGTTATGAAATACTTCTGAACCTACATAAAACAATGTAAATACTTAAACAAAGACGTTTACAAAACTTGAGATTTGAAACTTAACCGACTTTTCGTTTACAAAGACATTACCAAGGGGGTTTAGTGTCATTTCTATGTTAAACCATTGGGTTGATCATAGGAAAATGGCCTTATTTTAAGAGGTTTCAGTGGGGTAGTGATGACTTTAAAAAAAAAATAAAAAAAAAATAAAAAATAAAAAAATATAATATATACTATGCTGGTCATTATCTCACAAGTCGTAGGGCTGAGTATTAATAAGACAATTGGGAAAAAAATTATAAGCATAACAATCAAAATATTTTTCTAAGATTAACGCTGGTGTAACACATATATTACTTATTAAACCAAACTGCTATTGATCAATTTAATTAGCTATTTAGTCTGACAATTATTTTTAATTAAGACAAAACTTTTATGTTAATAAAATAAACCTAGTTCTGAACCTACTTAAAACAATGTAAACACATAAACAAAGAAGTTTACAAAACTTGAGATTTGAAACATAATCGACTTTTTGTTTACAAAATCAAAGACATAACCAAGGGTATTTAGTGTAATTTCTATGTTAAACCATTGACATCCTAAATTACTTTTTAAATTGTTAATGATAATTGATTAATATACTCTTTGATGTCTGACCCTGGTCACTATTTTAGAAAGAAATCGCTGTTTTAAAAACACTAGGAAAACTTAAAACGTCGTGAGACGCGCGCAAAGCACGCGACATGTATTTTTAAATGTAAACAAACGCACACGGACACTGTTCCATTGTCGCTATGAAATACTTCTGAACCTACATAAAACAATGTAAATACTTAAACAAAGACGTTTACAAAACTTGAGATTTGAAACTTAACCGACTTTTTGTTTATAAAGACATCACCAAGGGTATTTAGTGTCATTTCTATGTTAAACCATTGGGATCCTAAATTTACGGGACGCTACTCGTGGTTGTTAACAAGACTGTTCTAGAAAAATTCGACTCTCCCTTCGTTTCTATATTAGTTTTATTTAGTAAAGAGATAACTGTGCCCCTGACAATTATTCTGACCAAATCAATAGGAACTTATATAGTCATGAATGAAGGGGCAGCGTGGTAGAACTTACGACTGCTAACCCAAAAGTCCCGAGTTCGAATCCAGGTTCAAAGACAGTAGACTGTCTCCGAGTCTACCCAACTCTGATGGGTACCTAACTTACGTTAGGGAAAGTAAGGCGGTTGGACATAGTGATGAACACACTATCACTTCATATGCCGAGATCACAGAAAGAAAAAAAAAATATTTGTTTATCTTCTATATTAATATTTTTTAGAAAATTATAAAAATATAAACAAAATATATTTAATTATATATATAAGTGGTCGTCAAAATGATGGTTATAGAACCTTAAAGTTAAAAGGTGGTTAAAAAAAAAAAAAAAAACAATGAAAACGTTGTGATTACAACATATGTAAATATTAAAAACCAACAAAGCAAACAGCCACAACAAATAAAGCAATCACACTTAACATAATTAACACGACTAGACAAAAAACAGAGGACAAAAACAGACTGATAGTAAATAGTAACGGCTATTTATAGATCAACTGTATGAGAAATATGGCCTATTGTAAAGCAAGCCTAGCTGAATAAATTATTTTTAATGACTATTTAAACATATCTTTTCAAAAAAAAATCGATACTCTATTGTTTGTCGTCGCGGCCGTAAAGGAGCGTCACGGAAGACAATAGGAGGAGGGGAACACCTGCTCCAGCTGGAGTATTTTACTATATAACATGTCTGCTCTGGCTGCTCAATATTTTACTATATAAACATGTCTGCACAAATGATACCCAAAGGGGACCTACTATACTACTCAAGTAATCCTAATCTAGACAAAAATTCATATTTCAACATTTCTTGTTAAATCAGATTATTGTTAACAGGATAACGTTTAATCCCTAGGAAACAGTCTTTTTGAAAATATTTAAAAAAAAATTATCTGCTGAAAGTGTGTATGGTAGGTGGGCTTAGAGTAAGCTGTGAGTTGCAACCCCCTTGGGAGCTTTCTGGGGTTCGCCAACTGGTAGACTAAACCAAAGAAAACAAAATCAACAAATAGAATAGAGAAGCCACAATGCGTACTGTGCAAAGTTGTACTCAGTCATGAGTCTATGAAACCTTCAAACTAAAGCGTCATTTGAGACGAGGCGTTCGGAACACACAAAAAAATATATGAGTTCTTTGATCAAACTGGAAGTTCGCTGGCTGACAAATGTAAATTTTTGAATTGAAAGATGAAACGAAGTTGTTCTTAAAAGTGCAAGGGAAACAAGACCTTTTGATATATTTTTAACGACAAAGAGTGGTTAGAGAGAGTTGCATACCTAGCAGATATACTCGAACAGCAAAATACGCTTATCTTGAAGCTTCAGGGAAAAGAAACGAATAGTATCTTTATTCATGATGATCTCGGGGCATTTTTATCAAAGCTGCAAGTTTAGTGAAGAAAAAAATAAATATTGAAAATATTGCCGTGTTTGAAAAACACTGATTGTGAGATAAAAAAGAGAATATTTCTGGGCATCTTGAACCTCTTGAAAACGAACTGCGGCGTTGTTTTGCTTATCTGAAAGTAGAAGAATCTGCATTGAAACGTTACCCATGCTCTTTTTCCCTTGATGTTGCCAGCATTGCCAATGAATTACAAGATGCGTTCTTGGATTTTCGGAATGATTCCTCGGTACATACTGTGTTTAATTAAAACCTGGTCAGACAATTTTGGTCTAGTATGCACCATTCATACCTAGATCTGATATTCATTGCGTTTCTAGTTTTAGTTCCTTTTGTCTATATATCTTTGCGATAGTGGATTTTCAACACGTCTCCAATTAAAAAAAATAAGAAAATAAATTTAGTTCTAATGTTGAGAATGACATGAGGTTGGCGTTAACATAAACACAACCTCTAATTTTCAGGCTAGTAAATAATATTAGCATGCAATTTCACCCATTATATTAAAACAGTTATCAAAAACAATTAAAATTATGTTAGTCAATTTTATTTTGGTGTTTATTAATTTTCTTACTAATTTCGACTTTTTAATTCTATGGTGGTCGCGGGTCACTTTTTTATAAAAAGGGGTCGCCACGTTTTCCACGGTTTTTATCACGTGACCGTGTCCGTATCACCTAGGTGTGCAGAACCTCACCGTTCACCTGCCCAGCGACTCTCACGTCCCGCAGAAAGAGACCACCTACATGTGCCAGATCTTCGACCTGGACAGCTTGATCACACCTGGGGATTATCACATGATCGCCGTAGAGCCGGTGATTGACAACGTTTTTGTGGTGCACCACATGGTCTTGTTCGGGTGTACAGGTAATTACACGTATAATTACCGGTATAATGTATATATAATTGCAGGTAGAAATGTACAGGTAATCACAGGTAGAGATGTACAAGCAGGTACAGGTAAAATGCAAAGGCAGTTGCAGGTAGAAATGTACAGGTATAGGTAGATCTGTACAATAAAACATGTAAAAATGTACAGATAATCACAGGTACAAATGTACAGATAATCACAAGTAGAAATGCACATGTAATTACAGGTAGAAATGTACATGTAATTACAGGTAGAAATGCACGTGTAATAAAACGTAGAAATGGACAGGTAATCACAGGTAAAACGTTCAGATAATAACAGAAATGTACAAATAGCTTCAGG
This sequence comes from Physella acuta, assembly GCF_028476545.2. NCBI lineage: Eukaryota > Metazoa > Mollusca > Gastropoda > Physidae > Physella > Physella acuta. Next base: position 201,842 of record NW_026731763.1, on the reverse strand, counting down.
TAAAATGCAGAGGCAGTTGCTAATAGAAATCAACTAGTAAAATATAGGTATATCTAGAGGTAGAAAAATAAATGTAACTACAAGTATAAAATGTAAAGGCAATCAATGGTATAAATATAATGGTAACTGCACTTAGAAATTTAATGTTACTACATTTCGTAAAGTAAATTTAATTACTGGTAGAAGTATAAAGTTAATTGCAGGTAATAACACAATGTAAAGGTAATTACTGGTAATAATGTAAATACTGTATAGTTAAGAGTAGAAACGTAAAAAGTAATCACATGCGGGATTAAAGAATTTAATTACCTGCATCTATTTTATAACATCATAAGATAAAGCAGAAGCGACCAACTCGACATTCGAGTGCGGCATGGTGCCCTCCAGTATCTGCCAGGATTTGCTCAGCATCTGGACCGTGGGTCTGTTCGGGGACTGCAGCCACCCCAGTGCAGGGGTCAGGATAGGGGTCAACGGGTACAAGAGGATCGCCTTACAGGTGGGGTTTTCGTAGATGAAATGTAAAAAACTTCATCTTAGACACATATTTTAATTTTCATCACTTAAAAAAAATTAACCGGGAGTGATCTCTCCTAAACTTTCGCGAATATTCTTATATAACACTACCGGGGGATGGCAATCCGGGATATATACATGATTTTCAATCAATTTTTGATTAATTAAACTTTAACTAAAACTTTTAAAATAGAATAGAAACTCGTAGAAAAAAAATTGCGCACCAAGTAAACGCCAGACAATATGTGTATAATAGATCGGAATATTATTAGTACTTTATTAATTCACATGCGTTTTTGAGATATCAGAAATCACGAAAATTACTACTTCCGGTCAATGGAAATAACTCAAAATTTAAAAGAAGGCAGATAATTAGCTCTTTTACTTACAGGTGAAATTTCATTAATCTATCTTAAACAGTAATCAATCTATAGGCTTTTGAAAAATTAAAAGTATATTAAGTTCCACTCATATATTACATAACATAAGGTCGTCATTTTGACACATTATATAGTTATATACCGTTGAGTATGGAGGTAGTATAAAACAGTTTTAATCACAATATAAGTCCTCTCAATAGTTCATAATGACAGATGTTAGTAGTGACTTCTGTTATATATTAACACGTTTTTCTTAACTCAGCTTCGTGTTTGTTTGTTTGTTTGGATGTTTGTTGTTAAAATTGACATCGAAAATTAGCCCACTTCTGATTGCTCTAGAGATCTGAAATTTGGCATGTAGGCTACTTTCGCCTAACAATTTCAGATGCAATCATAAAAACTAGCAATTAGAGACCGTAATTAGCTTAATTTAATTACGCCCCAAGGACCATAAAATTGAGGACATGATTTCTAAAGATACCGACAAGACTGGAGGCCTATTGACACAGTTACTTCGGCCCCAATCGATGTGAGCGCGCTGGCCGTGATCGTATAGCGGTTAGTACTTCGCGTTGTGGCCGCGACAACCCAGGTTCGAATCCTGGTCGCTCAAGATTTTTAGTCCGTGTATTTATAAACACTTAGTTAAGTCATACTTAATCAAGTCATTAGATTAAGTAGAAAATAAACTATATAAAAAACTTTTTTAAAAACCACGTTTTTCATGTGTAGCAACGGACTAAAAAGGAGAAAATAAAATACTAAAAAAAAAAACTTTTTAAAAAACCACGTTTTTCTTGTGGACTAAAAAGTAGAAAATAAATTTTCATACATTTGATGACAAAAAACGTGGGTCGGGCAGATGGGTCGGGAAATTTGATGGTGAACGTACTCACGTTTTTTGTCATCAAATGTATGAAAATTTATTTTCTACTTTTTAGTCCACAAGAAAAACGTGGTTTTTTAAAAAGTTTTTTTTAAAGTATTTTATTTTAAAAATATTATTATGTAGTAATCAAATTGTTTAGTGCCTTCTAAAGGTGGGAGTGGGGGGAGTCGTAGAAACGTTATTTAATACTTTATAAAATGTTATGTTGCAGTAAAGGATTGGGGAGCTGGTAAAAATGTTACAATTTTGTGGTTACGCCATTTTACGTTTGCCCGTTTAATGTATGCGCGTGTAATGCATGCCCTTTTTATATATGCCCGTTTTATGTATGTCAGTTGTAAGTAACAAACTGCACTAGGCCCAGTGATCTGTTTAACCAACGTTCACATATTCAAGAGACTGTCAGCAAATCTTTGTCTTTTTGATTTTCTACTTAAACGATGGTCAACTTGCCAATAGTTTATCTCTTTAGCTCAGTTTAGCTTGTACAGGTTAGACCTGACCTTGACCTTGATTAAAAAAGTTTAACGAATTGTTTGACACTTCTGGCAGGTCCACTGGAACAACCCGGAAAAAATCTCCAGCTGGACGGACAACTCGGGGTTGAGGCTATTCTACACACCCAACAGGTGAGGGGTTCTGTCAGGGTTAGGGAAGTGCAGAGGTGAGGGGTTCTGTCGGGGCTAGTGATGTACCAAGGTGAGGGGTTCTGTCAGGGTTAGACACGTATCGAGGTTAGGAGTTCTGTCAGGGTTAGGGACATACGAAAGTGAGATGTACATGACAGGAAGTCTTTCGGGGTCGCTTTGGTTGTGGGTTCAGATGATGTGTGGCGGGGTTCGGTGGTTTAAGTTATGATATGCTTAAATGTGTGATGTTGAAAAAGGTTACGAAATATGTTTTAATATGTTCTGTTGAAGACGGGCTTCGTAATGTTGTAATGGCTTAACTGGTAAGATCGAGTAGGAATGTTTTGGATTTCAGTTAATTTGGATTGTTATTGTACAAAGATTTTTAAAAATCTTTCTGAACAGAAAGTAGATTAACATATTTATTTATTTAGTTGTCAAATTTATACTGCATTTACTAAAGACAAGATAATTCTAAAAAAATATTTTACAGATCTAAGCCAAAGCATGCTGTTTTTTTAGTTATTTATTACCCATAAATACATTCAAATATTACAAAAGTGATTTTTTTTAACTTTAATTACTTTGTTTTGGGTTGGGGAAAGACTAATTACATAATTAGAGTGGATTGATCAAGTGCAATGTGGTAAGTAAAGCACAGATATTTTAAAAAACTGCCTTTTATTTATTTTATACACTGAACGTACTGTTTACTAATTATTATTTTTAATCAATAACAGTTTAGAAGCCAGTTCCTAAATGTCCTCTATGTTTACTTCTATCTTCCGTTTGCGTGTAAGCTTGGGGTATCATAGTCGTTCACTAAAAAAAATCAGGCGCGTCCGCCGGCGCCCCTGCAGGTTTTGATTTGGCGCCCTATGCTATCCTGTGAGCGTTATGGTGCATAATTTCGTTTTAAACAAGAAAGGCTACTATATTCTTTAACGGGAGTCCTCCGGCGTTAGTTTAAGTAAGTGCAAAAGACTATGAATAATTTTGGGTACTAAGGTCGTTTACAAAGCTGAATCAGGCGGTTCCGCCGGTGCCACAGCATGGTGCGATTTGGCGCCAAGGGCTAGATTGAGAGCACTTTGCGTTTATGTTTGCATTTAAGTTTGTGTTTATGTTTGCGTTTATTTGCAGTATTTTGAGTTATTGTTTGTGTTTAGGTTTGCGTTTATGTTTTCTTTGTGTTTAGATTTGGGTTTGAGTTTGGATTTGGGTTTGTTTTCGATTTTTCTTTTGTTTGTGTTTGTGTTTTCTTTGTGTTTGTTTTTGAGTTTGTGGTTGGGTTTGTGTTTCCGTTTGTGTTTGCGTTTGTGTTATGTTTGCGTATTTTTGTGTGTTTTGGTTGGTTGGGGTTAGGGTTAATTTGAAAAGTAATACATTTCCGAAATCCGGGCAATGCCAGAAATATGCTGATTACTAAACAAACAAGTCATGTTCCTTTACAGATAGGTTTTTCACTGGGCCTGTCCGGGACGGCTAGTATATTTATATATTGAACTTTCCCTTCGAGAGTCCAAACAGTCTGATGCCATTTCCCCATGTTTGACATCAGCTGCCTCGTCATAGATATGACTGACACCCCCCCTCCCCGTGTTTCAGGAGAACCTATGACGCCGGCATCCTGCTGATCGGCTCCAACACATTCGAGCTGCCCCCAAGACAGGCGTCTGTGAGCGTTAAAAGCACGTGCACGAAGGGCTGCACCAGCCAATCGTTCCAGGGACCGATTCACTTGACCAAGGCCTGGAACCACATGCATTACGCTGGTATGTTTATCTTCTTCTTCTTAAGTTAGTACCATTTAAACTGTGTCTGCTAGATTGATGAAATTTCATATATAAATATTATATCAAATTTGTTGATCCGTATCAACTTTGCAGCGATTTCCGATAACCGGAAGTGGAATATTTTTTCTACTTTAAATTTTTTCAAAAGCCTATAACTTGAGTACTATTTCAGATAGATTAATGAAACTTCACATATAAGTAAACGATATAATTATCTGACTTTTATCAAATTTTGAGTAATTTCCGTTGACTTGAAGTAGTAGCTATTTCAGATTTCTAAAAAAAAAAACGCATGTGAATTTATAAAGTACTAACAATATCCCGCACTATTACGCACATTTTTTGGCGTTCACTTGGTGTGCATTTCTTTTTTCTACGAGATTCTATTGTATTATAAAAAGTTAAAGTAATTAAAAACGGATTAAAAATCATGTCTATATCCAGAGTTGCCATACCCCGTAGTGTTATATAAGAATATTCGGGAAAATTTAGGGGAGATCACTCCCGGTTTAATTTATATTAGGTGTCCAGATGAATATACAGTTGTTTAGGAACGACACAGCCCTGATGTTTCTAACTGATGACCCGGAGTACAGTTACGATAGTCCCCAAGTCTACTCGTTGTGAGTACTTGATGTATGCTTTATGCAGAGGCGTAGCGAACCCTCCCGGTACAATCTTTCCATATATTTTATGTTCATAATTCAAAACTGCGGCTAAAATGAGATTTTAATTTTTTTACAACCCATTTTGGCACCCCTAGGTTTGACGCCAGGGGACATATGTACCCCCCCCCCAGCCCACCCCCCTTTCGCTTCGCCTCTGGCTTTATGTGAACATTGAAGACTTGACATTTCGGAATCTATACTTTTTTATTATACGCTAGAAGGAAGAGAGTTTGCTTTCGTTTTAGTTTATTCGTACCCAAACACTTTTTGATCGAGACTTGCCTTTTGGGATTATGGAAGTTAATGCAGAGCCGTTTGGGATAGCTGTACATGGTATGCCCTTGACAGAATTGCAAAATGATGATTTTTTAATGACCGGGGTGAAAAGTCACACCAAAGAAAAATGTGACTTTTCACCCCATGGCCTGTGACATTTTACCCCAGAAGAGGGTTGTCATACAAAATGATCGAAACTTTCAAATCAATTTCTCAGAAGTAAAAACAATCAATCCAGACTGATGTTATTATGGCTTGAGAAAACAAACATTGCATGAAAACACGAAAAGTAATTGAAGATGCAACATACTTACAGGATTCCGTTGATTAAATTTCACACTTTGTCAATAAAAACAATAAAAACTCAGTTCCGGTTCAGAGAGTTAAAACAGGAAGTGAACTCCATACAGGGTAAACGACTAAAAACTATAATTTTTGAAAAATTAGTGTTCTTCAAGGCAAAAACTTGCTGTGACTTTTGACCCCTGTGACTTTTTACCCACTCCTCCTCTACCCATTAGAGCTGGGTGGACTTACGGACGTTTACATATTTGAACCCGGATTCGAACTCGAGATTTCGGGTTAGCAAAATGCTCTATTATATGACTAAGCCTTCCCTAGCATCAAAGCATTATTTTATCTTTCCCCTCTTACTGCTGTCTTTCATTATCGAGACTCACACGTCATAATTTCACCACACGTATAATCACCACACTTATAATCAGCACAAGTTATAATCACAACACGTTATAATTTCCCACATACTATGTCCAGTTTTATCAAAGTAATTATCATCTCCCCTAGCACCGACAACCCCGTCATTCTCCTCCCAGGGGACGAAATCGTGACCACCTGCACCTACACCACGGCCAAGTTAGACCACTCTGTTTTACAAGGGGAGGCAACATCCGAGGAGATGTGCTTCGGCTTTCTCAGTTACTACCCTAAAGAGAACGTGAACAATCGGTTATGTACCACTGGAGGCCCTGATTTCAGGTACATACGTCATTTCCGGTCTAATGCTTAGTGCTGCTTGCTGGTGCCATTGCCTGACAGATGTTGTTAACAATGATGTATTGCTAGGGTTGATTTTGGCCAGTTTAGTTTAGCGTTTACTTGCTTTAAATTTTTTCTTTAAATTTACTTTAGCTTTTGCTTGACTTTAACTTTTGTTAATTTACTTTGGTTTTTGCTGATTTTAAAATTAGTCAATTTACTTTAATTTTTTTTCTTGATTATAATTTTTTTTCAGATGTACTTTAGATTTGCTTTCTTTTAAATTTCTAGAAAATCACTAAGCGTTTGCTTGCTTGAAAATTTTGTCAAATTTTATTGTTTGTTTGCCAGGGTAATTTTGTAATGTAATAGTATTGTAATGCAAGCCGTTCATTTTTGTGTGTGAGCTTATTTCAACGCATATATTGTTTGAGTGGCATAGTGCTGACCACACTATCTCCCCATATGCCGAGGGCACAGAAACAAGTGAACTCTACTTCACTCGCCCCATAGACCGTCACGTTTGAAAGGGAAACTTTTTTTTTGTTTGAGTAACCCTTTCTTTCACACTCAACTGTTGATGTTGCTGAGGGAGTAAAGAGTTCACTTGTTACTTTTACCTCAGCATAGGAATAGGAGTGTGTCATCATCATTCACTAACCAGTGTTAATGTCAATACCCAATGAGTTGGGTGATCTCTGGGGCGTATGAAAGCTTTTCACATGGGAACTGAGCCATTGATGAGCGACTGTGTGCTCTACCACTGCACCATACCGTACCTCATTGTTTATTATGCCATGTTTATTATTAACTAGATAAAGTATTTATAGTATAATAAACAACGTACTGCTTGTTAAAAAAACATAAACCAATCAGTTTTTTACAAGTTTCTTTATGAAGTAAGGAGTTATTTTAAAACTCCCGAAGCTTAAAGTGTTTGTATTTTGACGATTCTAATCTTTCAAAATAATTTAACAAAAATTAAGTTCCTAGTTCGTTTAATATTTGAAATGGAAAATATGATAAAACTGGCCTTTATGTGGGTTAACCAACTGTATTTGGTCCAACAAACGTAATAATTTAATAAAGAAAGCATAGGCAGATTCTAACATTTGAGTGTCATACCGACACTCATGAAAATGTTTTTTTTTAGCTACTGTGACCAGGCCCAGTGGGTAGGACGAGGATGTCCAAACTGGCACGACTTCTACTCGGCGGACGTCATCAAGTCCTCGGAGCTGTACCAGGGGCTGGTGGCCAACTGCAAGCCGTTCACGCCATGCCTGCAGGAGTGTGTCCAGTTCATCGTGCAGGCGACACAGTCCAGTGCCTGTCTACAGGGAGATAACTTTAAGTTCATAAAGGTAGATAATCACATGCGTTGTATAAACAAAATAAAGGTAGATAACCCAGGCGTTTAATAAACAAAATAAAGGTAGATAACCACAGACGTTATATTAAAAAAATAGATGTAGATAAACACAGATGTAGTATAAACAACACAAAGGTAGATAACTACAGACGATATATAAACACTACCTATATAATACGCTTGCATTTGCTATTGTGGTTTAAGTCCTGTTAGTATTGCAATACCCTATTTATTTTATGATATAACACACTAGACTACCCGTTATCCTTGGATAACTACGGGTTTAAAGGATCATCCATAAACGATATCACGTTTGTTTGTCGATTTTCATCTTTCCCCTCCCCTTGTCCCCTGCCACACAGTAACAAAAAGAAAACACAGATAAAAAGACGTCACAGCTCAGACAACATGGTTTTGTCTTTTAAAACACCGATTTCGGCTGAGAATGGGTATGACCACACTTTTCATTCGTATGATGAGGTCACTGTAACAGGTGACTTCTACTTCACCTGTCCCGTGTTCTGCAATGTTCCGAAAGGCAGCTTTATTATTCACATCTTAAAAGAAGTTACTCCTCAGCTTACATGTTTTTATCTTTTAAAAACATCGATTTCTTTCTATAATATTTTCTGAGCTCGAACCTCATTTGAATAATAAATTAATACTTTTTTAACACTTACGTCAAACTAATAATAATGAATTAGAACCATCTGCGTGTGCTGGGATTTCCCACTGTGGATTAAAAATTAAAAACATTTTTTTTTAAAAGTTGATATTGACAAGATTTGTCTCAAACCCTTACCACCTGCACTATCATCTCAGCGAGCTGGGAACCACGATTAGTTGCAAATCTACTGGGTTTATTTACCTAGAGCCAGCGTAAAGTTAAATTGCGCGAAAATTATTTTATATTAAATTATATCCTAATTAAGCCAATTTCATTTGCTAAACAAACAACGATTTATATAAAATAATTAAGGCCTGAAATAGTTTAGTATAGAAAATCATAATTGGCCTAGATTCTAGATCAAGAATGTAGACAGAGCTAGATCTACAATCTACGGCTAGGTAGTCTAGTTTATCCGTAGATATCGATAAATGCCTTGATCTGTGACGCTAAAAAGCAAAGATTTATATAAAATATTTAAGGACTAATAAACAAACTAAATTAATTATTGCGTTTTTATTCTTGTTTTTTTTTTTTTTTTTCTAATTAAATAGGTCTATCTAATTTTGGTTTGGCCTATCGGTAGATCTAAATAAATTTGTTGTATACTCAAATTAGAAGAAATGTTAAGCATATCCTATTGAAAATTGATAATATGTTAGAACCTAATAAAAATAGCAAACAGATGTATCGTTAAAGCTAAAGCTATAGCCGACGGAAAATAAAAATGTAGCTTTATAATGCGTTAAACTTTTGAATGGGCAACATGGTCTTCCATGGAAGCCGCCATGTTTGTTGTGAAAATAAGTAGCTAAATCAAGTGACGTCACCAAGCCGGCAAAAGGTTTTAATTTTTGTGAATACAAATTCTTCATTCTGAACTTTTATAATTAAAGTCGTGTCTCTACAAATGAATATATCAATAAATTAATTAAATTCTATAAATAAATTTGTGTATAACAGTTTGGGGAAAAAAACATTATTCTCTATATAAATACGTATTTTACAGTTCTATACATAATGCAGATGCTCTCATCGAACGGAATAGATAAACAAATAAATATCACACTTGTAAACATAGGAGACTTTAAAAGTATATAGATAGATAGAAAATGCTTTCATTAACCCAGTCAATTGTAAACCGAGTTCGAATCCCGGAATCGACTGTATGACGTCTCTGACTCCACACAGATTTGATATGTACCTGATTCACGTTTGGGAAAGTAAAGAATAGTCCTGACCACATTATCCTTCCTTATGCCCAGGTCACTAATACAGGTGAACTCTACTTCACCTGTCCCATGGACCATAAGACTCGAAATTGTACTTTATGTTGTTTATTCTAACCCAGCCAATTCCTTCACCTAAACTAAACGCTCATTTTGTTTACGGTTAACGCTTTTATTATTTTATAAAATGTATAACTGCCACTCTTCTAATGTTGACCTTATAGTAATCGGTAATATATAAAAAAATATTGATTATTTATATTCCAGAGAAAAATACTCACCACAACAGCAGAGGGCCGTAATATCATGGCCCTGATGGCCTCATGCCCTGTCGAAGTCTATCTGGCCACCCACCCAGCGACCAACACCTTGACCACCACACCCACCAGTGAGGGTGGTGTGGACGCCGCTCACCCCGTCAGTGCCGGAGGTCTGATGGTCATCTTGTTGCCAGCTCTGGTACTCCTGCTGGGAATAAACTAAAAACCGTCGTGTCATTTCCGGTCATTTTTGGCCACCCGTATTTTGTTTTAAGTGTTTGGGTGAGGGTCGACCAATAGGGACCGAAACACACCACTGGACAATCGTGTTATTAACAACTTGTCGACTCAAACTCTCTGACATATCATTAGGCCTAATTAATTATGAAATTAACCTTTAGTAGTTATATTTTAATTTTCTTTTCAACAACTAATAAATAGGTTACTTATGTCACTACCTTACTTAACCAATTCTAATTGTTACTAGAGGGTGTATTTTTTTTTAAAGAAATTTTTTTTAGTAATTAATATTTTTTAGATTAAAAGCATTGATAAACGTTTTAATAAAATAAACACCTGTATGTGATCTTAATTATCGATTAGCTTCAGGACACACATATACCTGTGTACTTTTACTATTTGTGCTCCTGCTTGACATGAATTTTCGCTGCACTTTGTTAATAGTTGGCACATGATTGATTCCAGTTTGTACATAAAGTCAATTGTTTTTGTGCATAGAGTACATAGTGTTTAGAAATAGAGTGCATTGTTTATGTACATAAAAATCTTACCATCCACACGCAATCCACCATCCATTCACAATCCACTGTCCGTCTTCTGCACTCAATACACCATTCACATACAATACACCATTCACACACATTACACCATTCACACACAATACACCTCCCACACACAATCCAATATCCACACACAATCCACCATCCACAACCAATGCACCATCAACACTAAATCCCCCATCAACACACAATCCAATATCCACACACAATCCACCATCCACAACCAATGCACCATCAACACTAAATCCCCCATCAACACACAATCCAATATCCACACACAATCCACCATCCACAACCAATGCACCATCAACACTAAATCCCCCATCAACACACAATCCAATATCCACACACAATCCACCATCCACAACCAATGCACCATCAACACTAAATCCCCCATCAACACACAATCCAATATCCACACACAATCCACCATCCACAACCAATGCACCATCAACACACAATCCATCATCCACACACTATCCACCATCCACACACTATCCACCATCCACACACAATCCACCATCCTCACACAATCCACCATCCATACACAGTCCACCATCCACACACAATCAAAATTCCACACACAATCCACCATCCATACACAGTCCATCATCCAGACCAAATCCACCATACTCACACAATCCACCATCCACACAAAATCCACCATCCACGCACAATCCACCATTACCTACTACCCTATCGTCTATACGCCGATGATTGTAATTTCAAGTTGTGATATTTTTCAAGTATGTATTTCACGTTCTCTGTTTCACAATATATACCTACCTTTATATTTTATAACACAACACACAGAAAAGGGAGACTGCTGCATAAAGTTTTAACAGTAATTTTGCAGTTAATTCCCTGTAAAAGTTTTACTTTTTCACAATATGTATAAATAAATTGCTATTTTATACAACACACTGAATTATTTACGTTTTTAATATTATCAACTAGCGATGTGCTGAATTTATTTCAGGCATCTCTTCGATGAGGTATGGGGAGGGGAGAGGAACGAAGTCAAACACCCTATCCTCAAATGAATTTACCTAGAAAATATATACTTAAATTAAACTCGTGTCCGATCATCGGATTTTTCTTTTTGGATTTCAGTGGCGTAGCCCATCAGTTGTGTACATTAGTAGACTGGGGGTCCTCACCCCATGGGCGTATGTAGGAGTGCGGCAAGTTCAGATTTGAGGCAATACAAATATATATATATATATATATATATATATATATATATATATATATATATATATATATATATATATATATATATATATATATATATATAAAAGTAAATAAATAAATAAATAAATAAATAATATATATATATATATATATATATATATATATATATATATATATATATATATATATATATATATTTATATTTATTTATTTATTTATTTATTTATTTATTTTTTTTTTTTTTTTTTTTTTTTTTATTTTTTTTTTTTTTTTTTTTTTTTTTTTTTTTTTTATTTTTTTTTTTTTTCGCTGCATAGTCGTGCTTTACTGTGATGTTTATTTATTTTATTTATAATGCGGACTGTTTGCAATTTATTTTACAAATTATTTCGCTCTTTTTCTAAAAATTAACAAATTTTCAAAAATAATTTGTACTATACCTTTAAAACATAATGCTAGTTCATTAAAAAAAATTCATGAAAAAACGTTTTAATTATGTAATAATGCTGTAAAAGTAGAAAATAAATTATACACTACTATTAAAATAACTGTTAAGAAAAGTGTGGGTCACATAGTACCTATTAGAAACCTTTACTAATATTTAGGAATAGACCCACGCTTTTCTTTATAATTATTTAAATAGTAGTAATAATTTATTATAACACAAAAGCTTGTTATTAAAACTTTTTTATTAAGTTTATTTTTAGTACTTATTGAACGTGATGACGCATGTATACTTGTGCGGAATATTTGGGTAAGACTGCCTACTTATTTGGTAAAAAAAATTAATGAATTCATAACAAATTAATTAGGTAGCCAATTAAGTCAAATTTAATGTCATGTTGCATTGTCTTCATGTCTTCACGTACCAACTGCGAACCGTATCTGTCACTTAGAAGTGCTTGTAATTTCGCTCGGCCGTTTCGATCTAAACAGACGACAGACAGCCTGTTGACAGAGACAGTGAGTTAAATAAAAGCTAGTAATAAAAGCTTGTAATAAAAGCTTGTAAATATATGCGATTATTTTGTACCTTTGTCCGCCTAGTTGTTACGCTCCTGATTCGTTTAAATAATTATGTATCCGTGTCATGCAACAAGCGTCGTGTGACCGTGGTATTCGCAGTGGGATTACGGGTTTCGGAGGGTGGGGAGAGAAGATACAGGGGGAGCGAGGGCGAGAGAGGGTGAATAATTCGCGTCAATAAAACGTCACTCCATTCAATTAACGTTTTATACTACCTGCGACGACAGGCATTCTCACGTGGATTTTTTGTGTGTATCGTATGTCACATGATCACCTGGTCAGGTCACGTGACTTTTACTGATCAACATTATAAAACACACTCAGGGCTGTGTGTGTCTTGACAGAATTAACACGCCAACTGTTATATTTTCTGTCTATTTTTAGTTGAGTTGTCTAGCTTTTCATTGGGTTCAACTAAAATTAATAGAGTAGATTCGTCCTAATCCAAACAAGGTTGTACGGTGCACTGTGGTAAAAAGGGTAAAATGACATTTACCCCCCCCCCCCGAACTAAATAGAATTCATATAAAAATATATACTTTTTCCGGTATAAGCCCCCTCCCCTCCGAAAGTTTCAATTACCCCCCCCCCCCCCCCGAGAAAAAGTCTGAAAGAAACACTGTAGTTAATAGGGCAGGTAGGAGTCCACCTCTTGCAATGACGTCAGCATATGAAGGCATAACGTAGTCAGTGCTTATAAGCCCAGTTATAAGCCTTATCTTTTAATAACGTGAATTAGGTACTCAACAAACATGAGTGGACTCAGTAATTTTTTAAATATTTAACCCCAAGTCCTTGCTAATAGAATTTTTTTTTAAAGTATTTATTAGATTCTGTTTTTTACTTTCTCGTATAGATGAAGTAAAGTGATCGTGCTGAATAATTAACAGATAGTTTTACAATTTTAGTCGTTTTACACCCCCCTACTTTATTTGGATTAATTTTCATCGAGGGATGTTTCAATGGAGGCAAGAAACTACGCTATATAAATAAGAATGTGAGTTATTTCCCTTGCACTGACCTACATGCCTATGAATAATACATAAGACGTAAACTAAACATAGCCGGGGTCTTGTGATGGTGACACATACAGACCCAATAAAACATGTGATCAAACTTTGGTCTGCGTGCTGCTGTTTCTAAAGGACATGCCCTATGTAAAGACGTGCCCTACAAGTCTTTGCTCTGTTGATCGCTTGTGTGGCTCAGAAGGTGGGGTAATTATTTTTTTTGAGCTCTTTAGAACTGACGTAAGAACATGTGACGTCAAGTGGGGGGTGCGTCACGTCTCGTGGTATGATAGCACCGAGGTAGATATATATGCAAATACACACAAACACGCACACACACACACACACACATATATATGTATATATATATATATATATATATATATATATATATATATATATATATATATATATATATATATATATATATATATATATATATATATATATATATATATATATATATATATATATATATATATATACTAGCTGCATACGGATGCGCCGCCATGGAATTTCGGAACAGAACAGGGGCAGTACGTGCTCGAGTCGGTAAAGCTCATGGTTGCTAAACAGAAAAATCTCGAGTTCGAACCCTCTGGCAGATGAGGCTCGTTAGCTGGGGACAGCCACTCTTCTAGGAGAGACAACTCCAAAATCAAACAACTGCTGCCTTGTAGTTTGTTCTTGGTTGGAAAAAGGCTATGGAAGCAAAAAGAAAAGCAGGCTGAAATTGGAGTCAATGGCCTCAATGGCGCATAACCAGTTGACACGTATCCTTAATTGTGATGGAGGCGTGGTCGAGTCGGTAACAGCACATGGTTGATAAATTCGAAAAAGTTTCGAGTTCAAACCCTCGCGATCCCTTCCAACACTAAAAATTAAGAACGAAGAAGAAAAGAAGGAACTAAACACAACTAAACACAAACACAAAAGAAAACAAAAGTACAAACAATCGCAAACACAAAAACAAAAGGAAACGCAATCGCAAACAAACACAATGCAAACTCAAACGCAAAAAAACACAAGCGAATACACAAACGCAACACGCAAACACAAACGCTAACGCAAACGCAAACGCAACACACATAACAAAACACAACTGAAATGCAAACATAAACGAATAGTGCTCGCATTCTAGCCCGGGGTGACAAATCGTACCCTTCCCAGGAGCCGGTCGATGCGCTTGATTCATTTTAGTGAATATAAAAACCCCAGCTTGTCCGAAAATCGAAAGATAGAAGTAAACTTAAAGGACAAATAAAAGCGGCTCCTAATCTGTTATTGATTAAAAATAATAATCAGTAAACAGTACGTTCTGTGTATAAAATATCTAAAAATATCCGTATTGCAATTTATCAATCCAAGCTAATTATAATTTTCAAACCGTATTGTCCTGTTGGACTGTCGCAAAATTTACATTTACATTTTTTTTTAATAGCGTGAGTTGAATTTATTTATAAATTACCTCCCCCCTGGCATAATTATTAAACATTTTAATTCATTATTTTTTTTTACCCAACTGTAACTAAAAGGTATCTATTTTATTCTAGGAATCTAAGTTATAATATTATTTGACATTGATTCGTTTAATATGTTTTTGCGATGTGCGTGTACTTAATATTTTCTTCATGTTATGCGAAAGAATAGAAACTGTGGCAACTATAAAATAAATTTAAGTCGCTGTACAAACCCTACTGTATAACTTAAAATAAGACAATGCGATGCAATTTAAAAGCACTGCATGGTTTGATAGTTACTGTTACGGTACCAAAATCTATAGCGATAACGGACGAACTAACCTACTACCACCATATATATATATATATATATATATATATATATATATATATATATATATATATATATATATATATAATTCTCTTCTTGGAGACGTTAGAAAACAAGCTGTAAGCGCGCCTTGCAGTCCCCTCTCTTCCTCTCTAGGAAGTCTGGTGAGCTGTGGCTCACGTTAAATGTTTACAAACGCAGAGCCGGGTTTAGTGACCACTATTAGGGGCAGATAATTTAGTATGAAACGGTTTTAAACTTATGGGAGGTAGCTAAGAGGAGGCTGTTTTCACGGGGGGGGGGGGGGTTAGGGGTTGGGGGAAAGGAGGGGGGTTATCGTCCTTAACGACTTACTGATAGTGTTTTAAAGCAAATATTTTCAGTGACAGCAGTGGTACTGTCGAATTCACAAATTATGAATTACTGAAAAGTAGAAAATAAAACAACTAAATAGCTAGCGGCGTATGATACGCCGCGGATGGGCTCGTTTTATATATTCCGCGTTTTAAGGTTTAAGGGAATTAAATTTAAAATGTACTTTATCCAATAACAAAGGGGATATAACCAAATTAATTAGAATAACTTATTACAAGGGGACGATGATTGCTAACTGCAGATGTCTAAAGTTCGGACCCCGGGCAGATAAGGCTCGTTAGCAGGGGTCAGCAACCAATTTAGGAGAGAAAACTCAAAAATCCAACAACTGCTGGCTTGGGTTGAGCAAGGCTCTGGAATATCCAGACAGAAAAAACTGAAGTTAGAGTCAACTGGTCATATGACGTATAATATGTTGACACACGATACTTTATCGTGTTGGATTAAAAAAAAAATGATATTACATTTTAGAAGAACTTGGGCAGATGAGGCTCGTTAGCTGGGGACAGCCACTCTTCTAGGAGAGACAACTCCAAAATTAAACAACTGCTGCCTTGTAGTTTGTTCTTGGTTGGACAAAGGCTATGGAAGCAAATCCAAAAAGAAAAGCAGGCTGAAATCGGAGTCAATGGCCTCAATGGCGCATAACCAGTTGACACGTAACGCTTAATTGTGTTGGAGGCGTGGTCGAGTCGGCAAAAAGATCATGGTTGACAAATTCGAACAAAGTCTCGAGTTTAAACCCACTGGCAGATAAATCTCAATCCCCTTAGAAGAAGGAAGAAGAAGAAGAACAAAGAAAAAGAAGAAAAAAGCAAATCTACAAAAATAGCTACAGATCTGTTGTTTTTTTACATGTGTTTAAAAAAGCGTGTATGCTGAGATTGACCAAAAAATTACATTCCAAAACATTAACGCTAGTGTATTATGTGCAGCCATTGGACAAAGGGCTACGTTTATGTATAGGCAGCGCGCAACCCTCCCTTCGTCAATGGTTTATTTTAAGCTGGGAAAGAAAAAAAAATGTAACGACCTCACGGGTTTCCGTAGCTTTATTATAAAAGGAGTGTTACGGTTAGATTCACTTTAAGAGTTATTTACATTGCTGTTGAACGTCCAGGAATCGGAACATGCTACTAAAGTGGGTGAATTTTTCAATAATTTGTAATTTTATAAATTATCGTACTTGTTGTTTTTTTCCTTAAAAATTAATTTAATTTTAAGTTTAAGTAATTGAATTGTTTTATTTAATTTAGTTTGTGGCTCAATTAGGTTTTAGTCTTATTCAAGATTTTTGTGGTTTAGTTGAGTAAGGACACGATTGTTAGTTTTTACTTTAAACCAGGTTTGCTTTTGTTTACGCTTAATTAAGTAAAAGAAATATGCCCGTATATGAGTGTGTGTTTTGGTTAAGTTTTGGGCTACATTTACAAGAATATGTTTTCCTTAGTATACCAGACTCGCCTTGATTCTATAAGACTTTACATTAAGATTTGACTTTGTAACTGTCTGCTGGTGAAACTAGACGAGAAACAATTGCAGACGTTAACTTACATAAATTATCTTACTTTGTGATGTCTTAAAGAAGACGTTTAATAAAATAAAAAAGTGTCCATTAATGCGTGTCTGTAGAATTATTTATTTTAAAATGCACCCTAAAATCTATTTTATAAATCACTTTTTTGGATCGTATAAAATTTTGCGCTTCGATTTTTAACTTAATTTGTTTATTGTTAAAAGAAGAGGATAAGTCATACATTTTAGAAGTGAAGATTTATTGTAGCGATTAATCTGTATATATATATATATATATATATATATATATATATATATATATATATATATATATATATATATTATAATACTAATAGTTTCGCTGTCTGTCTGTCTATCTGACAAGAACGCTCTGTCTGACAAGAACGCTCTAGAGAAAACACAAGCAAAATAAAAACATGCACAGTAATTCGAAAAACGAAATATGACGTCGACACATTTAGCGTAGAGTAGAACATAATCTCAAACCAGAGAGTGCACACAGTAAAATGACGTCATTGATTATCGCGTAAACATTGAAAAAAAGGAAATGTTGTCTAATCTAAATGGTTTGCGTGAAGAGTTTCTTGCATACAATTCTTCGGGTAGGGGCGAAGCCCCACCCCCCGCGTAAGAACGTCTGAGCCCCCCCCCCTCCACAACTCAAAAGAAATTTCCTCATCGATACTCTATAATAAAATTACCGCCTAATTAATGTGTCTAATCTAAAAAGTGGTTTTCTTGCAATGGGACGGTAGACATGTTTTTTTTGGGGGGGGGGGGGGGGTGTGGAGGGGTGGGGGGGGGGGGGTGTGGGGGTGTGGGGGTGGGGGGGGGGTGGTGTGTGGGGGGGTGGGTTGGTTTCAGTGTTTCTTTCAGACTTTTTCCTCCCCGGAGAGGGGTGGGGGTACTTGAAATTTTCGGGGGCGGGGGTAGAATTTTCTGGGAGGGGGCGGACACTGGAAAAAGTATATAATTATATTTCGTTGAATGGGACGGTAGACATGTTTTTTTTGGAGGTGGGGGGTGGTGGAGGGGTGGGGGGGTGGTGTGTGGGGGGTGGGGGGTGGTGTGTGGGGGGGTGGGGGGTGGTGTGTGGGGGGGTGTGGGGTGGTGTGTGGGGGGGGTGGGTTGGTTTCAGTGTTTCTTTCAGACTTTTTCCTCCCCGGAGAGGGGTGGGGGTACTTGAAATTTTCGGGGGCGGGGGTAGAATTTTCTGGGAGGGGGCGGACACTGGAAAAAGTATATAATTATATTTCGTTGAATGGGACGGTAGACATGTTTTTTTTTGGGGGGGGTGGGGGGTGGGGGGGCGGTGTGTGGAGGGGGTGGTGTGTGGGGGTGAGGGGTGGGGGTGGGGGTGGTGGGGGGTGGGGGTGGTGTGTGGGGGTGGGGGGGTGGGGTGGGGGTGGGTTGGTTTTAGTTTAGAGAAAAGAGACAGCACTATCAGCCTAGCGCCCGTTGTACCCTTCCTCAACGGGCATTTTTCTCGTATATATATATTAATACTAATAGTTTCGCTGTCTGTCTGTCTATCTGACAAGAACGCTCTGTCTGACAAGAACGCTCTAGAGAAAACACAAGCAATTTAAAAACATGCATAGTATTTCGAAAAACGAAGTATGACGTCGACACATTTAGCGCAGAGTAGAACATAATCTCAAACCAGAGAGTGCACACAGTCATATGACGTCATTGATTATCGCGTAAACATTGAATTAAAAAGGAAATGTTGTCTAATCTAAATGGTTTGCGTGAAGAGTTTCTTGCATACAATTCTTCGGGTAGGGGCGAAACCCCACCCCCCGCGTAAGAACGTCTGAGCCCCCCCCCCCTCCCCAACTCAAAAGAAATTTCCTCATCGATACTCTATAATAAAATTACCGCCTAATTAATGTGTCTAATCTAAAAAGTGGTTTTCTTGCAATGGGACGGTAGACATGTTTTTTTTGGGGGGTGGGGGGGGGTGTGGGGGGTGTGTGTGGGGGGGGTGGTGTGGGGGGGGGGGGTGGTGTGTGGGGGTGGGGGGGTGGGGGTGGTGTGTGGGGGGGGTGGGTTGGTTTCAGTGTTTCTTTCAGACTTTTTCCTCCCCGGAGAGGGGTGGGGGGTACTTGAAATTTTCGGGGGCGGGGGTAGAATTTTCTGGGAGGGGGCGGACACTGGAAAAAGTATATAATTATATTTCGTTGAATGGGACGGTAGACATGTTTTTTTTGGGGGTGGGGGGTGGTGGAGGGGTGGGGTGGGGGGTGGTGTGTGTGTGGGGGGGGGTGGTGTGGGGGGGTGGGGGGTGGTGTGTGGGGGGTGGGTTGGTTTCAGTGTTTCTTTCAGACTTTTTCCTCCCCGGAGAGGGGTGGGGGTACTTGAAATTTTCGGGGGCGGGGGTAGAATTTTCTGGGAGGGGGCGGACACTGGAAAAAGTATATAATTATATTTCGTTGAATGGGACGGTAGACATGTTTTTTTTTTGGGGGGGGGGGGGGGTGGGGGTGGGGGGCGGTGTGTGGTGGGGGGTGGGGGTGGTGTGTGGGGGTGAGGGGTTGGGGTGGGGTTGGTGTGTGGTGGGGGGTGGGGGTGGTTTGTGGGGGTGGGGGTGGGGTGGTGGGGTGGGGGTGGTGTGTGGGGGGGTGGGTTGGTTTTAGTTTAGAGAAAAGAGACAGCACTATCAGCCTAGCGCCCGTTGTACCCTTCCTCAACGGGCCATTTATCTAGTATATATATATATATATAAATATTTGCCTGCGTCTTAAAAATAACCAGTGACAAAACGGCACAGCTAAAAATGCTACGTTAAACGGACCCTGTCATTTAGGTCAGTAACAAATTCAGCTCCCACTAAAATAGGCTCAAGACTAAAAGGCTCCTGTCAATAAGGCTCCCGACACAACGGCTTCTTTCATTACGACTCATTAAAAGAGGTCCCAGTTAACACAGCTTCCCTTAAATAGGGTCACTGCAAAATCGTCCCATTCAATACGACCCATGCTGTAGGACCTCTTTTGATCTAACGTAAGAACATGCGACGTCGAGTGGTGGGCAGGTCACATGGTGTGCGTCACGTGGTACTTCAGAATCAGCCTAATTAACACAACTACGTAATGCAACATGTGTAGTTCTTTGTCGGTCTGCCTAATGTTTACAATATGTTATCATGTGTAAGAAATAGCTTTATTTAAAGACCTTCTACTTCCGACTTTTATACAAACAATCAGACGACAGAATAACAATACGTCGGTTATACTGCGTTTATAGTGCACAGCAGTGGTATAGGCAGGGGGGGGGGGTTCCCTCCCCCCCTTCCCCATGTAACCCTCTGAAAAAATATGTTACTGTCTTAATACCAATAATACCACTGTTACTTATTTAAATCTATTTCTGAATCAGTATATGTGTATAATTGTATATGTATGTTAAGAAGAGTCATATAAAAACTGACGCTATGTTCACTCTGAGGTGGTTATTTCCCCCCCCCCCCCCCCCCCCACCTCACCACCACAGTTGTGTAGAGCGACATTAATGCCACACCTAAGTATACGCTAGGTAGGATAATTCATCTAAAATAGCTGGACAGTGGTAAATGAAGTTTAACCCCCCCCCCTCAACCCACCCCGAACTGATCTGTTAAGTACATTTGGGAAAACGCGTAATGAGGTAGCAAAGTACCTCGCCGCCAGAATCATAACTTTTGAAGCTCTGTAAATATTGTTTTTACAAGTAAAGATGTGTGTGATCAATACCATATCATTATGTTAAAAATGTTCTTTCAAGAACACAAAAATAGTAGTTATATTTTAAAAATGAGTGATCGGAACAGCAAGACCAGTAATTTATCTATATGCAAGCTATTAGTTGGATTGTTATACCTATTAGATTTAAATTTTCTTCATGATAGAAAAGTTTGATTTTATACCAACTCTGACTTCAAAATTTTCATTATGCTGTAATATTTTACCGTTTATGATAATAATATATTGAATTCTGATTGTAGGCAACACATTTTTGTAAAAACGAATAGTGTTAAGCTACCGTATTACATACTAAAGTAATTATTGATCTGTTTTGACATTTTCAATTAAATTTGTAGAAATATACATAGTTATATTAAGAGGGTGATTATTTCCCATAGTTCGCTTGTCTTAATTAATATTCTAGGAATCATTATTTCAAATTGTTGTGTTTTTTTTACAAAGATCACAAAACAGATTATGTTGCGTTAATTATTTTTGGTTGTATTGTGTGAATATTTTGTTGTTGTTGAGAGTGATAAATTGTTTTCTTTTATATATATATATATATATATATATATATATATATATATATATATATATATATATATATATATATATATATATATATATAAAAAATGATGGAAAAAATGTGAATACCCCATGAGACGAACCTGGCTACGCCACTGGTTCACAGACACAGCTGGTGGTACACGGGTGACACCATCAAAGTGGTGACATGAAAACGAGATTTGGCTAATTTAATAAGAGCTTGTTCTAAGAAGTTGGGCCGTGAAGTGATTTTGATTTAACACTTGAACAAACCATTCTAAAAAGGAAACGTATCGAATGTGTCGAATGTTTTCTCGGCAAGCAGAAAGATAATCTGGTCTTGCGGTGTGTGTGTTTTTTTGACACGCCACGAAGGGTAAGTTAGTGTGATCTTAAAAAAAAAGTCGTGTGACGGTGGGATCAGCCAAGCGGAACGGTGTGTCCGGAATTTTTAAAAGACACTGTTGGGTAAGGTAGCACGGTTTATATATTGGGGTGTCAAAGTAAGGTATAGAGTAATTGCTAAATATTCAATTCAGTTCTACCTTTAAAATATCAAGTCGTTTTAAAAATGATATAAACTTTGAATTAATCATTTATCATTAACGTAAATTTTGGGTTCTAGTTTATAAGACTTTTTTAAACTTGAAGATTTATAGGTAATACAAGCTTTTGGTTAAAAGATCATATGCCTAATGCTAAACACTTGTGGTTAGCTATCCTTTAATTAATTCAAACTTTTCTGTAAAGAGAAAAAGAAAGTTTCAAATAGATTAGGACGGTTGTAAAGTTTGACTGTGCGTAAACGCAAGTAAAGTTTCATTGAAACATAATACCAAAATAAACAAGTGTATGGCACACAGAAATGTCATTTTCTATGTTCCTGATTTATAATCAACAACTTTGTTTAATATTTGAATTATCGTTTTAAAAATAATCAGTTAACCAATGAAGAGAAATTATTAAGTGTTTGTTGTTTTATTCTCAGCACTTTTTATTCTCTCGTATACGATGTATAGAGGAAGTATTTTAATTGTTCAAAAATATCGAAACCCAGATTTTCACAAATCTTGACGTTTTACACATCCCTGAGTCGGAAAAACATAATTTTGACATTTAGTTCGTATGTGTGTGTGTGTGTGTGTATGTGAGTGTCTGTGAACATGAGAACTTGAGTGCCGTTACAGCTAGGTTGATGAATTTTATTTATAAGTATTATATCAAGTTTGTCGTTCTATAAAATTTTCAGCGATTTCCAATAAACAGAACTATATCTTATTTTCAAAAGCTTTTAACTTGAGTACTGTTTCTGATAGATAAATGAAACAACGCATTTTAGTAAAAGATATTATTCTCTGCCTTCTGTTAAATTTTGAGTAATTTCCGTTGAACGAAAGTAGTAATTTACGCTGTTTCCGATTTCTCAAAAACAAATAAGAATTTATTAAGTACTAATATTCCTCATTTTTTTTTTACATATATTGCTTGCCGTTAACTTAGTGCGCAATTCTTATTTTCTAAGAGATTCTATTTTTAAAAGTTTAAGTGATTAAAAATGGATAAAAAATCATGTCTATTTCCCGAGTAGCCATCCTTCTTAGTGTTATGTAAGAATATTCGATAAAATTTAAGGGAGATCACTCCGGTTTATTTTTATCTTTACTTGACTTTAAAAGATAAATAAAAAAGTTATTTCATCGTCATATAATATAGATCACTTTTTTGACAAAATTAAAAACTTCACATTTTAAGTGATTACATTTGTGCCGAATCTCTCACGACACATTTGAAGTTGCCAACAAGAATGATGTCATCTGGGGCCCTAGAAATATGAAATACATGCAATTTTTCATGTCTTTTTGTTTTTCATAGTCTTTAGATCACTGGTGTGTCTCGGGGTTCTCACAAGCCAAACTTAACAATATCAGCAACAGGGCTAAGTGTCATTGACTTTCTTTATATATTTCAGATCACTTGTGTGCCTCGCGGTGCTGCAATGCTCATGCGCATACAGAACCTACAGAAGTAAAATTCCCAATGGAGACGCCGTCCCGTACCCTTGTAAGCCAAATAACGTGTGGGAGGGAGTGGGTCACATTCTGGACGAAGGGACCGGGGTTCGAAACTGGTTCGGGTTGGATTTTCAGGCCGCTGGACATGTAAGTTGTTTTTTTTTAAATTAACTTTTAAAATTTTGGAATTTACATTTTCCCCTATCAAAACACTTGTGTTTTTTTCCCAAGGCGTGGACTGCTGAGCTATGCAGAAAAGATTCAGACGGTGATGGGATGACCAATGGTCAAGAGTTGGGCGATCCTGACTGTACATGGAAAGAGAACTCTATTCCTAAAAGAACAACTGGATTATCTCACCCTGGTATGTCAGTTACCAGACTCTAAAACGTTGAAGTATTTACTTTTAAATGAATTTATTTGATATTGTTCTTGTTATTTAAAATTACCACCAAGTTATACCTCATGTAAAACGACTTTAAGAAATCCTCTCCAAAAAACGTCTCCCTCAGGCATCTGTGACCCGTGGGACTCCCCGTCCTGCCTGGCTAAGCCCGTCACCCACCCGGTGTACAAGACCCAGGGGGACTGGATGAGAGAGGAGTGTAAGGCCCAGGAGTTTGTTTGTGCTGCCAAAGATGAACCAGGTCTGGTTGTGGTGTTGTTGTTGCTGTTTTTAGTTTAAGTAAAAAAACTGCAGGTCAGTTTGGTTGGTGAGTAATTCAGAAACAGTGCTCGGTGTAATTTTGGAACAGGGTGGTCTAGTGGTAGGACGCTAGATCTCTTATTCTGATTTCTAGTGTTTGTGTCCCACCCGGAATTACCATTTCTGCATTATCGTTACCCTGCTACAAAACTAATTCATCTGCCTAATTCAAAATGCGTGGCACGGCGTGGCCTAGCGGTAGAGCGCTAGACTGCTTACCCGAAAGTATCGAGTTCTATGCCGGGTTCAAGTAAATAGAACGTCCCTGAGTTCACCCATTTTTGATTGGTACCTAGCTCCCTTTAGGGAAAGTAACGGCGGCTGAGCATAGTGCTGATCACATTATCTCTTGATATGCTGAGGTCTTGAAACATGAAATCTACTTCATTTCCCCAATGGATCGCTAGGTCTAAAGAGTAATCTTTTCTTTTTTAAAATCCAAAAACGTCGTTCCTTATCTAGAACATTTCTATGTCAACATTTGTTATAAAATTAGATTGATGTTTACTGGATAAGGTCCAATCCCTAGGAAAAAGTATTTTTAAAAATATGTTTTAATTATCGGCACAAAGTGTTTATGGTAGGTGGGCTTAAAGTCTAAATTGCGGGTTGCGATCCCTTGGGGGTTGCGAAGGGCTTTCTGGGGTTTGCCAACTGGGAGACTAAATCAAGCAAAAAATTTCTACACATGGAATAGAGAAGCCACAATGCGTACTGTGCAAAGTTATTCTCAGTCATGAGTCTATGAAAAATTTAAAACTAAAGAGTCATTTTGTGAAGAGGCGTTCGGGACACACACAAAAAAGATGGAGATTTTTGATCGAAAAAGAAGTTCGCTGGCTGCGAAAAGGAAATTTTTGAATTGAAAGATGAAATCAAATTGTAGAAGTGCAAGACCTTTTGACATATTCTAACGACAAAGAGTGGTTAGAGAGAGTATCGCTCCTAGCATATATATTTGAACATCAAGATACGCTTAACCTGCAGTTTCAGGGAAAAGTAACGAATAGTATCTCATTGCATGATGATCTCGGGGCGTTTTTATCAAAGCTGCAAATTTGGCGAAGAAAAATAAATATTGGAAATATTGTCATTTGAGAAACTTTGCAGTGTGATAGATGAACCTCTGATTGTGAGTTTAAAAAATTGAAAGAGAAAATTTCAGGGCATCTTGAATCTCTTGATAACGAACTGTGTTTTTATTTCCATGAGCTGAAAAAAAAAGAAAAAATGGCATTTACACGTAATCAATTATCTGCTTCCCTTGATGTTGCAAGCATTCCCAAGAAATTACAAGATGAATTCTTTGATTTGCAAAATTGTTCCGCGGCACATACAGTGTTTATTAGAAAACATGCTCACCAAATTTTGGTGTAGTATGCACCATTCATACCTAAATGTGTTAATGTTTGTCTTTCGAGTTTTAGTTCCTTTTATGTGTGCTTATCTTTGCGAGAGTGGATTTCAATACTTCTCCAATTAAAAGGCTAATAAAGTGTAACAATGCCTCAATAGGGATGTGGTGTGATCACCAACTGAGGTGTAGTATTTAAAAGGGCTGACCCTAAGAGATAACACACAAACGATCAATGACGCTTTTGTTGATAGATCCTGGCTTTATTGCAAAGCCATACACGGCATATATTCCTTCATTAGGTCTACATAACCAAGTTAACCTAAGAAACTGCACGGTCCGTGTCATTAGCAGCCTGGGATTTGAATGCTGTGGACACAGGTACAACTACCCAGAGTCACAGAGGTCACATGACATAGGAACACGGGGAACATCGCTCACAGAAGAGCATAAAAATACATCAACAGTTGTGTTCCAATAGGGGCTGCAAAAAAAAATTATAAATTATCCAAATTTCACCCATCGCATTAAAACAGTTATCAAAAACAATTAAAACTAAAATTATACTAGAAAATCTTATTTCGGTGTTTATTACTTTTCTTACTAATTTCGCCTTTTTTATTCTATCGGGGTCGCGGGTCACTTAAATTTATAAAAGGGGGGTCGCCACTCGAAAGGGTTTGGGAACCCATGGGTTAGACTTTTGTGAAGACGTATAGCGAAGGGGAGGAGGAGGCTCGACAGATATGGCGTAGAACGTTTACATATAATTGTTTTCCAGATCAAAACTAATGAGACATTTGTTAACTTACCGGATTTAAATAAATTGTTAATGAAGAGAGGGGGACCAAGTTGTGGACAAAACTCTGTTATTGTGGCAACCAGTATCGATGGAGTAAAGGATATGTTGTAAAACAAAGATTAGGAACTCTCATATCTTTTTCGAGGGCAAATCTGCATTCTTTTAGTATCTCCCTTGTGAGATATTTATTTTTATATCCTCTGTGAGCAAGCTATTATAGTCTCCTCTGTGAACAATATATTATTACATACCCTGTGAGCAATGTTTTATTAATTCCAATGATAGCAATGTTATCTCCCTGTAATGGAAATGTTAGGGCTCAAAAGCTTCATTAATATAAATAATGTGTACAAATAATCTTCATGCTGATGTTGATGTATATCCACAAATAAACATCCACGTTTTCCACGGTTTGTATCACGTGACCGTGTCGTATCAACCAGGTGTAAGGAACTTCACCATTCACCTGCCCAGCGGTTCTCACGTCCCACAGAAAGAGACCACCTACATGTGCCAGATCTACGACCTGGAGAGTTTGATCACACCTGGGGATTATCACATGATCGCCGTAGAGCCTGTGATTGACAACGTTTATGTGCTACACCACATGGTGTTGTTTGGGTGTACAGGTAATTACACAAAGCAAAAGGCAGAAATGTACAGGTATTTACAAATAAAAGTGTGCAGGTAATCACAGGTAGAAATGTAGAGGTAAACACAGGTAGAAATGTACATGTAATGACAAGTAGAAATGGACAGCTAATAACCGGTAGAAAATTAGAGGTAATAACGGGAAATTACATGTAAAATACAGGTAATTACTTGTAGAAATGAGAAGGTAAGTACAGGTAGAAAGGTACAAGTAATCACAGGTAGAAATAGGGGTAGGCATGGTTGAGTTGGTAAAGCTCATGGTTGTTAAACCGAAAAATTCGAGTTTGAACCCTCGGGCACGTGCGGCTCCTTAGCTCGGGACAGCAACTCTTCTAGGAGAGACAACTCCAAAATAAATTTAAAAAAACGACTGCCTTTGTAGTTTTTTCTCGGTTGGACAAAGGCTATGGAAGCAAATCCAAAAAGAAAAGCAGGCTGAAATCGGAGTTAACGGCGCATAACCAGTTGACACATACTTAATTGTGTTAGAGGCGTGGTGGAGTCAGCAAAATCACTTGGTTGTTAAATTTGCAAAAAGTCTCGAGTTCAAACCCTCTGGCAGGTAAGGCGCGATCCGTTCCAACACTAAAAAATTAAGAACGAAGAAGAAACTCAGGTAGAAATGTGCAGGAAAACACAAGTAAAAATGTACAGGTAGTTACAGTAGGTAGAAACGTACAGTTAGCAATATAAATGTGCAAGCAGCTACAGGTAAAATGCAGAGGCAGTTGCAGAAAGAAATGAACTAGCGAAATATAAGTTTAAATGTACATATATCTAGAGGTAGGAAAATAAATGTAATAAGTATAAAATTTAAAGTTAATCAATGGTTTAAAAAAAAATTTGAAGTTAACTGCAACTGTAGTTAAAAATATAGTGGTTATTACATTTCGTAAAGTAAATATAATTACTGGTACATGTATAAAGTTAATTGCAGGTATTAATACAACGTAAAACTAAGAAAAATTTTAATACTGTATAATTTAGTGTAGAAACGTAAAAAATAATCGAATGCGGGAATAAAAAGATAATTACCTGCATCTATTTTATGACTTCATCAGATGAAGAAGAAGCGACCAACTCGTCCTTCGAGTGCGGCATGGTGGCCTCCAGTAACTGCCAGGATTTCCTCAGTGTTTGGACCGTGGGTCTGTCCGGGGACTGCAGCCACCCCAGTGCAGGGGTCAGGATAGGGGTCAACGGGTACAAGAGGATCGCCTTACAGGTGGGGTTTTCGTAGCGAAGATTGTACATACTTTCATTTTAAACACGTATTTTAATTTTCATCACTTTAAAAAAAGTTGTATTTACAGTTCTGATTATTTAATTTTAAAAAAGCACTCTTATTTCCTTTTGAAGATGGCGTCTGTACATAGTAGGGCGTAAATAATATATATCACAAGTTCGTCCTTTGCACACATTATTTAGTTATATAGCGTTGTATAGGGTAGTAGTTCACAGCAGTTGTAATCACAATATAAGTATTCTCAATACTTCAAAATAACAATTAGTAGTTACTTCTAACCCTTAAATGCATGACTTTTTAATAATGGTTGAAAAAAATATTTTTATATTGTTTTGGTGGGTATATGAAGAGTATAGTCAAGTAAAAAAATATTTTTAGTTTAAACATGTTCTTTAATTAAAATCCGAAATGTTGCATGTCTGCAACATTATGTAGTAAGGTGATACTTTTTAAGACAGTTCTTGATCTTGTTACAACAAAGATATATGTTGCACTTGTGGCAAACTGTTTGAGCTTGATGTGAATTTGCACCTGTCATTGCACTATTCCACGAGACTTAGTGTCCACACAGGTCCAGGAGATCCAGGGTCCATTCTGGTCCTAGAGATCCAGGGTCCACACTTATCCAGGGTCCACACTGGTCCATGAGATCCAGGGTCCACACTGGTCCAGGAGATCTATGGTCAACACTGGTCCAGGAGATCCAGGGTCAACACTGGTCTTGTAGATCCAGGGTCCACACTGGTCCAGGATGTCTAGGGTCCACACTGGTCCAGAATATCTAGGGTCCACACTGGTCCAGGATGTCTAGGGTCCACACTGGTCCAGGATGTCTAGGGTCCACACTGGTCCAGGATATCTAGGGTCCACACTGGTCCTGGAGATCCAGGGTCCACACTGGTCCAGGATATCTAGGGTCCACACTGGTCCAGGATATCTAGGGTCCACACTGGTCCATGATATCTAGGGTCCACACTGGTCCAGGATATCTAGGGTCCACACTGGTCCAGGATATCTAGGGTTCACACTGGTCCAGAATATCTAGGGTCCACACTGGTCCAGGATGTCTAGGGTCCACACTGGTCCAGGATATCTAGGGTCCACACTGGTCCAGGATATCTAGGGTCCACACTGGTCCAGAATATCTAGGGTCCACACTGGTCCAGGATATCTAGGGTCCACACTGGTCCAGGATATCTAGGGTTCACACTGGTCCAGAATATCTAGGGTCCACACTGGTCCAGGATATCTAGGGTCCACACTGGTCCAGGATATCTAGGGTTCACACTGGTCCAGAATATCTAGGGTCCACACTGGTCCAGGATATCTAGGGTCCACACTGGTCCAGGATATCTAGGGTCCACACTGGTCCAGGATATCTAGGGTTCACACTAGTCCAGGATATCTAGGGTCCACACTGGTCCAGGATGTCTAGGGTCCACACTGATCCAGGGTCCACACTGGTCCAGGAGATCCAGGGTCCACACTGGTCCAGGATATCTAGGGTCCAAACTGGTCTAGGAGATCTAGGGTCCACACTGGTCTTGTAGATTCAGGGTCCAAACTGGTCCAGGATATTTTGGGTCCACACTGGTTCAGGAGATCCAAGAAGATACTCTGGATCTCCATGAGCATCTACTTCATATTATTCTTCACCTTGATTCACATTGATTTCTTAATGATTATACTGAAACTAGAAGAAAAACAAGGTACTATATAATCACCAATGCTGATGTATAAAGTAAAAACAAAATAGTGCAAAAGTAGGTCAAATTGCATAACGTTGCAGCACTGCAACCAAAGTTTTGTGAAGATTTTAAAATAAATTATGAATTGATTTTCAAAACAACACATACAATATGTAATACATACCTTAGGTTGTCAGAAACATATTTTTTGAAATTCCAAAACCAGTTTATTTGACTTTGATGAACTTTGAAACGCCAACCAAAAATGCTGATATAAAAAACCTTGTGATCACGCACAAATTTGAGATCGGCTTGGCGGTAAAACAAATCTAGGTCACTTAGACATGCGCAAGCTGTAGGTTAACATTGTAGCAGTCAAACAACGTGATGCACAGAATAAAACATGTTTAGGCTAATATTTTATGGGAAGGTAACTGGTATGTTGCAGATTTGTGCCGGTATGCATTTAAGGGCTAATATATATTTTAAAAATGTTACTCAGTATTATCAAATTGTTTAGTGGGGGAGTCTCAGAAACGTTATTTAATACTTAAAGTTATGGTCTGTGAAAATGTTATGTTACAGACAAAGGATTGAGGTGCTGGTAAAAATGTCACAATTTTGTGGCTATACCATTTTTTGTATGCCCGTTTTATACGTAATAAGTTATGTAAGTAACAAAGTGCAGTAGGCCCAGTGGTCTGTTTAACCAACGTTCACATATTCCAGAGACTGTCCAGCAAAGCTTTGTCTTTCTTTTTGTCGACTTAAACGATGGTCAACTTGCCAATAGTGTATCACTTTAGATCAGTTTAACTTTTCAGGTTTGACCTGACCTTGACATTGATTAAAAGAGTTTAAAAATTGTTTGCCACTTCTGGCAGGTCCACTGGAACAACCCGGACAAAAATTCTAATTGGACGGACAATTCGGGGCTGAGGTTATACTACACACCCAACAGGTGAGGGGTTCTGTCGAGATTAGTGATTTACCCGTGTGAGGGGTTCTGTCAAGGTTAGACAAGTATCGAGGTTAGAGGTTCTTTTTTTAGGGTTTTTTTTTAATTTTTCTAAACAGAAAGTAAATTAACATATTTATTTAGTTAGTTGTCACATTTGTAAAAACAAGATATATCTAAAAAAATGTTTTGCAGATCTAAGCATGAAGTTTTTTTAAAGTTATTAATTGCCCAGAAATACATTCGAATCTTACAAAAGTGATACAAAAACACGCATGATCACTAATTTTTAAATAAAACTAGACTACCCGTCATCCCTTGGATAACTGTAGGTTTTGGGGTCATCCATAAAAAAACATCACGTCTGTCACTTATCGTCTCAAAAAACCAGACCCCACATTCAAAAAGATGCTTTTTTATCTTTTAAAAACACCTATTTCGGACTATCCCTTCAAATAATGACGTCTCAGGTGACCTACTCAACTCTACTTCACCTGCCCAGTGTACGGCCAAGTCTCAGACAACATGTTTTTATCGTTTAAAAAAAACGATTCCGGCCAAGCATGTATCTGACCACACTATCCCTTTATATGCTTAGGACAAATAAACAGATGAACTCTACTTCACCTGCCCTGTATCCCGCCAAGTTCAGATAGGCAACTTTATCATTCACATCTAAAAAAATTAAAAATAAAAATTTAACATGGACGTGATGTGTCTAGAACCCGTGCCACCCGCATCATAGCCTATTACACTAACAACTTAGCTATTTAGACTCGTGACGTAATTGATGTTTTTTTATGGTATACTTTAATACTTTGAGTCTCCTTATGCAACTTGATTTACGCGCATAGATCTAGATCTAAGTCTAGTAGTAGTAACTTTCAAATCAAATTTTATCTTAAATTAGCCAATTACATAGCTAAACAAACAAAGATTTATATAATGAAGGTCTGAAATTATCTAGATCTAGATAGAATTATCTAGATTCTACGACTCGTTTGCTTGTCTTAAGTCTAGTTTGTGCGTAACTCTTGCTAGATCTAGATTAGATCATTAGACCTATTCTAGATAGATTTAGATCTAGATAAATAAATCACAAAGATTTATATCAAGTATTTAAGGACTAAAAAATGTATTATGATTTTAAAATGGATTGTATTTTTACCTAATTAATCTTTGGTTTGTATCTAATTAATCTTTGGTTTGACCTAGATTCTAGATCTAGATCTGTAAATAACTTTCTTGGCCACCTTATATTTAGATCTATAAATAAATAGATAACTTTCTTGTACATATTGTAGAGCTAGAGAAATTTATTGTAAAACTAAATGAAAAAGACAGTTGAAAATTTATATAAGTGTTGGAACGTAATAAAAACAGCAACCGGACGTATTGTTAAAGTTATAGCCGACAGAAAATTAGCTTTAGAACGCGTTAAACTTTTGAATGGGCCACAAAGTCTATTTTATTGTACTAAAAAGTAAACAAATCATTTGACGTCACTATTCAGTCAGTTAAGCCATTCTTTGAAAATTTTGAAATTAATGTGGTTAATCTACCTATGAATAAATCAATAAATTAATTAACGTCTTTAAATAAATGTGTGATTAACAGTCTGTTCGAAAAGAAAAAAATGTTCTCTACCTACATACTATTTTACACATAGAGCAGATTTTCTCCATTAGTCAATCAGACAAACAAAAAAACAAATAAATATTCAAACATGTAAACAAGCTTGAGTTTTAGTAGTATAGAGCTTGTACAGGATACTTTTTTACATATTTAAATTTCCCTTCGAGAGTCCAAACAGCCTGTAGCCATTTTCTCGAGTTAGGTGTGTCAGGTATGACTTATGCTGCCGCGTCATAAATTTGACTCTTCCTTCCCCCCCCCCTTCCCGTGTTTCAGGAGAACCTATGACGCAGGCATCCTGCTGACCGGCTCCAACAGCTTTGAGCTGCCCCCAAGACAGGCGTCTGTGAGCGTGAAAAGCACGTGCACGAAGGGCTGCACCAGCCAATCGTTCCAGGGACCGATTTACGTGACCACGGCCTGGAACCACATGCACTACGCCGGTTCGTTTCACTTTTCTTCTTCCTTAATTATCGACATGTTACGCCCCATTTAGACTGTTGATTCCAATTTTTCCCCAGATTTGCTTTTATAGGCTATGTCCACCGAGAGCAAACTACTAGGCAGCAGTTATTTTGGTTTACGCTCATATCAAACTCTTGGCTTTTCGGTTTAGCAGTTACGCTTCCCACTCGCCCTCCCCACACTTTTCACATCCAGTAATATACCCAAAAGAAAAACTTGACAGGGAATTAATTGAATGCTGATTTATTTCCGGAATTTAATAATAATTTCGGAAACGGTATTACATTATTGAAACTCATTTTTCAATAAAACTAGTAGCTCAACTTTACATGACATTTTGAGAATTGTACGGTACGTTATATTTGACAGCATTCCTTGTTTTACAGCGCACTTTACAACGTATTTTACGTGTTTACTGGGGAAACTAGCGCAGGAAAAAAATCAAGTAAAACATCCCAAAAGTATCACAAACAAAACTATGAAAAAAAAATCTAATATTTAAAGTTTAATTCTGTATCGCGGCTTGACTGAATGACGGGCGGACGGACGGACCCGTGATTACAAAGGAATATAGTAAAAAAAATACAGATGATCGCTTTTGTGTAATATATCTAAAGTGCTCATTCTCTAAATTAATGAATAAACAATTAATATTGAAGTTGTTATAAAACAAATTTCTTTTCCAGACTTATAGTGTTAAAGATGAAACTCACATTAAATAAAATTAAAGCAAAATATATCACCTTTTACAAAAATTTTAATTTTGTCTGAAAAGGATTTTTATTTAGTCCTTTAAAACTAATTACATCCCTTGATAAATTAGGAAAACACAATTATTTCTCTTTTTTTTTAAATCTTACATCGGGGAAAAATGTGTTTTATTACTGTGTTTTAGGTGTTGGGAAAAAATGATTACATAATTATCGTGTATTGATAATTTGCAATGTCGTAAGTAAAATACAGATATTTTAAAGACTGCCTTTTATTTATTTTATACCCTGGACGTACTAAATATTATTTTGAATCAATAACAGTTTAGAAGCCGCCCCTAAATGTCTTCTATGTTTACTTCTATCTTTCTGTTTGCGGTTAAGCTTGGGGTATTATAGTCTTTCAGTAAATTGAATCAGGCGTGTCCGCCGGCCCACCGACAGAGTTCGATTTGGCGCCCTGGGCTATCCTGTGAGCGCTATTGTGCATACTTTTGTTTTAAACAGTGCGATAGACTATGCATAAGAAAAATTACTATAGTTTTTAGCTTAATCGAATTCGGGTGTTCTCCAGCGCCCTGACAGGGTGATATTTGGCGCCTCGGGCCTTCCCGTGCTCGCTGTGGCGCCTACGTTCGTTTAATTGAGTGCAAAAGACAATGTATTCGTTGGGGTACTATAGTCGTTTACTACGTTGAATCAGGCGGATCCACCGGCGCCGCAGCATGGTGCGATTTGGCGCCACAGGCTATACATACTGTGAGCACTTTGCGTTTATGTTTGTATTTAAATTTGTATTTATGTTTGCGTTTATTTGCAGTATTTTGAGTTGTTTGCGTTTAGCTTTGCATATGTGTTTCTATTTGTATTTGCGTTTGTGTTTGCTTTTGTGTGTGCGTTTGTGTTTTCTTTGTGTTTGCGTTTGAGGGTTAGTTTGTGCATTTCTGTTATGTTTTTGGCTTTATCATTCACGTCTAAACAAAAATTTAAAAAGAAATTAACATCGTCATGATGTATCTCGAACCCGTACCACCCACATGGTAACTATTACACTACCATCTCAGCTATCTAGACACTTCCGATTAGGTGCAGAGTTAGTGGGGTACTTTACTTAGATCTAGAGTCAGCGTAAGAAACTTGAGTTACGCAAATAGGCCATATTAATTTAATTCAATTGTATCCCAAATTAGTCACTTCCATAGCTAAATCAGCAAAGATTTATATAACATAATTAAAGCCTGAAATAGTTTAGTATAGAAACTCATTATTGGCATTGATTCTAAATCTAGATAGAGCAAGATCTATATCTATATGTAGAGTCAGTGGCGTAGGCAGGGGGGGGGTAGGGGGGGTCATAACCCCCCCCCATAGACCCCTCGGTATATATATAAAAAGTATGAAGGGGGGGCAAATCGAAAGTTTGAGAGGGGGGGGGGTGCAAATCGAAAGTTTGAGGGGGGGTGCAAATCGAAAGTTTGAGGGGGGGTGCAAATCGAAAGTTTGAGGGGGGGGGGGGTGCAAATCGAAAGTTTGTCCCCGGGTGAAAATTGGAACCCCCCCCCCCCCTTGAGACGATCCTGGCTACGCCACTGTGTAGAGTCTACGGCTGGCTCAAGTCTAGTCTTTCCTAGCTTTATATCTAGAACCTAGATAGATAAATCCCTTGTATTCTCGAATAAGATGATACTTAAAGCTAAAAAGCAAAGATTTATATCCAATATTTAAGGACTACCACATTTTAATAAACAAACTCAATAATTTATTGTGTTTTTATAGTTGTTTTTATTTTTAACATTAATTTTGGTTTTACCTATATTCTAGATTTTAGATCTAGGATTGACTTTCCCTTCCACTGACAGCTTATCTGTATACGTAAATTAGAAGAACTGTTGGAACCAAATAAAAGTAGCAAACGGACGTATCGTTAAAGCTATAGCGGACAGAAAATTTAGATTTATAAAAAACATTGAATGGGCAACATGAAAGCCGCCATGGTTGTTTGTAAAAAAAATAAATAAATCATGTGACGTCACTATAAATAAAGTCAATGTTCTGAACTTTTATAATTAAAGTGATTTTTCCACCAATGAATATATCAATAAATTAATTAACGTCTTTAAGTAAATTTGTGATTAACAGTTTGCTAAAAAAGAATATTATTCTCTACATAAAATACGTATTTTACAGCTCTACACATAGTGCTGATTTTCTCCTGTAACAAAACAGACAAACAAAAATACAAAACAAAAACAACAAAAAATTAATATACAAACTTGTAAACAAACTTGAGTTTTAGTAGTATATAGATAGTGTTATTTTTTACTCTTTTTTATTTTAAAACAGGAGTCCAGATGAATATACAAGTGTTTAGGAATAATACAGCCTTGACTTTTCTAACCAATGACCCGGTGTACAGTTACGATAGTCCCCAAGTCTACTCGTAGTAAGTACCTGATTTATGTTTTATGTGAACACTAAAGACGTGAAATTTCGGAATCAACACACTTGTGTTATGAGCTAGAAGAGATGGAGTTTTAGGTTAGTCGTATCCAAATACTTTTACATTCAGACTTGCCTTTTGGAATAATTTTCATTAAGGAAGTTAAGGCTAGGGTAGATTTAAGGTCCATGGCTTAGTGATGCTTCATCACTTTTTTCTCTGGCTGCATCCAGTTACAAGTTTTGGAGGGGTGTATGGTGGGGGAGGCTAGTGAGATACACCCTTTATTTACGGAATTATGTTCTGAATGAGATTTTTACTTAAACAATGTGTTACTATATTGCTTTTGGCACATTCAAAGCATATGTCGAAGGAAATTTCGTTTCATAAATTTTTAATGGCCCAAACAGATATTGGTACTTATAAGTACCGTCAGTAATCTAGGACATTTTTTTTTTCAAATTTTTTTTTTTTTTACAAAACAGGAACAAACGATACAATTTATTAACTAATATCATGGCAATCATCAAAACAATCAGCTTTTGTAATTTTCACACATAAATACAGCACAACAGTATATTTTGAGTACGATTTTTACTGGATTTTCTATGGGAACACATCTTAGACCTCATACACAGCAAAAGTTGCCGACATATCATGCTCCCTCATTCTTATCTGTGGTCTTTCTGGTGTAGTAACGGTTGCGGAATGAATATGCTTTTGCTGGAAGCTTCCAATAACTAATACAATGAGCCGCATAAACAAACAAAAGCCTAGTCATTCAGCATACAACTACTAGTAATATTAGTATAATTGTAGCCTACTAGAATGTTATGATAAGTCTACACTACAGTGCAAATTTCATCAATATACGTGAGCTCAATGTGTTTAGGATAGCCGTAGTGGATTACTCTTTTCTGTTTACTGATTAAAATTTACCTTATAGATCTATACTATATGCAGAAGTATGGGGACTATTACTAGTCTACAGGTATACATTACGTAAATGCTAGTTATTGTTAGCAAGACAGTTTATTGCAGTAAATATAACTAACAAATTTAATCTAACTACTAGAGCTAGGCTTTGGTATACAAATGCAGTAAACTAAACCTTGTAAACGAGCCTGCAACTGATACCTTTATTCTTGTTATTTTTTACTAATAGAAATTAACATGTTATTACAATATTTCTTAGGTAAACCTTATGCAAACCTTCTTATAAATGTGTAAATATCATTTTTTGAGTACATTTCGATAATTTATTATCAAGACAATATTTATGTAACTCCAACTAACAAATCTGCCATTTTCTAAAAATCCTAAAAAAAAAAAGACCGTGTGCCCTGACGGTACTTATAAGTCCACTTGTAAACATCGATCTAATACAAAGACAATTTGATTAAAATTGTATAACTAGAAGTTAAACGCGTTTGCCTGACTATTGAAGGTGCCGATAAAAAATATTTGGGGTTGAAAACTTGAAAAATAAGGTAAAACAAAGGGAATTCAAGAACATGTGTGAGAGAAGTACAGAACAATTGTGAACTACCGATATAGCAAGACATTGCAAATGGCGCCACACCAGTAATTTTCAAAAAACATTGATCCCTCCGACTACCGGCGACTCAGGGGAGATAATACTATTAATTATCTCAATAATTTTTAAATTAAAAATAATACAGGCACTTAATTAAAGTGGTACTTATAAGTACTGTCAGTAGATAAAGGGTTAATCCCTCTTATTACTTTCATTATTTTGACTTTGCCTCACAAGTTATGATCATCAATCGATATGATTTCACCAGGCGTTATAACCCCCAGGCGTTAGAAACATCAGACGTTATAATTCTCACATGTTATGTGCACTAATATCTAAGTAATTATCATCTCCCTTCCAGCACCGACAACCCCGTCATTCTCCTGCCAGGGGACGAAATCGTGACCACCTGCACCTACACCACGGCCAAGCTAGACCACTCTGTTTTACAAGGGGAGGCAACATCCGAGGAGATGTGCTTCGGCTTTCTCAGTTACTACCCTAAAGAGAACGTAAACAATCGGTTTTGTCTCACTGGAGGCCCTGATTTCAGGTAGCTTAGTGGTGCTTGTAAGATCATTTCCTGTCTAATGCTTAGTGCTGCTTACAGGTGGAAATGGTCTGACTATGTTGTTTGCAATGAGGTATTGCTAGGGGTGATTTTGACCAATTTCTTTAAAGTTACTTTAGCGTTTGCTTGCTTTTAAATTTTGTCAAATTTTCATGATGGTTTGCCAGTGTATATTTGTTGTAATGTCATGTTTTGTGTGTGTGTGTGAGCTTATTTCATCTCATATATTGTTTGAGTAACCTTTCTTCTCACACTCAACGGTCGATGAGGCTGAAGAAGCAAAGTTTACCAGTTTCTTTTACTTCCGCATAGGAATAGAGTGTAATCATCATTCACTAGCCAGTCTAAATTTCAATTTCCGATGAGTCTTGCGTTAACTCTGGAAACGCAAAAGCATTTCACATGGGAACTGAACTATTGAACGTGTGCTCTACCACTGCACCATACAGTAGCTCATTGTTAATTATGACATGTTCATTATCAGCTAGATAAATTATTAATATTATAGAAAACGTAATGAGTGTTAAAAAAATACACAAATCAGTTTTTTTTTTACAAGTTTCTTTAGAGAAATAATGAATTATTTTTAAGAATTATTTTAAAACTTGTGAGGCTTAAAGTGTTTGTATTTTGACGATTCTAATCCTTCAAAATAATTAAACAAATATACAAGTTCCTAGTTCGGTTAATGCTTGTAATGAAAATATGATAAAACTGGCCCTTATGTGGGTTGTGCAACTGTATTTGGTCCAACAAACGTAATCATTTTGCAAAAAAAAACCTATTAGACAGATTTTAACATTTGAGTTTCATATCGACACTCATAAAATTGTGTTGTTTTTTTTTAGTTTCTGTGACCCGACACAGTGGGCAGATCGAGACTGTCCGTACTGGTACTACTTTTACTCGGCGGACTTCCTCAAGTCCTCGGAGCTGTACCAGGGGCTATTGGCCAACTGCAAGCCGTTCACGCCATGTCTGCAGGAGTGTGTCCAGTTCATCGTGCAGGCGACACAGTACAGTGCCTGTCTCCGGGGAGATAACTTTGAGTTCATAAAGGTAGATAATCACAGACGTTATATAAACAAAATGAAAGTAGATAAACCTAACACAGGCTTTAGGGGTGTAGAGGTCATCCATTATTTATGAATTCCACTAAGAGGGTCCGAAAAAAAACCGGCTTTTGTGAGCGTGTAGACTTGGGGGGAGGGTTAACATCAAAATACTTCTTCGTTCTTCTTCTGCGTACTTAATTTAGTTTATGGTGGAGGATTTAAACAACAAGTCCAACTTCTTGCACGAACCAGGGACGGAACTACAGTGCCGCCACACCCTGCAATGCGGGGGAGGGGCAGGCCGTACAGGGGCCCACAATCGACCATAATCATTTTTTATAGTTAAAAAATAATTTTCTTGCATTTTTGACTTGATGGTTGCGTTATTCTATAGACACCATCCCGAGTCCTCTTTATCCTACAATCAAATACACGCTGTTGTCGGCAAAATTCTTTTGAAAATAAATCAAAGTCCATCGCGCGAGAGGCCGCTAGATATTAAGACAACTTTTGCCTCTTTATAGCATTGATTAGGGGCCTACAATCCATTGTAATTTTTATAATGTAAAATGTTCGTTTGTTGTATTGGTAGAACTAACATTCGGTACTATTTCATTTTTATGTACGTTTACTTCTTTTTGTTTAACAAACAAATACGATAGTAAACGTGTATAATTTGATTTCTCTCCCTTGAGTGTTTCACAAAAGGCTTTAGGAAAAGTAGTTGAGACCATCCCAACTTCGGTAAAATTTGGGAAGTTTTTGAATACACATAGACCTAACGTTTGTTTAAAATGTGTAGTTGCGCGCCCCGAGACCCCCAGCGACTATCTAAGTACCAGGGGTCCGCTTATTGGGTGATCTGCACAAGGGGATAGGTGTACTACTTGAATCACCAGTCTCGCTGCATTAGGGGCATCCACCGGTGGGTGTGTTCCAAGAGCCCCGTGACGCCTCTCACACCAAGGGGTGTTTAATTCACCATCAGCATAAACCGGGGCGTGTTTGTGGTAGTGTGTACAAACTAACGCCCCAACAATTAAGCCTTTTATAGTTCCGCTACTGGCACCTCGATAGTGGTTTTGTAAAAAGAAAAAACAGTTCTAATACAGTACTGATGTTCTACAATAGCTAATACACGCCGTTGCGTAAAAGAAGAAGAATATATATATATATATATATATATATATATATATATATATATATATATATATATATATATATATATATATATATATATATATATATATATATATATATATATATATATGTTTGGCCCAAAAATAATTTAGCATGGTCTCCAGATCAGCGGTTGCCATATATAGCTTTTCGTTGAGTGGGGCTTATAGGGGTCAGTGTTTGGATCGCGCCTGGCTATATAGGGAACAGTCCTGAAGGACGAGCTCTGTATTCTCCACAGAGGCGTAGCGAGGGGGGGGGGGCGGGGTGCGGACCGCTCCGGGTGACACCATTTAGGGGGTGACACCAAGGCAAAAAGTAGCAAAATATATAGCGAAAAATGATAATTCCACTTAATTAAGTGATTAATTCAAGTGTTGAATAGTGTTTTAAGAGGTGCAAATCGAAAGTTTGAGGGGGGGGGGGGGTGCAAAAAGAAAATTGAAAGTTTGTCCCCGAGAAAGGTCGCTACGTCTCTGGGGGTGGGTAACACCATTAAGTGCCGCACCGGATGACATCCGACCTCGCTACGCCACTGATTCTCTAGGGCCATATCACATGGACAAGTTTCGCAAAACCCATTTTATAGTTTTCTACGCATGTGCTGGTTTCAGTAGCGTAGCGAGGGGGGGGACATATGTCCCCGGGCGCCGACCTTAGGGGGCGCCAAAATGGGTTGGAGAAATAAATTAAAAGGTTGAGGGGGGTGCAAATCGAAAGTTTGAGGGGGGGGGGGTGTGCAAATCGAAATCTCGAGGGGGGGGGTGTGCAAATCGAAAAGTTTGTCCCCGGGCGCCGGGAAGGGACGCTACGCCTCTGGCTGGTTTAGTCTGTTGTGGCCTGTTCTGAGTTGGAAGATTATGTGTTGTTGTTTTCGTGTCAATTTGTAATATCCGCTGTCTTTTTTATAGTGTGGGTGTGTGTCAGACAACATTTGTGATTGTTTGTTTTTAATGATTCTTTTGATTTCTTTTGGATAAAGCGAGATTTTTAGTTGTTGTTTTTCCCCCAATTTTTTGCCAGCTGGTCCGCAATCTGATTTCATTTAAAATTGCTGTTTTTTACTTTCACGTTTATAAAGTATATAGAAAGTACTGTAATCAAGATTTTTAGAAATATCGAAGTTTTACACCACCCTGAGTCGGAAAAACATAGTTTTACAATTTTGTCCGTATGTCAGTGTGTGTATGTATGTGTGTATGTGAGTGTGTGTGTCTGTAAACTCAATAACTTGTGTACCATTACAGCTAGATTGATGAAATTTCATATATAAGTATTATATCAAATTTGTAGTTCTGTGTCAAGCTTTCAGTCATTTCTGATAACCGGAAGTGGAACTTATTCTATTTTCAATTTTTCAAAAGCCTATAACTTGAGTACTGTTTCAGACAGATGAACGAAATTTCACATATAAGTAAAAGATCTACTTTTCTTCCTTCTTTCAAAATGAGAGTAATTTCTGTTTACCAGACGTAGTAATTTACGCTATTTCCGATTTCTCAAAAACGCATTTGAATTTATAAAGTATAATAATATTCCGCACTATTCTTGTATTTATCTTGCAGAGAAACATACTCATCCTTACAGAAGAGGGCCGTAATATCATGGCCCTGATGGCCTCATGCCCTGTGCAAGTCTATCTGGCCACCAACTCAGCAACCGCCACCTCGACAACATTCCCTCTTGCTACCGACCCAGAGATCAACACCTTGACCACCACACCCACCGATGAGGGTGGTATGGACGCTGCTCATCCCATCAGTGCCGGAGGTCTGATGGTCATCTTGGTGCCTGCTCTGGTACTCCTGCTGGGAATAAACTAAAAACTCTCATGTCATTTCCGGTCATTTTTGGCCACCCGTATTTTGTTTTAAGTGTTTAGGTTAGGTTCGACTAATAGGGACCGAAACACTCCACTGGTTAGGCTTAATTCATTATGAAATTTACTTTTAGTAGTTATATTTTACTTTTTTTTTCCAATAACTAATAAATAGTTTATTTCGGTCACCAGTTCTAATTGTTACTAGCGGGTGTAAATATTTTTTAATTTTTTTTTGTTTTGTTTTTAATGTTTTATAGATTAAAAGCTTTGATAAACTTTTTAATTAAATGAGCACCTGTATATGATCATAATTAACGATTAGCTTCAGGACACACATATACATGTGCTCCTGCTTGATATGAATTTTTGCTGCACTTTATAAAAAGTTACAAACTTAATCTTCTCAAGATTTCCATTTCCATTTTACATTTTAATTTAGAAACAAAATAAATCACAGTATAAGGATAGTTGGAATCATAAATCACTATGGATTTGAAATCAATCGAATAGAGTACGATTTCGTGTACTTTTCTTTTTAAAACAATGGAAATAATTTTTTTTATAAACAAGATTTTAATAACAAGCTTTTATTTAATAACTAGACTACCCGTTATCTAGTTAGATAACTGTGGGTTTCGGGGGGTCATCCATAAATGACATCGCGTCTGCCAGCACTTATTATCCCAAAATAACCAGACCCCACATTCAAAAAGACGTTTTTTATATTTTAAAAACTCTACTAAACTCTACTTCACCTGCCCAGTGCCCCGCCAAGTCTCAGACATGTTTGTATTTTAAAAAAAAAAGATTCCGGCCGAGCATGGCTCTGACCACACTATCCCTTCATATGCTGAGAACATAGAAACAGGTGAACGCTACTTCACCTACCCTGTGCCCCGCGAGGTTCTGACAGTCAACCTTATCATTCACATATAGGCCTTAAGAAAATATAATTGTAAACTTTGTTGTAAAAAAAAAGTCATTGTTCTAAACTTTTATAATTAATGTGGTTAATCTACCAATGAATATATCAATAAATTAATTAACGGCTTTAAATTAGTTTGTACTTAACAGTGTGTTTAAGAAAGAACAATATTTACCACCCAAAATCCTATTTTAAAGCTCTACACATAATGCAGATTCTCCCCAATAACAAATAAAAAACAAACAAACAAAAAAAATGAGTTATCAAACGTCACTATTCAGTCAAATTTT
The DNA here is from genome assembly GCF_028476545.2 of Physella acuta. NCBI lineage: Eukaryota > Metazoa > Mollusca > Gastropoda > Physidae > Physella > Physella acuta. The sequence continues at coordinate 158,109 of NW_026731763.1, read as the reverse complement.
AGCCATTGTTCTAAAACTTTAAAACTAATGTGGTTAATCTACCTATGAATAAATCACTAAATTAATTAACGTCTTTAAATAAATGTGTGATTAACAGTCTGTCTGCAATCAAAAATTATTCTCTACCTACATACTATTTAACAGCCCCCATATAGAGCAGTTTCCTTACAGTATCAAATCAGACAAACAAAATAAATAAATATTCAAACATGTAAACAAACTTGAGTTTTAGTAGTATATAGATGCACTAAAAAGTAGAACATAAATTATTTACTACTATTTAAACAACTAAAGAAAAGCGTGGGTCAGTTAATTATCTATTGGATACCTTTACAAATATTTAGGAAGAGACCCAAGCTTTTCTTTATAGTTATTTAAATGGTTGTGTATAATTTATTTTCTTCTTTTTAGTGCACTATTACATAAATGCTTGTTATTAAAACGTTTTTATGAAAACATTTTTCAGTACTTTACATGTTTTATTTACACTAGAGTTACATGACTAAAAACCATTGCGCACCTATTAAACGTGATGACGCGTGTATACTAGTGCGGAATACGACTGCCTACTAATTGGTCAACGTTTTAATTAATTCATAAAAATTTAATTAGGCAGCCAATTAAGTCAAATTTAATGTCATGTTGCATTGTCTTCATGTCTTGACTCACGTGCCGTATCTGGCAGTTAGAAGTGCTTGTAATTTTGCTCGGCCGTTTCGATCTAAACAGACGACAGACAGTCGACAGAGACAGTGAGTTAAATAAAATCTTGTAATAAAAGCTTGTAATATTAAAAGCTTGTAATAAAAGCTTGTAAATAAAGCGATTTTTGTACATTTTTCCGCCTGGTTGTTACGCCCCTGATTTGTGTTTATATAATTAGGTATGCGTGTCGTGCAGCAAGCGTCGTGTGACCGTGGTCGCAGTGGGATAACGGGTTTTGGAGGGTGGGGGGGGGGGGGGGGGAGAGGAGGAGAGAGAGGGAGAGTGGGTGAATAACTCGCGTCAATAAAAAGCCACTCCATTCAATTAACAGCGTTTTATACTACCAGTGACAGGCATTCTCTCGTGGGTTTTTGTGTATCGTATGTCACATGATCACCTGATCAGGTCACGTGACTTTTACTGATCAACATTATGAAACACACTCAGGGCTGCGTATGTCTTGCCTGAATTAACGCGATAACTGTTATATTTTCCGTCTAATTTTAGTTGGGTTGTCTACGTTTTCATTGGGGTTGGCTAAAATTGATGCAGTACATTTGTCCTAATCCAAACCAGGTTGTACAATACACTGTGGTAGAAAGGGTAACATGACCCCCCCCTCCCCGAACCAATAGAGTTTTTATAGAAAGTATATATTGTTTCCAGTATAAGCCCTTTCCACTCTGAATGTTTCAAGTGCCCCCTTCCCTCCCCGAGAAAAAAGTCTGAAAGAAACTCTGTAGTTAATATAATAATAGGGCAGATAGGAGTCCACCTGTGGCAGTAACGTCAGCATATGAAGGTGTGATATGATCAGTTATAAGCCAAGCTTTAAGCCTCAGCTTTTAATAACGTGAATCAGGTACTCAAGAAAGCTGAGTGGACTCAGTAATGTTTAAAATATTCAACCCTAAGTCCTTAATAATAGAATTTTTTAAAAGTATTAATTAGCTTCTGTTTTTTTTTACTTTCTCGTTTCGATGGATTATCGTAATCTTGCAGTTTTACACCTCTCTATTTTATTTAGAATTGCTCAACCAGAGATATTTCAAGGGAGGCAAGAAACTACGATAAATAAATCAGAGTGAGAGTTATTTCCCTTGTTCTGACCTACATGTCTATGAATAATAAATGTCGTAAACTAAACATAGCCGGGGTCTTGTGGTGGTGACACATACAGACCCAATAAAACATGTTATTAAACTTTGGTCTACGTGCTGCAGTCTTGAGGGGACGTGTCCTATATTACATTAGAACGTGTCCTACAGGTACCTGCTCTTAGAAGGCGGGGTAATTTATGTTTGAGCTCTTTAGAACATGTGTGGGTGACGTGGTACAGTAGCATAGAGGTGGGTAACGTGAAAGACAGATATATATATATATATATATATATATATATATATATATATATATATATATATATGTATAAGCTGCTTTACGGTTTTAAGAATGCAATTTAAAATTCACTTGATCCAATAACAAAAGGGGATATAACCCGAGTAAGAAGTAACAATACTCGATCAGTCAGATACAGTGGGTTAATAAAATAGCTCAGTGAGAGGGGATGATGCGGGAGAGCTTATGATTGCTAACTCCAAATGTCCCGAGTTCGAACCCCGGGCAGAGAAGGCTCGTTAGTTGGAGATGGCAATAGCAGGTCATTCAGGAGAGGAAGCTCTAAAATCAAACAACTGCTGCATTGGGTGGACTAAAAAGTTGAATTAGCTGGTTAGATGACGCATAATATGTTGACACGCGATACTTGTGTTGAAAAATAAATCCTCTCTGAAGTAACATTTTAAAAGGGCAAAGAGAAAAAAAAAGAATAAAGCAAAGTTTATTCTTGTTCACTTCTAGGAAACAAGGCTCCCGTTCTGCGGGGTTTTTTTTTACAAGTGTTTAAAAAGGCAACAATGCTAATGGGGTGTAAACTTTTATACCCGTCTGATGTCATCTGCTGTAGTTAAATATAGATCTAAATGCAGAAAACCGGGAAGTACTTCTTATGAATGTAAGACAATATTACAACAAATATCTAGATCAGAATATAGTCACAACAAATGTCGTCTGGATTAGAATATAGGGACAAAAGTTGTTTAGATGATAGTACACTGACGAATTTCGTCTAAATCAGAATATAATCAAATGTCGACTAGATCAGAATGTAACCAAATATAGTCTAAACAAGAATATAAAAACGAATCTGCAATAAATACAACATGCAGTATATGCATATAGTCAATTAATTCGACATGCAACATAGATCACCAAAAACAAAACAAAAATAAAAACATTGATTTTCGTGGAAAAACGATAAACAGTAACGCAATCTCCCCCCCCCCCCCAATAACTGGAGATGACGTAATCCGTTCCTTGCAGGTCGCACCTGATACGGATGTCGTATAACAAGGTGACCCATGCAACAATACAGGGAGTGGGGACAATGTATTCTTAATCCGGGAGATTAGGGGAAGTTATTGTTGTAATATTGGCGTTCAGCAGTGTGGGGAACGGGGAATTCTCAGATTTGAAGGTGTCTCGTCCCTTTTAGCTCCGGGTATCAGGAAGTTTATGGGTAGTGTTAAAATTAGAGGAACACTTCAAATCTTTACAGCACACCTCATGACATTTAATTTTAAAAAATCTAAAGTTTTTGACAGTTATTTTCTGATATATATATATATATATATATATATATATATATATATATATATATATATATATATATATATATATATATATACATATATATATATATATATTTATATATATATATATATATATATATATATATATATATATATATATATATATATATATATATATAATTTATATTTCTTACATTTTCATAGTTGGGTTTAAATTGTGTGGTATCTTAGCATAATTTTCTAAAAATATAATAAAATTGTTTTTAAATTTTAAAAACATAGTTTAATATTTGGAGGGGCTTTGGCCTACAATTTTCTTGGTTGTTTCATTTTCTATTTTCTAAACAGACCTTAAGTGAAGATGTGTTATTTGTTTTTTTTTAATAAGGAGGAGTGACCTGTTTTTTTAATTCTATTATTGTATTAACCACGTATATTTGCTAATTTCTACATCATTGTTAACCATGATCCTTGTCCTAGCATGAAAAAATTCAAACTGATGTTTTCGGTAGAGTCCTTGCAATCATATAACACAGCGTGTATGCTGAGATTGACAAAAAAAATTCTTTCCAAAACATTAACGCTAGTGTATTATGTGCAGCCATTGAACAAAGGGCTGCGTTTATGTCACTGATCTATTTTAAGCCGGGCGAGAAAAAAATGTAATGACCTCACGGGTTTCCGTAGCTTTATTATATAAGGAGTGTTACGTTTTGATTCGGTTTAAGCATTATTTAATTTGTTGTTGAACGTTCAGGAATCGAAACATGATGCTAAAGTAGGTGTATGTTTCAATAATTTGTAATTTTTAAATTTTAGTACATGTTTTATTTTTCATTGAAATTAAATTAAATTTTAAGTTTAATTGTATTTGAAAATTTATTATTGGTCACTTTAGTTTTGTGCTTCAGTTAGGTTTTAGTGAAGATATTTGTGTTTTAGTTGAGTCAGGTTTGTTGGATATTTTAAAAAGTTCAAGCAAAGATTTTTATTATTATTAATTCAGGTTTGTTTTTGTTTACCTTTAGGTAAAATAAATATGTCTGCATATATGTCTGTGTGAAAGAGAGTGTGCGTGTGTGTGCGTGTGTATGTCTGTGTATGTGTGCGCGCGTGTAGATGCGCGTTACAGTAAAATTTAAGTAAAGTCTGGGGTGTTTTAGTTAAGTTTTGGGCTACATTTTAAAAGAATATGTTTTCCTTAGTATACCAGACGTAACACTCGCCTAGATTCTATAAGACGTTACATTAAGATTTGACTTTGTAACTGTCTGCTGGCCAAGCCAGACGAGAAACAATTGCAGACGTTAACTTACATAAATTATCTTACTTTGTGATGTCTTAAAGATGTTCTATAAAATCAACAGTATCAATTTAATGCCTGTGTGTACAATTATTGTAAAATCACCTTTTTGGATTTTGCGCTTCGATTTTAAAATTTAATTTGTCGTCATTAAAAGAAGAGGATAGGTCATACATTTTAGAAGTGAAGATCCTTGAATTTTAATTTTACTGCGTCGTAAAAAAACAATCCGTGACAAAATGGCCCAGCTAAAAATGCCACGTCATACCGACCCTGTGACAAATTCAGCTCCCAAAAAATAGGCTCCCGTCATTACGGCTGAAGATAAAAGGGCTCCAATCAATAAGGCTCCCAACAAAACGGCTCCTTTCATTACGACTCCTGACAAAAGGATCCCGGTTAATATGGCTTCATTTAAAAAAGGGTCACTGCAAATTGGCCCTATTCAATACTAAATTGTCAAAAGGGCCCCTTCAATAGGATCCCATCATTAGGACCCCTTTATTAGGATCCCTTCAATAAGAACCCTTGTTCAAAGTACTTCTGACCCAGCTTAACCAACACACCTACATAACTAACATGTTTCTAGTGGCCTAATGTTTACAACATGTTATCCTCTGTAAGAAATAGTTTTATTTAAAGCCCTTCTAGTTCTGACTTCCATACAAACAAGCAGACGACAGAATGACCCAATCAGGTCATCGTTTTTTTTTTGTTTTTTTTTTTTTTTTTTGTTTGTTTTTTGACACATGAAAGGGGTGGGGGTGGGCCGGTGAAGTCCACAAGGTTAAATTAACAGCAGCCTGTAAGAAGACGGTCAAAACGAAACGTCGCTTATACTGTATACATAATTTACAGCCACGGCGGTGGGGGTGGGGAGGATACACCGGGTGATACCAAAAAGGGGGTGACACCAAAACGTGATTAGTTACATTTTAATTAGAAAATCAGCCGTTCCCACTTAATTTAATAACTTACAAGAGTTAGAGAGGTGCGGTGTGCACCTGGTGATATGAATTAGGGGGTGACACCAAAACAGTTGCAAAATTGGAAGGCTCCAGGAATAGATGGTATACCGGCAGAAGCACTGACAGCAGATATAGAAACTAACACCACACTACTACACACACTCTTCAAGAAAATCTGGGAAGATGAACAAATGCCAGAGGAGTGGAAGGAGGGACTACTCATAAAGCTTCCAAAGAAAGGCGATCTTAGTGCATGATGTAACTATAGAGGGATAACACTTTTGTCCATCCCAGGCAAAGTCTTCAACATAATATTATTTAACAGAATGAAGGAAGCGATAGATCCCCAGCTTCGAGATCAACAGGCAGGCTTTAGGAAGGAAAGATCATGTGTAGACCAAATTGCTACCCTGCGCATTATCATTGAACAGACCCAGGAGTGGAACTCATCTCTCTACATTAATTTCATAGATTATGAGAAGGCCTTTGATAACCTGGATAGAAGTCAATGTGGACATTGTTGAGACACTACGGGGTGCCACAGAAAATAGTCAACATTAAAATGTCTTCATATGAAGGTTTCAAATGTAGAGTAGTGCATGGCCAACAGACTTCAAGGGCCTTCCCAGTACAGACCGGAGTAAGGCAGGGTTGCCTACTTTCAGCATTCCTGTTCCTGCTGGCCATAGACTGGATTATGAAGATGTCAACATGGAAAAGGCAAAACGGTATACAGTGGACACTGTAGAGCCAGCTGGATGACCTGTACTTTGCTGACGACCTGGCCTTTCTTTCCCACACACAACAGCAAATGCAGGATAAAACTAACAGGGTTGCTAATTTGTCTACATGCCTGAATATCCACCGAGGGAAAAATAAAGTTCTCAGTCAATGCATCAAACAGCAACCCCACAACATTGGCAGAAGAAGCCATAGAAGAAGTGGATAGATTCACCTACCTTGGAAGTATTGTTGATAAGCAGGGTGGGACAGAAGCAGACATTAAAATAAGGACGGGCAAGGCAAGAGCAGTCTTCAAACAACTAAAAAAATGTTTAGGGTTCTGGAGATTTAATCCTTAGAAAAAAAAATCCGGATCTTCAACAAACTAGTAAAACCTGTTTTACTCTATGGAGCTGAGACATGGAGAATAACTGCTATAAAAAAGTAAAAAATACAATCATTTATAAACGCATGCCTCAGAAAGATCCTACAAATTCGCTAGCCTAAATCCATCAGAAAATATGTTCTATGGCAACGGACAAAGCAAAATGGAAATGTATTGGCCACACACTCAAAAAGCCTGTATCAAGCATAACAAGACAGGCCCACACCTGGAATCCACAGGGCAGGGGGAGGAGAGGCAGTCCAAGAAAGACCTGGAGACGTGACCTGGAAGAAGACACCAAGAAGATAGGATACGCCTGGGGACAGTTGGAGAGACTAGCCCAGGACAGGATTGCCTGGAAAGCTCTTGTCAGCGGCCTATGTCCCAGAAGGGAGACAGGAAAGCCTAACCTAACCTAAACATAAATTGTAAAATTTCACCCATTATAAATTTCACCTCAGATAAAATACGAAAGAGAAGCGAAGAGGGGTGACACCAAACCGAAAATGCTAAATTATTGGAGAGTGTTGAGGCGACACCAAACCTAGTGATGCCACTGCGTATATATATATATATATATATATATATATATATATATATATATATATATATATATATATATATATATATATATATATATATATATATATATATATATATATATATATATATATATATATATATATGTACACACACACACACACACTTGTTCTAAGAAGTTGCGCCGAGAACTGATCTTTATAAGACACTTGAACAAAACATGCAAGAAACGAATAATTATTGTATCGAATGTTTTCTCGGTCAGTAGAGATATAATCTTATGTCGCGGTGACATATGTTGACACGCCGTGCAGGAGAAGTTAGTGTGACCTGTTATAAGTCGTGTGACAATGGGACAGGATCAGCCATGGGAAACGGTGCGTCTTGAATCTTTTAAAGACACGGTAGGGTTAGGTAACACGTCTTACATGTTGGGTGATTGTGGTTGGGTGACAGTAAGACGTAACGTAATGGCTAACTTTTCATTTCAAACTTGCCATCGTTTAAATATCGAAGTCGTTTTGAATATGATATAAACTTTGATTTAAACATCCAGAACTAAAGTAAATTTTGATTTCTATTTCTTATGACTGTTGTAAACTTAAAGATGTATAAGTAATACAACTAGATTTATAGGAAATACAAACTTTTGGTTAAAAGATCCTATGACTAATGCTCAAAACGTGTGGTTAGCTATCCTTTAATTAATTTAAACTTTTTTTGTAAAGAAAAGAAGAAAGTTTCTAATAGATTAAGACGGATGTAAAGTTTGACTCTGCGTAAAATAAATACAGGTAAAGTTTCATTGAAGCATAATACTAAAATAAACAAATGTATGGCACACAGAAATGTCATTTTCTATGTTCCTGATTTATTATCTACAATTTAGTTTTATATTTAAATTAGTATTTACATCTAATCAATTAATCAAACGATAGAAATTAGTCAGTGTTTGTTGTTTTATTCTCTGTACTTTTCATCTGTACCTTACTTTGAATTATAAAAATATAAGTATTATCATCGTCATATAATATAGATGGTGACCGGAAAGAAGCGCAACGGAAAAAAACGCAACGGAAAAAAGCGCAAAACAAAAAGCGCAACGGAAAAAAGCGCAAACGGAAAAAAGCGCAAACAGAAAAAAGCGCACACTGAAAAAACCGCACACAGAAAAAGCTCAAACAGAAAAAGCGCACACAGAAAAAAGATCACACAGAAAAATGCGCAAACAGAAAAAAAGCGCAAACGAAAAAAAGCGCAAACATAAAAAAGCGGACACAGAAAAAAGCGCACACAGAAAAAGCGAAAACGGAAAAAGCGCACACAGAAAAAAGCGCAAACGGAAAAAGCGCTCACAGAACAAAAGCGCAAACAGAAAAAAAGCGCAAACGGATTAAAGCGCAAACAGAAAAAAAGCGCAAACAGAAAAATGCGCAACCAGAAAAAAAAACGAAAAATGTGCAAAAGAGAAATTTAGCACAAAGACCATATGGACTAGATGACACATTTATACATGACTGTTACGGCTGCTGTGAACGTGTCGTGTTTGATCACGTGATCTACTACCATTTAAAGTATACCACTACCAAGTGCATTCCCATCACCACGATACAGGCGATAATCGCTTTACACAATGTCTATTATTTTCTTGGTCAATAATTATTCAAATACTATTCTCGTATAAATAAACATAAAAATATCCTTGATATCGACATTACACGAAGTATTTCTCACATTCTCCCTAGTTCGAACTACCAAGCTTGCATACCATAACAACCCATTCCTATTGCAAAATGTCACCCCCTTTCATCCGCGTCATCAAACATTCATTCGTCATATCTCTCACAGCAGGCCTAACAGTTATGTATAAATGTGTCATCTAGTTCATATGGTCTTTGTGCTAAATTTTTCTTTTACGCATTTTTCGTAGTTTTTTTTCTGGTTGCGCATTTTTCTGTTTGCGCTTTTTTTCTGTTTGCGCTTTTTTCCGTTTGCGCTTTTTTCTGTGTGCGCTTTTTTCTGTTAGCGCTTTTTTCCGTTTGCGCTTTTCTCTGTGTGCGTTTTTTCTGTTTACGCTTTTTTCCGTTTACGCTTTTTTCTGTTTGCACTTTTTTTCTGTGTGCGCTTTTTTCTGTTTGCTCTTTTTTCCGTTTGCGCTTTTTTTCCGCTGCGCTTTTTGTTTTGCGCTTCTTTCTGGGAACCAATATAGATGCCTTTTTTGATAAAATTAAAAACTATGTGCAGATTCTATGATATCGGTACAACACATTTGACGGTGCCATCAAGATTGATGTCGTCTGGTGCGCTACAAATATGATATACATACAATTAATTGTGGATTTTAAAAACATTTTTAGATCACTTGTGTCTCGGAGTGCTCTCTAGCAATACTTAACCATATTAACTAACAGTGCTAAGTACAATTAACTTTTTAATATTTTCAGATCACTTGTGTGTCTCGCGGTGTTGCAATGCGCATGCGCTTACCGAAGTTACAGAAGTAAAATTCCCAATGGAGACGCCGTCCCGTACCCCTGCAAGCCAAATAACGTGTGGGAGGGGGTGGGTCACATATTGGACGAAGGGACCGGGGTTCGAAACTCGTTCGGTTTGGATTTTCAAGCCGCTGGACATGTAAGTTATTTTTAATTAGATTTAAAAATTTTAGGTTTTAGACTTCAACAAAATAAAACTTGTTTTTCTTTCTAAGGCGTGGAAAGAAGAGCTGTGTAGAAAAGATTCAGACGGTGATGGGATGACCAATGGTCAAGAGTTGGGTGATCCTGACTGTACATGGAAAGAGAACTCTATTCCTAAACAAACCACTGGATTATATCACCCTGGTAAGTCATTTACCAGACTCTAAAACGTCGAAGTATTTACTTTTAAATGATTTTGTATGATATTGTTCTTGTTATTTAAAATTTCCTTTAAATTATATAGTATGTAAAACGAATTTAAGAAATCCTCTCTAACCACACGTCTCCCCCCCCCCAGGTATCTGTGACCCGTGGGACTCCCCGTCCTGCCTGGCTAAGCCCGTCACCCACCCGGTGTACAAGACCCAGGGGGACTGGATGAGAGAGGAGTGTAAGGCCCAGGAGTTTGTTTGTGCTGGCAAAGATGAACCAGGTCTGGCTGTGTTGTTGTTGTTGTTGTTGTTGCTCTTTTTTAGTTAAAGTCAAAAATGCATGTCAGTTTAGTTGGTAACACATTCAGAAATAGACCTCGATGAATATAATTTTGGAACATGGTGGTCTAGTGGTAGGAAGCTAGATCTCTTATCTTGATTTGTAGTGTTTGGTCCCACCGCCACGCCCCACCTTCTCTCTGTTCTGCATTTTTGTTACTTTACAACAAAACTAATTCATCTGCCCAATCCAAAATTCGCGGCACGGCGTGGCCTAGTGCTAGAGCGCTAGACTGCTTACCCGAAAGTAGCGGGTTTGACGCCGGGTTCAAGTAAATGGAACGTCCCCGAGTTCGCCCAGCTCTGATGGGTACCTAGCTGACGTTAGGGAAAGTAAATGCGGCTGGGCATAATGTTGATCACATTTTCCCTTCATATGCCGAGGTCGTGAAATATATGAGCTCTAATTCATTTACCCCCAAGGGATCGCTCGGCCTAAAGAGTATTCTGTACTTTTTTTTTTAAATCCAATAATCTAGAAAATCCCTATGCCAACATTTGTTGTTAAAACAGATTAAAGCTAACAGAAAAAAACCCAATCACACAGATTAATGTTAATGGATAACGTCCAATCAAACAAGTTAATTTAACTGAATAACGCCCAATCCCGAGGAAGCAGCCTTTTAAAAATATTTTTATTTTTTAAAATATCTGCTCAAATTTGTGCGTCTAGAATTTTTTGATGACGTATGGCGAAAGGGGGAGGAGGGGGCTCAAAACATGTGCCGTAGAACGTTTAAGTATGTTTGTTTTCCAGAATGAAACTAATGAGTAATTCGTTAACTTACCTGAATTAAATAAATTGTTAATTCGGGGAGGGGGACCAAGTGGTGGACGGAACTATGTTATTGTGTGGCAACCTGTAACGATGGAGTAAGGTATAGGTTTTAAAACAAAGAATAGGGAACTCTGATATCCCTTTTCGATGGAAAATCTCAATCTTTTATTATCTCCATTGGTGGGTTATCCTCACCCTCCCTACCCACCACTCCCGCGAACTCCGTGAAAGCAGCCGTCCGTGACAACAGTGAAAAGTTATGGCAGAAATTGTTATTTCCTCCCCTTCTAAATTCTAAATTATCTGCTCCAAATGAAATCACTAATTCGTCCCGGCTCTACGCTTGTAAACATTTAGTGTTAACCACAGCTCACCAGACTGGTGGGGGTGGGGGTGGTAGCGATATGCCTAGAGAGCGGGGGAGTAACGTCATGCATTTACGTGGTGTCTAGCATGGTCCCCATGAAGAGAATTATATATATATATATATATATATATATATATATATATATATATATATATATATATATATATATATATACGAGCTGATCCGCTGCGTATCATACGCCGCTAACGCCGCTATTTATTTGTTTTATTTTCTACTTTTCAGTAATTCATAATTTGTGAATTCGACTGTACCAATGCTGCCATTGAAAATATTTGCTTTAAAACACTATCAGTGGGTTTTTAAGGACGATACCCCCCTCCTTTCCCCCCCCCCCCCCCTACCCCCCCCTCTTAGTTACCTCCCCTAAGTTTAAAATCGTTTCAAACTAAATTATCTGCCCCTAATAGCCGTCACTAAACCCGGCTCTACTATTGTAAACATTTAGCGTGAACCACAGCTCACCAGACCATGTGGGGGTGGGGGTGGTAGGGATATGCCTAGATAGGAAGAGAGGGGGCTGCTAGGCGCGCTTACAGCTTGGTATTTTCTAGGGTATCCAAGAAGAGAATTATATATAGATAGATGAGTAAAAATTATCTGCATGGTGACGTTGATACATATCCGAAAATAAACTTCCACGTTCTCCACGGTTTGTATCACGTGACTTGCATGTATCGCCCAGGTGTGCAGAACCTCACCGTTCACCTGCCCAGCGACTCTCAAGTCCCGCAGAAAGAGACCACCTACATGTGCCAGATCTTCGACCTGGAGAGCTTGATCACACCTGGGGATTATCACATGATCGCCGTAGAGCCGGTGATTGACAACGCTTATGTGCTACACCACATGGTCTTGTTCGGGTGTACAGGTAATTACAGGTAGAAATGTTACAGGTAAACACAGGTAGAAATGTTACAGGTAAACACAGGTAGAAATGTATAGGTAATCACAGGTAGAAATGTTACAGGTGAACACGGGTAGAAATGTATAGGTAATCACAGGTAGAAATGATCAGGTAAGCACAGGTAAAAATGTAGATGTAATCCCAGGTAGAAATCTACACGTAATAACAGGTAGAAATGTACAAGCAGTTATAGGTGAAAATACAGAGGCTGTTACAGGTAGAAATGAACATGCAGTTATAGGTATAAATGTACAGATATCTAGAGATAGAAAAGTAAATGTAATTACAAGTATAATAAAATACTTTAAAAAAACTTTTTAAAAAACCACGTTTTTTCTTGTGGACTAAAAAGTAGAAAATAACTATTTACATACATTTGATGACAAAAAACGTGGGTACGTTCACCATCAAATTTCCCGACAAAAAACGTGGGTCGGGCAGATGGGTCGGGAAATTTGATGGTGAACGTACCCACGTTTTTTGTCATCAAATGTATGTAAATAGTTATTTTCTACTTTTTAGTCCACAAGAAAAACGTGGTTTTTTAAAAAGTTTTTTTTAAGTATTTTATTTTCTCCTTTTTAGTCCGTTGCTACACATGAAAAACGTGGTTTTTAAAAAAAAGTTTTTTATATAGTTTATTTTCTACTTTATCCAATGACTTGATTAAGTATGACTTGACTAAGTGTTTATAAATACACGGACTAAAAATCTTGAGCGACCAGGATTCGAACCTGGGTTGTCGCGGCCACAACGCGAAGTACTAACCACTATACGATCACGGCCAGCGCGCTCACATCGATTGGGGCCGAAGTAACTGTGTCAATAGGTCTTCAGTCTTGTCGGTATCTTTAGAAATCATGTCCTCAATTTTATGGTCCTTAGGGCGTAATTACGGTCTTTAATTGCTAGTTTTTATGATTGCATCTGAAATTGTTAGGCGAAAGTAACCTGCATGCCAAATTTCAGATCTATAGAGCAATCAGAAGTGGGCTAATTTTCGATGTCAATTTTAACAACAAACACATCCACAAACGCGAAGCTGAGTTAAGAAAAACGTGTTAAAAACGTGTTAAAATGTAAAAGTAATCAATTGTAAAAATGCAGATGTAATTGCAGTTAGAAACATAACGGTTATTACAAAGGTAATTGCAGGTATACATACTAAAAAGAAAACTGCTGGTAAAAATATAATACTTTATGATTCAGAGTAGAAATGTAAAAAGTATTCGCATGTAGAATGAATAAGGTAAATACACACATACATGTAAAGGTAATTGTATTTTATGACGTCATCAGATGAACAAGAAGCGACCAACTCGTCATTCGAGTGCGGCATGGTCGCCTCTCCTGAGTGCCAGGATTTTCTCAGCGTCTGGGGCGTGGGTCTGTCCGGGGACTGCAGCCACCCCAGTGCAGGGGTCAGGTTAGGGGTCAAAGGGTACAACAGGATCGCATTACAGGTGGTGTTTTTTTTTATTGTAGCGAAGATTGAATATACCTTCATTTTAAACACGTACTTTAATTTTTATCACTTTAAGTAACCTCACATAGAGTAAATTGCAGGTAAAATTTCACACAGTTTTGTTTTGTTACATTCACGATCCATCATCTTTCCCCACATTATTTATAACCGTTCTATGCGTCATTAGTTGTTGTGTGAGATTCACTTCTTCTCAATTATCTGTCTAAATAACTGCAGTATGTCCAATGGACACCAGCGAGTTGATGAGATTCCGACCATAATGTTGTTAACAGGGAATAAAAACGTGCTTTTTAGATTTAGACCGTAAATATATATATATATATATATATAAACTTAAGCCTAAAATTAATTTAGAAATTTTATATTTTTAGAATAAATGCTATAAAAGTTGCAAATCCAGAGAACTTGAAAATAATTTGTTGAGTTTAAGGCTACATTTCTATTTAGTTTCATCAAGCCTAAGTTATAACCGGATGTTTCACTTTTGTAAGACAAATATTGATTGGCTGTACACTAACTTAGTGATCGATAACTATTTGTTTACAAAACTTTGCAGATCAAGTTTTTAAATAACAATGCAAATTTAAACCCCTTGACCTAGCTTTTCTATTTTTAGCTTACAATGTGTACAATAAAATTTATGGCGGCCTATCGAATAACAAAATGCCATTGTTTATGTCGCCAAAACACGTCAAAACCAAATTGTTTTTGCTTTTTTTTTTTTAATTTTTATTTAGTTACCGAAAATATTAAAAACCACAAATACATCCAATCTTTAGTAAAGTCCAAAAAAAAAACAGACAGACAGGATTTTATAACCATATTAATTGTAACTACGCCGTGCATGATTTTAAAATTAATTTATGGACCTCTCAAATACCTTTGAGACTTTTCTCGCTGGTGTCCATTGTCTGTTTAATGAATGTCACGTGTCTGCCTTGAATGTTGTCGTCCTTCTGATTGTCTACTTAAACGGTGGTCAACTGACCAACAGTCCATCACTTTTTTAATGTGACCCCTGACCTTGACCTTGATTAACGGCGATAAAAAATTGTGACTTCTGCCAGGTCCACTGGAACAACCCAGACAAAATCTCCAATTGGACGGACAACTCGGGGCTGAGGCTATTCTACACACCCAACAGGTGAGGGGTTCCGTTAGGGTTAGGGAAGTGCAGAGGTGAGGGGTTCTGTTAGGGCCAGTGACGTACCGTAGTGAGGGGTTCAGTCAGCGTTAGTGACATACCAAGAGAGGGGGTTCTGTTTGGGTTAGTAACCTACAGGAGTCATGGTTTCAGTCAGGGTTTCTAAAATACGGATGGGAGATTTACACTACATGAACATTTTTGGGTCGATTTTGCGGAGGGTTCAGATAATGTGTTAAGTGTGTGATGCTGAAAACTTTTTCAAAATATATTTTCAGGTTGTTCTGTTTAGGGCGGGGTTTGTAATGTTGTAATGGCTTAATGGGTTAGATCGAGTTCAGATTTTTTTTTCACCTGGATTTTACCTGTGCAGCGATTGTTTTTTAAATCGTTCTAAACAGAAAGTAACTTAACATATCTTTGTTTTGTAAATTGTTTGTTGGAAGCAAGACTTAAACAAACACTATCCAGAGCTAAGCCGAATCGCGTTTTGTTTTTTATGCTTTTATTGAATACCCAAAATACATTAAAATATTTAAAAAAAACAATCAAGTATGATCACTCATGTCGTAATAAAAAGATATTTGTTTAAAAAGAAATTTCCTTTCGAGAGCCCTGACTGTCTAATGCCATTTTCCCGAGTTAGATGCCTCATGTATGACACCAGCTGCCGCGTCATAAATTTGACCCCCCCCCCCCCCCTATGTTTCAGGAGAACCTATGACGCAGGCATCATGCTGACCGGCTCCAACAGCTTCGTGCTTCCCCCAAGACAGGCGTCTGTGAGCGTGAAAAGCACGTGCACGAAGGGCTGCACCAGCCAATCGTTCGCGGGACCGATTCACGTGACTACGGCCTGGAACCACATGCATTACGCTGGTATGTTTATCTTCTTCTTCTTCTTAATTAAGTATTACCTGTCGAAATAGTATGCTCATGGCACGGCGTGGATTAGGGTTAGAGTTAGACTGCTAACCCGAAAGACTCGAGTTCAAAACTGTTTTTTTTTTCTGCGTTCTTAATTTTAGCTAAGGAAGAGACTCCCTTCAACACAATTAAGTATGCGTGTCAACTTTTTATGCGCCATATAGGCCGTTGACTCCGATTTCAGGCTGCATTTCTTTTTGGATTTGCTTTCATAGTCCAACCAAGAACAAATTACAAGGCAGCCGTTTTTTTTTTTTAATTTTAGAGTTGTCCATCTTAGAAGAGTTGCTGTCCCCAGCTGTCGAGCATTATATGCCCGAGGGTTTGAACTCAGACATTTTGGTTTAGCAACCATGAGTTTGACAACTCAACCACGCCGACCAAATGCGGGTTTACTTCAGTAGAGCGTCCTTGAGTCCACCCAACTCTAATGGGTACCTTACTCACGTTAGGGAAACAAAGGTTGGTCATAGTGATGACCACTTTCATGTGCTGAGATCTATGAAACAGATGAACTCTATTTCATCTGCCCCATGTGCCTTGGGTACGAACGGGAAAGGTTGTTAATGTTATGCCTCATATAGGCTGTTGATTCCGATTTCAGCCTGCTTTTTACTTTCTCGTATATACGAAGTATAGAGAAAGTATTGTAATCGTGCACAAAAAACACTTGAAATTTAAACAATTTTCACCGTATTACACCTCAGTCCTTCATCACATCCGAAGTATAGAGGACTTATTTTAATCGGGCAAAAATTATCAATCCAGATTTATCGAAATTAAGAGGTTTTATGCGTAATCCAGTCTGAAAAACTGGACTTTGCAATTCTGTCCGTATGTCTGTGTGTCTGTCTGTCTGTCTGTCTGTCTGTCTGTCCGTGTGTAAACACGATAACTTGAGTACCGTTACAGCTAGGTTGATGAAATTTCACATATAAGTATTTTATCAAAATCGTAGATCCGTATCAACTTTTGAGCAATTTCCGATAACCGGAAGTGGTACTTTTTCTACTTTGAATTTTTCAAAAGCCTATAACTAGAGTACTATTTCAGATAGATAAATGAATTTTCACATGTGAGTACAAAATCTAATTTTCTACCTTCTGTTAAATTTTGAGTAATTTCCGTTGACCGGAAGTAGTAAATTACGCTACTTCCGATTTCTCAAAAAACTAATGTAAATTTTTAAAGTACTAATAATATTGCGCACTATTATGCACTTTTTTATTTAGCGTTCACTTGGTGTGCAGTTCTTTTGTCTACTAGATATTATTCTATTTTTAAAACTTTCAGTATTCAAAATGGATTAAAAATCATGTCTATAGCCCGAGTTCCCATCCCCTGTTGTTTTATATAAGAATATTCGAGAAAGTTTAGGGGAGATCACTCCCGATTTATTTACTTTCACGTATATACGAAGTATAGAGAAAGTATTGTAATCGTGCAAAAAAATCTCTTGAAATTTTAACAATTTTCAACGTACTACACCTCAGTCCTTCATCACATCCGAAGTATAGAGGACTTATTTTAATCGGGCAAAAATTATCAATCCAGATTTATCAAAATTAAGAGGTTTTATGCGTAATCCATTCTGAAAAACTGGGCTTTGCAATCCTGTCTGTATGTCTGTGTGTCTGTCTGTGTGTGTGTAAACACGATTACTTGAGTACCGTTACAGCTAGGTTGATGAAATTTCATATATAAGTATTTTATCAAAATCGTAGATTCGTATCAACTTTTGAGCGATTTCCGATAACCGGAAGTGGTACTTTTTTCCTTTGAATTTTTCAAAAGCCTATAACTTGAGTACTATTTCAGATAGATAAATGAAATTTCACATGTGAGTACAAGATCTAATTTTCTACCTTCTGTTAAATTTTGAGTAATTTCCGTTGACCGGAAGTAGTAATTTACGCTACTTCCAATTTCTCAAAAAACTAATGTAAATTTTTAAAGTACTAATAATTTTGCGCACTATTATGCACTTTTTTATTTGGCGTTCACTTGGTGTGCAATTCTTTTGTCTACGAGATTTTATTCTATTTTTAAAACTTTAAGTATTTAAAATGGATTAAAAATCATGTCTATAGCCCGAGTTCCCATCCCCTGTTGTTTTATATAAGAATATTCGAGAAAGTTTAGGGGAGATCACTCCCGGTTTATTTAAAATTGGATTTGCTTCAATAGCCTTCGTCCAACCAAGAACAAACTAAAAGGCAGCAGTTGTTTTGGTTTCTCTCATAGATCGAACTCGATACTTTTTGGTTTAGCAGCCTCGTGCTTTACCGACCCGACCACGCCGACTACAGTCACTTTGACATTTGCATCAGAGTTTTTTTTTCAGATAACTTGTTCCTGGAAGGTGTGTGTGCGGTGAGGCGGGGGGTGGGGGGCTTGGAATTTAGGGTTGGTGGACGTAATTTTTTTAAATTTTAGTTTGATTATTTTTCTAATTTGTTCATGAGGGAAGGGGGTGAGAAACTAAACATGCTACGCTCCCCATCGACCTCCCCCACTTTGTTCCCACCCAAAGAGATACCTCAAAGAAAACTGGACAGTGAATTAATTGTTTGATGATTTATTTCCGGGATTGTAAGTTCGGAAACGGTATTACATTGTTAAAACACATTTTAATAACCCTACTAATTCACATTTACGAAATATTGACATGGTATTTCTGGTTTTACAGTACAATTTACAACGAATATTCCTACTAATTAAACAAAAAGATTATTTTCGTGTATTGGTTACAAAACAAGCACAGAAAAAATTCGGTTAAAAAACATCCCATTGAAATCACAATTAGCGCAAACTAAACAAAACGATGCAGAAAAAAAATACGCACACCAAAAATTTCGACACACAGAAAATGCACAAATAATAAAATGTGCATATGAAAAATGCGCACACGAAAAAAAGTGCAGATGTGCTCTGCAGTCAATACACCAGACTGGAAAAACCCAGTATAGTTAAAGTGGTACGTCTAAACCAATAGTACCAATATTTTTTGACTAAAAAGTACAATTCTTTTTTTTTAAACAGGCATCCAGATGAATATACAGGTGTTTAGGAACAACACAGCCTTGATGTTTATAACCAATGACCCGGTGTACATTTACGATAGTCCCCAGGCCCACTCGTAGTGAGTACTTGATTTATGTTTTCTTGTGACATAACGAAGACGGAAAAATTCAAAATCCCCCACCATTTCATTCTTTTATAAGAGATGGTTGGGGATTAGTTTTTATCGTAGGTTAGCCGTACCCAAAATACTTTTACGTAGAGACTTGCCATTTGTGATCATTTTCATTAAGGAATTTTAGGCAAGGGTAGGTTTTAGGGTCAGGGTAGGGTGATCCTTCACCATTTATTTTCTCTGCATACATCCAGATACAAGTCTGGAATGGGGGGGGGGGGGGGCAGTGGCAGTGAGATACAACAAGGTTGTGATCAAGTTATTTTTAACCTAGTATGTATGTTGTTGGTGTATTTTAGATTGAACCTTATAATGTAAATAATATTCGATTTTTTAATATCAGCTCATAACCATCGGAATTTTTCATTATTACAAAAATAAACCGGTAGTGATCTCCCCTAAACTTTCTCGAATATTCTTATATAAAACAACAGGGGATGGTAACTGGGGATATAGTTATGATTTTTAATCCATTTTAAATACTTAAACTTTTAAAAATAGAATAGAATCTCATAAAAAAAAACATTGCGCACCAAGCAAACGCCGAATAAAAACGCGTATAATAGTGCGCAATATTATTAGTACTTTAAAAATTTACATTAGTTTTTTGAGAAATCGGAAGTAGCGTAAATTACTACTTCCAGTCAACGGAAATTACTCAAAATTTAACAGAAGGTAGAGAATTAGATCTTTTACTTACATGTGAAATTTCATTTATCTATCTGAAATAGTACTCAAGTTATAGGCTTTTGAAAAATTCAAAGTAGGAAAAGTACCACTTCCGGTTATCGGAAATCGCTCAAAAGTTGATACGGATCTACGATTTTGATAAAATACTTATATATGAAATTTCATCAACCAAGCTGTAACGGTACTCAAGTTATCGTGTTTACACACGGACAGACACACAGACACACACACACACAGACATACGGACAAGATTGCAAAATTATGTTTTTCCGTATCAGTGAGGTGTAAAACGTCGAGATTTGTAAAAATCTCGATTTTTTTTTTTTGCACGATTACAATACTTTCTCTATACTACGTATATACGAGAAAGTAAAAAATTGAAGAATTAATTATATTATATCAACAAACTTCCGATAGTTGTTAGTGTATAATCACCTCTCGTTACAATCCCCACACGTTATAATACCCACATGCTATGTCCAGTTGTATCAAAGAAATTATCATCTCCCTTTCAGCACCGACAACCCCGTCATTCTCCTGCCAGGGGACGAAATCGTGACCACCTGCACCTACACCACGACCAAGTTAGACCACTCTGTTTTTCAAGGGGAGGCAACCTCTGACGAGATGTGCTTCGGCTTTCTCAGTTACTACCCTAAAGAGAACCTGACGAATCGGTTTTGTCTCACTGAAAGCCCTGATTTCAGGTAGAGGTCACTTCCGGTCTAATGCTGCAGGAGGATAAGTCATTTCCTGTCACATTTTGTTTACAATTTTGTATTCAGTGTTTGTTTAAGGCGTCCCTTCGGGGGGGGGGGGGGGGGAGGAGAGGGGGGGGGGATCGACACACGAACGAAAGCATACCGATAATATATAATACGAGCCGGCCCGCGGCATAGCATACGCCGCTATTTAGTTATTGTTTTTTCTACTTTTCAGTAATTCAAAATTTGTGAATTCGACAGTACCAACGCTGCCACTGAAAATATTTCTTTAAAACACTATAAGTAGCTCGTTAAGGACCATAACCCCCCCCCCCCCCCCCTTTCCTCCCCCCCCCCCCCCCCCCCCTACGTTTAAAATCGTTGGCTCTGCTTGTAAACATTTAGAGTGAACACAGCTCACAAAAACCATGTAGGGGTGGGGAGGTAGGGAGAGCGTTTGCAGCTTGTTTTCTAACGGCTCGAAGAGGAGAATTATATATATAGATATTCTATTAACCGTGTCCCACCCCTTACCACCCCCCACCCCCACCCCGCAGGAAAATGTTGTCTAGTTTCAAGCCATCGAAATATTATTTCTAGTTTATGTGACAACAACCAGTGGATAGAACGAGGATGTCGGTACTGGGAGGACAACTACTACCAGGAGCTGTACCAGGGGCTGGTGGCCAACTGCAAGCAGTTCACGCCCTGTCTGCAGGAGTGTGTCCAGTTCATCGTACAGGCGACACAGAAGAATGCCTGTCTACAGGGAGATAACTTTGAGTTTATAAAGGTAGATATTCACAGACGTTATATAAACAAAATAAAGGTAGTTAACCGCAGGTACAATGTGTGAATTCAAACCTGAGTAGTAATGGAATATATTTTTACGAGTAAATAACTATAGCTATTAAATAAGCCACACCCATGTTCAAATGTACGGGATGTGGAGGTGGGGAGGTAGAGCGTACCATTGCAGGTTAGCGCCGGAGTTCGCTCAGCTCTGATGGGTACCCGACGGGGAAAACAAAGCCGGCTGGGCATAGTGCTAACCACACTAACCCTTCATATGCCGATACTAGACAAACAGATGAAATCTACGTCAAGGACTTCATGGTCTGAAAGGATTTTTTTTTTACAAAAAATATATACTTGTTAGACGCTTTAATACACATTATACAGAATAATGGCTGTCGTCGCTACATCTATATATATATATATATAAAATTCTCTTCATGGGGACCATGCGAGACACCACGTAAACGCACGCCGTTACTCCCCCACTCTCTAGGCATATAGCTACCACCCCCACCCCCACCAGTCCGGAGCTGTTGTTCACGTCGAATATTTTCAATCGCAGAACCGAGGCCGAATTAGTGACGGCTATTAGGGGCAGATAATTTAGTTTTTAAACGATTTGAAACTAAGGGGAGGTAATAACACGTTCTGCTTGATCTTTTCATTGTCGTCAGTAAACTGTCGTCACTGACGGTTGCTTTCACGGGGATGGGAGGAGGGAGGGAGGGAGGGGGGGGAGGGAGGGAGGGTAGGGAAGGGAGGGGAGGGGGAAGGAGGGGGAGGAAAATCGTCCTTCTCGAGCGTCCGATAGTGTTTTAAAGCAAAATATTTTCAGTCGCTGCAGCGGTAGTGTTGAATTCACAAATTATGAATTACTGTAAAGTAGAAAATGAAACAATTAAATAGCGGCGTATGCTTACAGCGCGGGTCAGCTCGTTAACAATACTCCTCTAGTCACGCGTGTGTTTAAAGTCCTGTTATTATATAAGTCATATGTTTTCTGTTAACTTCTCTTCATGATAAAACATTAGTAGAAATGTATGTACAAAAGCCTATGTGAGCCTTACAGCCATATATTGTTTAACACACATTAACCCATTGTTTACCTTTCAATAAGCTTTGTTTGCCTTACAATAAGCATTGTTTACATGAAATTAATCTTTTTTTTTACTTTTCAGAGAAACGAACTGATCAAGAGCGATGGTGGTAAAGAAATCATGGCCCTGATGGCCTCATGCGCAGTCGAAGTCTATCTGGCCACCCACCCAGCGACCAACACCTTGACCACCACACCCACCAGTGAGGGTGGTGTGGACACCGCTCACTCCGTCAGTGCCGGAGGTCTGATGGTCATCTTGGTGCCAGCTCTGGTACTCCTGCTGGGAATAAACTAAAAACTCTCGTGTCATTTCCGGTCATTTTTGGCCACCCGTATTTTGTTTTACGTGTTTAGGTTAGGGTCGACCAATAGGGACCGAAACACTCTACTGGACAATCGTGTTATTAACAACTTGTCGACTCAAACCCTCTGACATATCATTAGGCTTAATTCATTATGACATTAACTTTTAGTATTTATATTTTACTTTTTTTCAAGAACTAATATATAGGTCACTTCCTTATTCTAGTTGTTACTAGCTGGTGTAAATAGTTTTTAAATACCTTTTTTTTTAGTTATTATTATTTTTTAGATTAAAAGCATTGATTTGCGTTTTAATTAAATGAGCACATGTATATGATCATAATCATCGATTACCTTCAAAACACATGTATACCTGTGCACTTTTACCTGTACATTCAGCACTATTTGTGCTCCTGATTGACGTGAATTTTTTGCTACACTTTGTTAAAAGTTATGATATCTTGGCACAAGATTGATTCCAGTGTGTACATAGAGTACATTGTGTTGATGCAGGGTCTATTTCTCCATCCTTCTACACCACGCCAAATACAATCTGTATAAAGTATTTATTTACCAAGAATCCACAGTCTAGACCGCTTCATCTTCTCCACTCAATCCACCGTCTGCACCAAATCCATTATAAATACGCAATCCAGCATCCAGACACAATCCAACGTCCGTTTTCCACACACAATATACCATTCACACACAATACACAATCTACACACAATTCACAATCCACAAAAAATCTATCCTACCACCCACACACAATCCACCATTCAGACCAAATCCACCATCCTCAATCAATCCACCATCCATACACAATCCACCATCCCCACACAATCCACCATCCATATACAGTCCACCATCCACACACAATCCACCATCCATACACAATCCACCATCCCCACACAATCCACCATCCATACACAGTCCACCATCCACTCACAATCCACCATCTACATCTACCCTATCGTCTATACCCCGATGACTGTAATTCCAAGTTGTGATATTTTTCAAGTTCTCTATTTCACGATATATACCTACCTTTATATTTTATAACAACACACAACACAGAAAAGGGAGACTATTACATAAACGTGGTTTAAACAGTAATTTTTGCAGTTAATTCCCTGTAAGAGTTTTACTTTTTTCCACAATATGTGTAAATAAATTTCTATTGTATACAACTCACTGAATATTTTACGTTTTTAATATATCAACTACAGATGTGCAGAGTTTCTTTCAGGCATCTCTTCGGTGAGGAGTGGGGGGGGGGGAGCACTTCGACTA
The DNA here is from genome assembly GCF_028476545.2 of Physella acuta. NCBI lineage: Eukaryota > Metazoa > Mollusca > Gastropoda > Physidae > Physella > Physella acuta. Next base: position 133,937 of record NW_026731763.1, on the reverse strand, counting down.
CCCCACCCCCAAATGAATTTAAATAGAAAATATATACTTTCATTAAACCCTTGTCCGACCATCGGATTTTTCTTTTTGGATTTCAGTGGCGTAAGCGATCAGTCGTGTACAATAGTAGACTGGGGGCCCTCACCCCATGGGCGTACGGTATATTTATATTGCGGAATGTTTGCAATTTATTTTACAAAATATTTCTGTCTTTTTCAAAAATTAAAAATTTTCAAATATAATTTGTACTATACCTTTAAACTTTAAACCATGATGCTAGTTCATAAAAAAACTCATTAAAAACGTTTTAATAACAAGCTTTTATGTAATAATGCAGTAAAAATTAGAAAAAAAATTATACGTTACTATTTAAATAACTGTAAAGAAAAGCGTGGGTCAATTTAGTACCTATTTGTTTCCTTTACTAATATTTAGGAAGGGACCCACGCTTTTCTTTATAGTTATTTTAATAGTAGTGTATAATTTATTTTCTACTTTTTACTTCATTATTAGATATAAAACTTGTTATCAAAACTTTTTTAATGATTTTTACTTTCTCGTATATACGTAGTATAGAGAAAGTATTGTAATCGTGCAAAACAAAAATCGAGATTTTTACAAATCTCGACGTTTTACACCTCACTGATACGGAAAAACATAATTTTGCAATCTTGTCCGTATGTCTGTGTGTGTGTCTGTGTGTCTGTGTGTCTGTGTGTCCGTGTGTAAACACGATAACTTGAGTACCGTTACAGCTAGGCTGGTGAAATTTCATATATAAGTATTTTATCAAAATCGTAGATCCGTATCAACTTTTGAGCGAATTCCCATAACCGGAAGTGGTACTTTTTCTACTTTGAATTTTTCAAAAGCCTATAACTTGAGTACTATTTCAGATAGATAAATGAAATTTGATATGTAAGTAAAAGAGCTAATTCTCTACCTTCTGTCAAATTTTGAGTAATTTCCGTTGACCGGAAGTACTTATTTACGCTATTTCCGATTTCTCAAAAAACGCATGTAAATTTATAAAGTACTAATAATATTGCGCACTATTATGCGCTTTTTTATTTAGCGTTCACTTGGTGTGCATTTCTTTTTTCTACGAGATTATATTCTATTTTAAGAAATGTGAGTATTTAAAATGGATTAAAAATCATGTCTAGAAGTCTATATCCCGAGTTGCCATCCCCTGTAGTGTTATATTAGAATATTCGAGAAAGTTTAGGGGAGATCACTCCCGGTTTATTCTTTTAATACTTTACATTTTTCAAATTTACAATAGAGTTGCATGAATACAAACTATTACGCACCTACTGAGCGTGATGACGCGTGTATAATAGTGCGGAATAGTTGGGCAAGACTGCCTACTAATTTGGTCAAATTTTTAATTAATTCATAAAAATTGAATCAGCCAACCAATTAAGTCAAATTTAATTTCATGTTGCACCGCCTTCATGTCTTGACCCACGTATCAACCATGAACCGAATCAGTGGCGGAACTAGAAAAAAACGGCCACCCCGCAAAAAAAAATGTTTAGCCCCCCCCCTATATATAGGCCTATTTATATATATATATATATATATATATATATATATATATATATATATATATATATATATATATATATATATATATATATATATATATATATATATATATATATATATATATATATATATATATATATATATATATATATATATACATAGGATACTCATTAATGCCCTGTTCGGGTTTTGAAAAAGAATGTGTTTTTTTTTTCAATTAAAACACATTACAACATCAAGTCATGTGTGTAAAGGCATCAATCTGTTTTGTGAAAATCAGTTTTATTTTATCACTGTTATAAGACCGTACAACCTCTAGTCGGTCAAAAGAATATAAAACATGAAAGCTTTGTATAAGTAATGGTGTCTCGTGTTATGTTTATTTTTATGGGATTTTTTTAAATTTATATTATTAATTTCAAATACATTTCCTTTTTATACAATGTCATTTGTTTAAAAACAAAGGGAAAAATAATAAACAAGAGCGTGGGGTGGTGTCTATAGAATAAAGATAATCCAACCGCAGCTACTGTAATCTTTTTACAAAGCAACCATCAAGTCAAAAATGCAAGTAAATTATTTTTTTTATCTATAAAAAAGTATTAAGGTCGGCTGTGAGCCCCTAAATGGCGTGCCCCCCCCCCCCCCATCTTCCCCACATTGCGGGTTCTGGCGGCACTGTAGTTCAGCCCCTGAACCGAATCTGTCAGTTAGAGTGCCCGTAATTTCGCTCAGACGTTTCGATCTAGACTGACGACAGACTAACGGGAGAGGAAGAAAGTTAAATAAAAGCTTTTAAAAAAACGTTTTAATTACAAGCTTTTATGTAATATTGCACTAAAAAGGAGAATATAAGTTATACAATAACTATATAGAAAAGCGTGGTGACTTTAGTATCTATTGGATACCTTTACTAATATTTAGTAAGAGACCTACGCTTATCTTTATAGTTTTTTAAATAGTAGTGTATAATTTATTTTCTTTTCAGTGCATTATAATTGCTAATTTCTACATGATTCTTAACCATGATCCTGTTCCTAGCATGTAAATCCTCAAACTGATATTTTTTTACTAACAAACTAACACCCTTATTTTCGATAGAGTGCATCGCAATCATATAACGTAGCGTGTATGCTGAGATTGACAAAAAAATACATTCCAAAACATTAACGCTAGTGTATTATGTGCAGCCATTGAACAAAGGGCTACGTTTATGTATAAGCAGCGCGCAACCCTTCCTTCGTCACTGATCTATTTTAAGCCGGAGAGAAAAAAATGTAATGACCTCACGGGTTTCCGTAGTTTTATTACATAAGGAGTGTTACGTTTTGATTCGGTTTAAGCATTATTTAATTTGTTGTTGAACGTTCAGGAATCGCAACATGCTACTAACGTGGGTGTATTTTTCAATATTATTTAGTTTATAAATTATTGTAGTTGTTTTTTTTTTATTTAAATTTTATTGAATTTAAGATTCAGTGTATTTCAAATTCTTTTCTATTCAATTTAGTTTGTGATTCAGTTAGATTTTAAACGAGATATTTGTGTTTTAGTCAGGCTTGTTGGAATTTAAAAAAAAAAGTTCAAGCAAAGATTGTTATTATTGATATAATTCAGGTTTGTTTTTGTTTACCTTAAGTAAAATAACTATGTCTGTATATAAGTGTGTATGTATGTGTGTGTGTGAGTGTGTGAGAGAGAGAGTGTGTGTGCGTTCGTGCGTATGCGTGTGTGTGTGCGTGTGTATCTGCGTGCGAGTTTAGATGTGTGTTAGAGTTAGGTTTAAGTAAATGCTGATGTGTTTTAGTTAAGCTTTGGGCTACATTTTCAAAGGATATGTTATCCCTTTATATATATGTGTATAAATATTTAAAAAAACACCTTATAATATTTTTTAAATCACCTTTTTTTGGATTTTGCGCTTCGATTTCAAAATGTAATTTGTCGTCGTTAAAAGAAGAGGATAAGTCATACATTTTAGAAGGGAAGATCCTGTAAGTTTAATTTTACTGCGTCGTAAAAAAAGCAATCCGTGACAAAATGGCCCAGCTAAAAATGCCACGTCATACCGACCCTGTCAAATAGGCCAGTGACAAATTAAACTCCAAAAAAAAATTGGCTCCCGTCATTAAGGCTCAAGATAAAAGGGCTAAATTATAAGGCTCCCCACAAAACGGCTCCTTTCATTACGACTCCTGCTAAAAGGGCCCCAATTAATACGGCTTCCCGGCTAATTGGCCCCCCATTCAATACTACATGTCAATAGGACCCCTAAAGAGGACCCCTTCAATAGGACCCCTTCAATAAGACCCCGTGTTCTATGTACTTCAGACCCAGCTTAACCAACACACCTACATAACTAACGTGTTTCTAGTGGCCTAATGTTTACAATATGTTACAATATGTTATCCTGTGTAAGAATTAGTTTTATTTAAAGCCCTTCTAGTTCTGACTTCCATACAAATAAACAGGCGACAGAATGACCCAATCAGGTCATCGGTTTTTTTTTGACACGTGAAAGGAGTGGGGGGTGGGCCGGAGAAGTCCACACGGTAAAATTAACATGAGCATTTTAGAAGACAGTCAAAACAAAACGTCGGTTATACTGTATACATAATGTACAGCCATACTTTATACATAATGTACAGCCATACTTTATACATAATGCACAGCCACAGCTGGTGAGGGGAGTGGGTACACAACGGTTGATACCATCAAAGGGGGTGACATTCAACCTTTCCAGCTCAATTTTATAGCTTATTAGAGTTATAAAAACGTTAGGCTCATGATGATAATATGCGTTATGGGGGCGACACCAAGTTAAGCTCACCAGATATATAATAGTTTGTGGAGATGGGCAGGATTTAACACAATGACATGGTCACAATTTCATATTTTTATAACGTTACGCCTACCCATACTTTGAAACTAAATTTTATTGCCGTAGCATTATAAAGCAGGGGTGGGTCTTGGGGGAAAGGGGGGAAAGACGGGAGCGGTCCACACCTGGTGACACCATTTAGAGGGTGACGCCAAAACAAAAAAACTTTACAATTTTAACTTCCAAATAATAATTTATTCTGATAAAAAAACGAAAGAATGTGGGCCCTCAAAAAGGAATTTGAAAAAAGAACGAAAGAATAGGGCAGAGGGGCGACACCAAATCGAAAATGCAAAATTATTGGACAGTGGTGAGGCGACACGCGACCTAGTGACGCTACTGCAAGTGTATATATATATATATATATATATATATATATATATATATATATATATATATATATATATATACAGTATTCTAAAGTATTCATTTTACAAAACAACCATTAAGTCAAAAATGAAAAGAAAAATTAACCCTTAAATGCATACCGGTACAAATCTGCAACATACCAGTTACATTCCCATAAAATATTAGCCTAAACATGTTTTGTTCTGTGCATCACGTTGTTTGACTGCTACAATGTTAACCTACAGCTTGCGCATGTCTAAGTGACCTAGATTTGTTTTACCGCCAAGCCGATCTCAAATTTGTGCATGATCACAAGGTTTTTTATATCAGCATTTTTGGTTGGCGTTTCAAAGTTCATCAAAGTCAAATAAACTGGTTTTGGAATTTCAAAAAATATGTTTCTGACAACCTAAGGTATGTATTACATATTGTATGTGTTGTTTTGAAAATAAATTCATAATTTATTTTAAAATCTTCACAAAACTTAGGTTGCAGTGCTGCAACGTTATGCAAATTGACCTACTTTTGCACTATTTTTTTACTTTATACATCAGCATTGGTGATTATATAGTACATTGTTTTTCTTCTAGTTTCAGCATAATCATTAAGAAATCAATGTGAATCAAGGTGAAGAATAATATGAAGTAGATGCTCTTGGTGATCCAGAGTATCTTCCTGGATCTCCTGGACCAGTGTGGACACTGGATCTCCTGGACCAGTGTGGACCCTGGATCTACAAGACCAGTGTGGACCATAGATACCCTGGACCAGTGTGGACCCTGGATCTCCTGGACCAGTGTGGACCCTAGATATCCTGGACCACTGAGGACCCTAGATATCCTGGACCAGTGTGGACCCTGGATCTCCTGGACCAGTGTGGACCCTGGATCTACAAGACCAGTGTGGACCATAGATACCCTGGACCAGTGTGGACCCTGGATCTCCTGGACCAGTGTGGACCCTAGATATCCTGGACCACTGAGGACCCTAGATATCCTGGACCAGTGTGGACCCTGGATCTCCTGGACCAGTGTGGACCCTAGATATCCTGGACCAGTGTGGACCCTAGATATCCTGGACCAGTGTGGACCCTAGATATCCTGGACCAGTGTGGACCCTAGATATCCTAGACCAGTGTGGATCCTAGATATCCTGGACCAGTGTGGACCCTAGATATCCTGGAACAGTGTGGACCCTAGATATCCTGGACCAGTGTGGACCCTAGATATCCTGGACCAGTGTAAACTTTAGATATCCTGGACCAGTGTGAACCCTAGATATCCTGTACCAGTGTGAACCCTGGATCTCCTGGACCAGTGTGGACCCTAGATATCCTGGACCAGTGTGGACCCTAGATATCCTGGACCAGTGTGGACCCTAGATATCCTGGACCAGTGTGGACCCTAGATATCCTGGACCAGTGTAAACTTTAGATATCCTGGACCAGTGTGAACCCTAGATATCCTGTACCAGTGTGAACCCTGGATCTCCTGGACCAGTGTGGACCCTAGATACCCTGGACCAGTGTGGACCCTAGATATCCTGGACCAGTGTGGACCCTAGATATCCTGTACCAGTGTGAACCCTGGATCTCCTGGACCAGTGTGGACCCTAGATATCCTGGACCAGTGTGGACCCTAGATATCCTGGACCAGTGTGGACCCTAGATATCCTGGACCAGTGTGGACCCTAGATATCCTGGACCAGTGTGGACCCTAGATATCCTGGACCAGTTTGGACCCTTGATCTCCTGGACCAGTGTGGACCCTAGATATCCTGGACCAGTGTGGACCATAGATACCCTGGACCAGTGTGGACCCTAGATATCCTGGACCAGTGTGGACCCTAGATATCCTGGACCAGTGTGGACCCTGGATCTCCTGGACCAATGTGGACCCTGGATAAGTGTGGACCCTGGATCTCCTGGACCTGTGTGGACACTTAAGTCTCGTGGAATAGTGCAATGACAGGTGCAAATTCACATCAAGCTCAAACAGTTTGCCACAAGTGCAACATATATCTTTGTTGTAACAAGACCAACAACTGTCTTAAAAAGTATCACCTTACTACATAATGTTGCAGACATACAACATTTCGGATTTTAATTAAAGAACATGTTTAAACTAAAAATATTTTTTTACTTGACTATACTCTTCATATACCCACCAAAACAATATAAAAATATTTTTTTCAATCATTATTAAAAAGTCATGCATTTAAGGGTTAAACTTTAAAAAATCGATTATGATAGGCTGTTGGCCTGTTGGTAGGCTGTTGGCATTGCGGGGTCTGACGGCACTGTAGTTCCGCCCCTGGACAGGATAAGCCATGCGAAACGGTGCGTCTGGAATCTTTGAAAGACACGGTAGGGTTAGGGAACACGTCTTATATATTGGGGTGATTGTTTGTGATAGGGTTGCAGTAAAACGTAACGTAATGGCTAACTTCTCAATTCAAACTTGCCATCGCTTAAATATCAAGTCGTTTTAAATATGATATAAACTTTGAATTAATCATATATAGCTAAATTTTGGGTTCTAGTTCATATGACTGTTGTAAACTTAAAGATTTATTGGTAATGCAAGCTTTTGGTTAAAAGATCTTATGACTAATGCTCAAAACGCGTGGTTAGCTATCCTTTAATTAATTTAAACTTTTTGTGAAGAAAAGAAGAAAGTTTCTAATAGATTAAGACGGCTGTAAAGTTTCACTCAGCGTAAATGCAGGTAGGCCTTTAGTTTTATTGAAACATAATACCAAAATAAACAAGTGTATGGCACACAGAAATGTCATTTTCTATGTTCCTGATTTATAATCTATAATTTTGTTTTATATTTTAAATTTGTGTTTAAAACTAATCAATTAATAAATCAAGAGAAATTATTCAGTGTTTGTTGTTTTATTCTCTGAACTTTTGATCTTTACCTTACTTTGAAAAATAAAAATATAACTATGATCAAATAATACACATACATTTTTGGATAAAATTAAAAACTTTACATTTTAAGTGTTAACTTTTGTGCTAAATCACTGATATTGTGACGACACATTTGACGGTGCCAACAAGAATGATGTCATCTGTTGCGCTACAAAAAAAAATACACGCACTTTAATGTGGGTTTTTTACGTTCTCGTATATACGAAGTATAGAAAAAGTCTTGTAATTGTGCAAAACAAATCGAGATTTATTTACAAATTTCGACGATTTACACCTGCCTGAGTTGGAAAAAGATAGTTTTGCTATCTTGTCCGTATGTGTGTTTATGTCTGTGTGTCTGTAAACACGATAACTTGAGTACCGTTACAGTTAGGTTGATGAAATTTCATATATAAGTATTATATCAGAGTTGCTTTTGAGCGATTTCTGATAACCGGAAGTGGAACATTTTCTACGTTCAATGTTTCAAAAGACTATAACTATTTCAGATAAATAAATGAAAATTCACATATAATTAAAAGATCTAAATTTCTGCCTCCTATCAAATTTGGGAAAATTTTCGTTGACCGGAAGTAGTAATTTTTGGTATTTCCAATTTCTCAAAAAATACATGTGAATTGATAAAGTACTAATAATATACCGCACTATTATACACATTTTGTTTTGCGTTCACTTGGTGCGCAATTCAGTTTTCTACGAGATTCTATTCTATTTTTAAAAGTTTAAGTAATTAAAAATGGATTTAAAATCATATCTATATCCGGAGGTGCCATCCCACGTTGTGTTATATAAGAATATTCAAGAAAATTTAGGGGAGATCACTCCCGGCTTATTTTTCATCGTCTTTTGATCACTTGAGTATCGCAGTTCTCGCAAGCAATACTTTAACTCTATTTACCTACAGGGCTAAGTACAATTAACGTGTTAATATTTTCAGATCACTTGTGTATCTCGCGGTGCTGCAATGCGCATGCGCATACAGAACTTACAGAAGTAAAATTCCCAATGGAGACTCCGTCCCGTACCCTTGCAAGCCAAATCACGTGTGGAAGGGGGTGGGTCACATTCAGGACGAGGGGACCGGGGTTCGAAACTCATTCGGGTTGGATTTTCAAGCCGCTGGACATGTAAGTTTTTTTTCTTTAACTTAGATTTAAAAATTGTAGGCCTTAGACTTCAACAAAATAAAACTTTTTTCTAAGGTGTGGACAGAAGAGCTGTGTAGAAAAGATTCAGACGGTGATGGGATGACCAATGGTCAAGAGTTGGGTGATCCTAACTGCACATGGAAAGAGAACTCTATTCCTACAAGAACCACTGGATTATCACACCCTGGTATGTTATTTATCAGACTCTAAACCGTGGATGTCATTACTTGTATATGATTTAATTTATATTGTCATTGTTATTTAAAATTACCTCCAAGTTACATATCATGCAAAACGACGTTAAGAAATCCTCTCCAACCACACATCTCCTCCAGGCATCTGTGACCCGTGGGACTCCCCGTCCTGCCTGGCTAAGCCCGTCACCCACCCGGTGTACAAGACCCAGGGGGACTGGATGAGAGAGGAGTGTAAGGCCCAGGAGTTTGTTTGTGCTGCCAAAGAGGAACCAGGTCTGGCTGTGTTGTTGTTGTTGTTGTTGATGATGATGATGCTGTTTTTAGTTAAAGTCAAAAATGCAGGTCAGTTTGGTAATACATTCAGAAATAGTGCTCGATGTAATTTTGGAACATGGTGGTCTAGTGGTAGGACGCTTGATCTCATCCTGATTTCTAGTTTTTGGTCGTCCCCCCCCCTCTCACTGTTCTGCATTGTCGTTACTTTGCTACAAAACTAATTCATCTGCTCAATCCTAGTGCTAGAGCTCTAGACTCCTTAGCCGAAAGTATCGGGTTCGATGCCGGGTTCAAGTAAATGGAACGTCCCCGAGTTCACCCAGCTCTGATGGGTACCTAGCTTACGTTAGGGAAAGTAAAGTTGGCTGGGCATAGTGCTGACTACATTATCCCTTCATATGCCATGAAACATATGAACTCTACTTTATTTACCTCCAAGGGATCGCTCGGTCTAAAAGGTATTCTTTACTTTTTTTTAAAATCCAATAATCTAGAAAATCCCTATGCCAACATTTGTTCTTAAAAAAGATAAATGCTAACAAAAAAAAACCCAATCAAACAGATTAATATTAATGGATAACGTCCAATCAAACAAGTTAATTTAACTGGCTAACGCCCAATCCCGAGGAAACAACTTTTTAAAATCTTATTTTTCAAAATATCTCAGATATTTTTCAAAGTGTGCGTTTAGGCTTTTGTGATGACGTATGGCGAAAGGGGGAGGAGTGGGCTACAAACACTTGGCGTACAACGTTTAAGAATGTTTGTTTTCCAGAACAAAACTGATGAGTCATTCGTTAACTTACCTGAACTAAATAAATTGTTAATTAGGGGAGGGAACCAAGTGGTGGAGGCAACCTGTAACGATGGAGTAAGGTATCGGTTTTAAAACAAAGAATAGGGAACCTCTGATATCCTTTTTCTAGGGAAAAAAACGGCAATCTATTATTATCTCCCCTGTGAGATATTTATCAGTACATCCCCTGTGAGCAATCTATTATTGTCTGTCCTTTAAGCACTTTAATACTACATCCCCTTTGAGCAATCTTTTATTGATTTCAATGATAGCAATATTATCTCCCTGTAATGGAAACATTAGGGCCCAAAAAATAATTAATATAAATACTCTCTCTCTCTCTCTCTCTCTCTCTCTCTCTCTCTCTCTCTCTCTATATATATATATATATATATATATATATATATATATATATATATATATATATATATATATATATATATATATATATATATATATATATATATATATATACGAGAAAAATGGCCCGTTGAGGAAGGATATAACGGGCGCTAGGTTGATAGTGCTGTTTATTTTCTCTAAACCAAACCAAAGCCACAACCTTAACCTCAAATTGAATCGGAAACGACAAATTACTCTGAAAACGGATTTTTATTAAGAATCGTAATTTTAATCGGATTTAAGCTTTATCTACACTTAGTTACCGCGCATTGATACTAGATACTGTCGTAGCCACACCCCTAATCTATGCACCTGATCTCAATCATGACAAAAGTCGCATTTAGAGTTTCTTTCAGGCAACTCTACTTGGGGATAGGGGGCTCCGCCCTCCCCCCCCCCCCCCCCCCCCCACACACACCCCAAAGCACGTCTATCGTCCCATTCAACGAAATATAATTATATACATTTTCCAGTTTCCGCCCACTCCCTGAAAATTCCACCCCTGCCCCCGAAAATGTTCAAGTACCCCCACCCCTCCCTCTCCGGGGATAAAAAAAGTCTGAAAGAAACACTGGTCGCATTTGTAGACCATTCAAACTAACGGTAGAAACTGTGCACGCATAATACGGTTTGTATCACGAGACTTGCTTGTATCACCTAGGTGTGCAGAACCTCACCGTTCACCTGCTCAGCGACTCTCAAGTCCCGCAGAAAGAGACCACCTACATGTGCCAGATCTTCGACCTGGACAGCTTGATCACACCTTGGGATTATCACATGATCGCCGTAGAGCCGGTGATTGACAACGATTATGTGCTACACCACATGGTGTTGTTTGGATGCAGAGGTAAGCACAGGTAGAAATTTTACAAGTAATCACAGGTAGAAATGTACAGGTAACGGCAGGTAAAATGTACAGGTAATCACAGGTAGAAATGTACAGGTAATTACAGGTAAAAATGTACAGGTAAATACAGACAGAAATGTACAGGTAATCACAGGTAAAAATGTACAAGTAACATAGACAAAAATGTACAGGTAATGACAGGTAGTAATTTATAGGTAAACACGGGTAGAATTGTGCAGGTAATGACAGGTAGAAATGTACAGGCAATCACCGGTAAAAAATATTCAGGTAATTAAAGGTAGAAGTGTACAGGTAATTACAGGTAGAAATGTAAAGGTAAACACGGACAGAAATGTACAGGTAATGACAGGTAGAAAATTACAAGTAGAAATGAACAAGCATCTATAGGTATAAAAGTACAGAAATCAAGAGATAGAAAAGTAAATGTAATTACAAGTATAAAATGTAAAGGTAATCAATTGTAGAAATGCAACGGTAATTGCAGTTAGAAATATAACTGTTATTACAAAGGTAATTGCAGGTATACATACATATAAAGGAAATTATAGGTAAAAAATAAATAAATTCAGTGTAGAAACGTAAAAAGTAATCGAATGTAGAATGAAAAAATAAATACATACATACATGTAAAGGTAATTATATTTTATGACGTCATCAGATGAAGCAGAAGCCACCAACTCGTCATTCGAGTGCGGCATGGTAGCCTCCCCTAAGTGCCAGGATTTTCTCAGCGTGTGGACGGTGGGTCTGTCCGGGGATTGCAGCCACCCCGATGCAGGGGTCAGGATAGGGGTCAACGGGTACAAGAGGATCGCCTTACAGGTGGGGTTTTCGTAGATAAGATGTAAATAGCTTCATTTTAAACACGTATTTTGATTTTCATCACTTTAAGTAACCTCACAGAGTGTAAAATGCAGTTAAATGTCACACTGTTTTGTTTTGTTACATTCACGATCCATCATCTTTCCGCACATTATTTATAACCGTTGTATGCGTCATTAGTTGTTGTGTGAGATTCTCTTCTGGTTAATTATCTGTCTAAATAACTGCAGTATGTCCAGTTGTCTGTTTAATGAACGTCAGGTGTCTGTTTTGAATATTGCCGTCCTTCTGATTGTCAACTGGCCAACAGTCCATCACTTTTTAAATGTGACCCCTGACCTTGACCTTGATTAACGGCGTTAAAAAAATTGTTTGCCACTTCTGTCAGGTCCACTGGAACAACCCGGACAAAATCTCCAATTGGACGGACAACTCGGGGCTGAGGCTATTCTACACACCCAACAGGTGAGGGGTTCTGTCAGGGTTAGAGAAGTGCATAGGTGAGGGGTTCTGTCAGGGTTTGTGACGTACCGTAGTGAGGGGTTCAGTCAGCGTTAGTGACGTAACGAAGTGTGGGGTTCTGTCAGGGTTAGTGACGTACCAAGAGAGGGGTTCTGTTTGGGTTAGTGACGTACAGGAGTGAGGGGATCTGTCAGGGTTTGTGACGTACGGAGATGAGAGGTTCTGACAAGGTTTGTGATATACGGAAGTGAGATTTACAATAAAGATACACTTTTGGGGTCGATTTGGTCGAGGGTTCAGATGATGTGTGGTAGGGTTCGGTGTTTTAAATAAGGGTTAAGCGTTTGGAGTTGAAAACATTTACAAAATATGTTTTCAGGCTGTTCTGTTTAGCACTGGGTTTGTAATGTTTTAATGGCTTAATTGGTTAGATCGAGTTCAGATTTTTAAAAACTTCCTTTCACCTGGATTTTACCTGTGCATAGATTGTTTTTAAAAACATTCTAAACAGAAAGTAGCTTAACATATTTTTTGGTCAAATATTTGTTGCAAGCAAGACTCAAACAAACTTTACACAGAGCTCAGCCGAATCGTTTTTTTTTTTTAAACTTTTATTGAATCCCAAAATACACTCAAATATTACAAAAGTGTTAAACAAACAAAAATCTCATAAAAAAACGTTTTAATAACAAGCTTTTATGTAATAATTCACTAATAAACCGGGAGTGATCTCCTCTAAACTTTCTCGAATATTCTTATATGAAACAACAGGGGATGGCAACTCGGGAAATAGACATGATTTTTAATCCATTTTAAATACTTAAACTTTTTAAAGTAGAATAAAATCTCGTAGAAAAAACGATTGCACACCAAGTGAACGCCAAATAAAATGTGCATAATCGTGCGGAATATTATTAGAACTTTATAAATTCACATGCGTTTTTTGAGAAATCAGAAATAGCGAAAATTACTACTTCCGGTCAACTGAAATTACTCAAAATTTAACAGAATGCAAAGAATTAGATCTTTTACTTACGTGCGAAATTTCATTTATCTATCTGAAATAGTACTCAAGTTATAGGCTTTTTTTATTCCACTTCCGGTTATCGGAAATCGCTCAAAATCCACGCTTTTCTTTGTAGTTATTTAAATAGTAGTTGATAATTTATTTTCTCCTTTTTAGTGCATTATTACATAAAAGCTTGTTATTAAAACGTTTTTTATGAAAAAAATTTAGTATTTACATTTTTTTAAAAATAAAGTTACACGACTAAAAACCATTGCGCACCTGTCGAACGTTGTGACGCCCTATTGAACGTGATGACGCGTGTCTAATAGCGCAGAATAGTTTGATGAGACAGCCTACTAATTTCGACAAAGTTTTAATTAATTCATAAAAAATTAATCATGCAACCAATTAAGTCAAATTTAACGTCATGTTGCATTGTCTTCACGTCTTTACCCACTACGAATCGTGTCTGTCAGTTAGAAGTGCCTGCTATTTCGCTCGGGCGTTTCGATCTAGACAGACTGACGACAGACAGAGGAAGTGAGTTAAATAAAAGCCTGTAGAAAGTATAATCAATAATGTTGTAATAAAACTGTACAAAATTTTATTTTAAAATAAATTAAATTTCCCTTCGCGAGCCCCAAAGGTTTGATGCCCTTTTAACGAGTTAAATGCCCCATGTTCGACAGCAGCTGTCGTGTCATAAATGTGTCTGACACCCTCCCCCCCCCCTCTCCCCTCCCCCCCCCCCCTCCAACGTGTTTCAGGAGAACCTATGACGCAGGCATCATGGTGACCGGCTCCGACAGCTTCGTGCTGCCCCCTAGACAGGCGTCTGTGAGCGTGAAAAGCACGTGCACGAAGGGCTGCACCAGCAAGTCGTTCGCGGGACCGATTCACGTGACTACGGCCTGGAACCACATGCATTACGCTGGTAAGTTTAGGGGTCAGCGTGGTCGAGTTGTCAAAGCTCATGTTTGCTAAGCCGAAAAGACCCGAGTTCGAACCCTCGGGCAGATGAGCTCGACAGCTGGTGACAGCAACTATTTTAGGGGAGACAACCCAAAATTCAAACAACTGCTGCCTTGTGGCTTGTTCTTGGTTGAACAAAGGCTATGGTGGGCTATGGGTAAAGTAAATTATTTCTATTTTATTTTAATTATTTGTCTACTTTGTTAAAACACATTTTTTAAAATAACCCTACTAATTCACATTTTCGTTTCGAGCATTGTACATAGTATTTGTCAGAATTTCTGGTTTTACAGTACACTATACAGCGTATTTTACTGTATACACATCAAAGAAGAGCATGTTAAAAGATGTTTTTCGTGTGTTAGTCACAAAACAAGCACAGAGAAAACTCGCTTAAAACATCCCATTAAAATCACAATTAGTAAAACTAAACAAAAATGCAACAAAAAATGCACGCACCAAAAGTATTGACAGACAGAAAATGCGCAAAATAATACACTGCGCATCTGAAAAATGCGCAAGCGAAAAAAAAAGCGCAGATGTGCTCTCTCGTTAACACACCAGACTGGAAAAACCCAGTATGGCTTAAGTGGTACGTCTAAACCAATAGTACAAATAATTTTTGACTAAACAGTACAATTATGTTTTTTTAAACAGGTGTCCAGATGAATATACAGGTGTTTAGGAACAACTCACCCTTGCTGTTTCTAACCAATGACCCGGTGTACAGTTACGATAGTCCCCAAGTCTTCCAGTAGTGAGTACCTATTGTATGTTTCATGTGACATAACGTGCAAGGAAAATTTCGAATTCCCTTTCATTCTTTTAAGGGAGAGGGTAGGTGATTTGTTTTAAACTTGGGTAGCCGTACTCAAAATACTTTTACATAGAGACTTGCCTTTTGTGGTAATTTTTATTTAAAAAGTTTATGCTATGGTTGGTTTCAAGGCTAGGTAATAGATCACTACTTTCATTACCTAGCAACAACCATATACAAGTCTGGAATGGGGGGAGGCGGTGGAAGGGGAGTGTCAGTGAGATACAACGATGTTTTGATTTAGTTACTTTAACCTTGCGAGGATGATGTTTGTTTTTTTAACAGCTTAATAACAAAAATTATTTGATTTTTTTTTAATATCTCATAAACATCCGAATTTTTCATTAGAATATTTCTGAAGAACTAATTACATTGTATTAACAAAATGTATTAGTTGTTATAATCTAATATAATATAATCACCCCTCGTTATAATCATCCCACATTATAATGATCCCACCTTATAATCACCACACCTTATATTCGCTACACGTTATAACTCGCAATTGATAATCATCACACGTTACAATCACACGTTATAATTCCTACATTTTATGAGCACTAGTATCAAAGTAATTATCATCTCCCCTAGCACCGACAACCCCGTCATTCTCCTGCCAGGGGACGAAATCGTGACCACCTGCACCTACACCACGGCCAAGTTAGACCACTCAGTTTTACAAGGGGATGCAACCTCTGACGAGATGTGCTTCGGCTTTCTCAGTTACTACCCTAAAAAGAACGTGACGAATAAGTTTTGTCTCACTGAAGGCCCTGATTTCAGGTAGAGGTCACTTCCGGTCTAATACTTAGTGCTGCAGGAGGATAAGTCATTTACTGTCACATGTTGTTTACAATTTTGTATTCAGTGTTTCTTTCAGGCGTCCCTTCGGGGGGAGGGGACGACACACGAACGAAAGCATACCGATAATATATAATACGAGCCTACCCGCGGCGTATCATACGCCGCTATTTAGTTGTTTTATTTTCTACTTTTCAGTAATTCATAATTTGTGAATTCGACAGTACCAATTCTGCCACTGAAAATATTTGCTTTAAAATACTATAAGTTTGTCGTTAAGGACGATAACCCCCCCCCCCCTCATTTCCCCCAACCCCTACCCTACCCTCCCCCAACCCCTACCCTACCCCCCAACCCTTACCCTACCCCCCCCCCCCCCCGCCCCCCGTGAAAGCAGCCTCCTCTTAATTACCTCCCCTAAGTTTAAAATAGTTTCAAACTAAATTATCTGCCCCTAATAGAAGTCACTAAACCCGGTTCTATGATTGTAAACATTTAGCGTGAACCACAGCTCACCAGACCATGTGGGGTGTGGGAGATTGATTTATGCCTAGTGAAGAAAGAAGGGGACTGCAAGGCAGCTTACAGCTTGTTTTCTAGCGTCTCCCAGAAGAGAATTCTTTTAACCGTGTCCAACTCCTTACCACCCCCCCCCCCCCCTTCCCCGCAGGAAAATTTAGTCTAGTTTCAAACCATCGAAATATTATTTTTAGTTTATGTGACAACAACCAGTGGGTAGAACGAGAATGTCGATACTGGGAGGGCAACTTTTACGAGCAGCTGTACCAGGACCTGGTGGTCAACTGCAAGCCGTTCACGCCCTGCCTACAGGAGTGTGTCCAGTTCATCGTGCAGGCGACACAGAAGAATGCTTGTCTACAGGGAGATAACTTTGAATTTATAAAGGTAGATAGCCACACACGTTGTATAAACAAAATAAAGGTAGTTAACCGCAGGTACAATGTGTGAATTCAAACCTGAGTAGTAATGGAATTTATATATACTAGCGTGGCCGTCCCCGCGCGTTGGCGTGGGGATAGAAGAAAGTCTGACGAAATATAAAAGAAGGGTTACATCAATGCGTTACACATCCTTGTTCTTAGACGCGTGACCCTGTTTTCTAAAACTGAGTTATTTAAATGTAAACAATGCATGCGCTTGGATCATAATTATCGGGACACGGGTTTACCTACACTACCGCATGAAAACCTTGAAAGTACGTTAATTATTTAGCAAAATAATGAGGTAGAACACACTTCGGTCACAACCCAGTTATCAAGGATGTAGAGGGGCGCTCTCGGGAGCCCCCAATTACACTACCGCAGAGGCGCCGAGTACGGCCCCTGGCTACATAAAACTAACAAAGCCGTACTCGTGCCCAGAGGGATAACCCAGAGTGCCAAATAGTATCCTGTTAACATAGATGCAGATTGTGTCATTCGCTAAAGTGACACAAATGAACAGGATTTTTTTCTTAACACGTAAAAAAATATTTCACGTGTTTTAAACATCATTGTGACTGATGCAATATGTTAACGTTACTAATGTTCTATTATTAGATGCTCAATTTCAATTTCTGATTGGATATTCTAAAAATACATGCTAATTGCATCATTCGCAAAGTGACTAAACTGTTTGGTTTTTTTACGGACAACAAGAAACATCCCAGTTAACAATCTAACCTTGGTTAATTTTTCTGATAATAAAATAAAATGTATTACAGGGCCCTCAGCGGTTCATGTCAGCCTTTAGGGGGCGAAACTGAAATTTTAGTTTGCTGCCGAATCGCAACCTACCAGGGTGCTGGCGGACTCGCCTGATTCAATTTAGTGAGCGACTGTAACACCCCATCTTATCCATTGTCTATCACACTGTTTAGACCGAACGTAGTCGCCATAGCGCTCATGAGAATGACGAGGGCGCCAAATCGCATCCTGCCGGGGAACACCCGTGCAAAATTTAATTCCGCCACCCCCCCCCCCCCCCTTCCCTCCAGAAACCTTCTCGGGAGTATTCATCAACTCCCTAAAGTTTTATGGAACTTGGATAAACGGTGTCGAATCGAATCTGACTTTCATTTTTTTAATATATCGCACCCTCCCGTTTGGCCGCACTTGCGAAATTAATTATTTTTTTTACAGAAACCTCCCATGGAGTGTTTTACTCGATGGCGATCGGATGAACGGTGTAAAACCGCAATCGACTTTATATATATATATATATATATATATATATATATATATATATATATATATATATATATATATATATATATATATATATAAAGAGAGAGAGAGAGAGAGAGAGAGAGAGAGAGAGAGAGAGAGAGAGAGAGAGAACAAATCGCGCCCTCCTGGGGCGCAACCTCTGCGAATTTGAATTTTTTTCCGCAGAAAGCTCACCAGAAATATTCTCAACAACTTCCCAAAGTTTCACGGCGACGTGATGAGAGTATTAGTAATGCATAAATGACATAGACACTAACTGACACACACACACACAACATACATTGCTTTATATAAATATAAAAATATATATATATATATATATATATATATATATATATATATATATATATATATATATATATATTATATATATATATATATATATATATATATATATATATATATATATACATATGAACATTTTACGAGTAAATAACTATTGCTATTAAATAAGCCACACCCATGTTCAAAGGTACCGGATGGCGAGATGGGGAGGTAGAGCGTACCATTGCAGGTTAGCGCCAGAGTTCGCTCAGCTCTGATGGGTACCCGACGGGGAAAACAAAGGCGGCTGGGCATAGTGCTAACCACACTAACCCTTCATATGCCAATACTAGAGAAACAGATGAACTCTACGTTATCTGCCTCTAGGGCTGCATTGTCTGAAAGGATTTTTTTTACAAAAGAAATATATTTGTTAGACGCTTTAATACACATTATACAGAATAATGGCTGTCTCCGCTACATCAACAATATTCCTCTAGTTACTCAGGTGTTTAAAACCCCGTTAGTATATCAGTACTCAGTTTTCTATTAACTTCTCTTCATGATAAAACATTAGTAGACATTTATGGCAATCTAAACCCTTCAATAAACATTGTTTACCTTACAATAAACACTGTTTACCTTTCAATAAACATTGTTTACCTTTCAATAAGCATTGTTTACCTTACAATAAACACTGTTTACCTTATAATAGACACTGTTTACCTGAAAGTAATCGATTTTTTACTTTTCAGAGAAACATGCTCATCAAGAGCGAAAGTGGTCGCGACATCATGGCCCTGATGGCCTCATGCTCAGTCAAAGTCTATCTGGCCACCCACTCAGTGGCCAACACCTCGACCCCAGTCTCTCTGGCCACCTTGACCACCACACCCACCAGTGAGGGTGGTGTGGACACCGCTCATCCCGTCAGTGCCGGAGGTCTGACAGTCATCTTGGTGCCAGCTCTGGTACTCCTGCTAAGAGTAAACTGAAAACTGTCGTGTCGTTTATTGACTTCAAAACACATGTAATCATATGCTCTTTTACCTGCACTTTCAGCACTATTTGTGCTCCTTATTGGTATGAATTTTTTGCTGCACTTTGTGATAGCTTGGCACAAGATTGATTCCAGTTTGTACATAGGGTCCATTGTGTTAATACTAGCTTCACCTTGTACATCCATCTCCACCACGTCAAAATCCAATCTATATAAATTATTCATTTAGACAGACTCCACCATCTATACATAATTCACAATCCACACACAATCCACCATCCACACACAATCCACCATCCACACACAATCCACCATCCTCACACAATCCACCATCCACACACAATTCCCCATCCACACACAATCCACCATCCTCACACAATTCACCAACAACACATAATCCACCATCCACACACAATCCCCCATCCACACACAATCCCCCATCCACACACAATCCACCATCCACACACAATCCACCATCCACACACAATCCACCATCCTCACACAATCCACCATCCACACACAATTCCCCATCCAAACTCAATCCACCATCCACACAATCTACCATCCACACACAATCCACCATCCACACATAATCCACAATCCACACACAATCCACCAACCTCACACAAGCCACTCTATTCACATAATCCACCATCCACTCACAATCCACCATCCACACACAATCCACCATCCAAACACAATCCACCATCGACACTTAATCCACCATCCACACACAATCCACCATCCACACACAAGCCACTCTATACACATAATCCACCATCCACTCACAATCCACCATCCAAACACAATCCACCATCCACACTTAATCCACCATCCACACACAATCCACCATCCACACACAAGCCACTCTATACAAATAATCCACCATCCACACACAATCCACCATCCACACACAATCCACCATCCAAACACAATCCACCATCCACACACAATCCACTCTCTACATCTTCCCTATCGTCTATACACGGATGACTGTATTTCCAAGTTGTGATATTTTTAAAATAAGTATTTCATTATAGCCTTGTACATTTTATAACAACACAAAACACAGATAAGGGAGGCTACTGCATAAATATAGTTGATCAGTAATCTTTGCAGTTAATTCCCTTTAAATTGTTGTATTTATTCACGTTATGGTAAATAAATTGCTGTTGAATTCAACTCACTGAGTATTTCATGATTTTGATATGTACACCACTAGAGCAGAGTTTCTTCCAGGTATCTCTTCGGGGGGGGGGGGGGGGGGGGGGGAGGGGGGGGGTACCCCCCCCCCCCCCCCGAACGGAATGAAATTTATATAATTTATATAGAAAATATATACTTTTAACAGTGTCCGCCCCCCCCCCCCCGCCGAAGAAAGTTTACCCCCCCCCCCCCCTCGAAAATTTCAAGTGCTCCCCGGAGAAAAAAGTCTGGAAGAAACACTGCACTAGAGATGTGCAGAGTTTCTTTCGGGCATCAATGCGATGAGGGGGTGGAGCACGTCAAACACCCCAACCCCTAATGAAATAGAGAAAAAACGTTTTAAAATATTTAAATAGAAAATATAAATACTTTAACCTGTGTCCTACCATCCACACCCAATCCACCATCCACAAACAATCTACAACAAATCCACAACCAATCCACCATCTACACACAATCCACCATTCACACACAATCCACCATCCACAACAAATCCACAACAAATTCACAACAAATCCACAACCAATCCACCATCAACACACAATCCACCATCTACATCTTTTAAGTGTGCCCCCTCCCCGATAGTTTGAAAGTTTCAAATGACTCCCTTCCCACCCTCCCCCCCCCCCCCCCAGAAGGAAAATGTCTAAAAGAAACAATATAGATGTGTTTATGTCTATTCTTAAATGCATAGAGATCCAAATACTCTTGTACGTCAACAAAATGTGCTTTTTAAAGTGTAAAGCGTTTTTATTTAATAATATATTGTTAAATTTCAAACGGCAGTACTAGGCTTAAGGGCCACTTGGCATCGACCACTTTTCAGGTCAGACAAGATCCTTACAACCACCACCCCTCTCTCTCTCTCACCCACCCACCCCAGAGGCGTAATTACCCCTCCCGGCGCCCGGGGACAAACTTTCAATTTGGCGCCCCCTCCCCTATATATATATATATATATATATATATATATATATATATATATATATATATATATATATTTATAATTCAAAATAGCAGCTAAAATGAGCTTATTTTGGCGCCAATAGGGTTGGCGCCCGGGGACATATGTACCTCCCCCCCCCCCCCCCCCCCCGTCCCTACGCCTCTGACCATCTGACCAGAAGGGACGTAAGAACTTCAAAAAAAAAATCTACAACTCTCCAACAAGGGACGATAACTACCGAGTTCACCAGGTACCGTAACTCGGGATTTTATTTACCCGTAACAAATCAACCGTGAACTGCGGCTCACAGAGCCAGAATCGAGCGTTAATGCCGGATTCGCTGAACCGTGAATGGAAAGGACCAAGGGAGAAGATCGACTCCATGAGGCAACACAAAAAAAAAATCAATCCAGATTAATCGATGGATTATTAAAAGTAATCGACCTGGAGAGTTTTGACCGGAAATATTCGGTCAATACAGGCAAGTGGGGATTGACCTATGTGTGGAGTACGGTAAGCAGGATTGTGGGGTTCGTGAAAGGGGCTCTCATTGGGGTTTTAGAGACGGATTCTAGTGTTTCTTGAGAAGGTTATGGAGGGTTTTAGAAAGCGGTTTTTTTTGTTGTGTTTTTAGATGGGGTGGGGGGGGGGGGGTGGGCTGAAGATAGGTCTAAAGAGTTAGACAGTTATTCCCGAAAGGGGTTTTGAAGAGTTCCAGGTTTTGTGAGGGGTTCTAGCGAGGGGCTCTAGCAGAAGTTCTAGAGTTGCTCTAGATAGATGATAATTGAGTTAGAATCAATCCCTTGCAGATTTACCTCAAAATTTACCAGACAAATAGTGGACGACGAGTGATTAATGGAGGCTAAACCAGATAATAAAACAGACTAACCCAGGATAAAACAGTGACTAACCCAGGCTAAAACAGTGACTAACCCAGGCTAAAACAGTGACTAACCCACATACACAAATTTTATTTGACGTAGTCTAGTTTCTACGATGCAGGCGTTTATGTTAAGAGAAATAATATCAAAATCTAAAAAGGTACGATCTATGGGCGAAACCTTATAAAGAAACAAAGAGTTGATTCCTTATAGTCAGATGTCATACGTCATAATGGTAAGAAATTGATGATAGTGATAGCTTTCTAGGCAACAATTGTAATTTATAAGTGTGTTTTATTTATTACTTACAAATTAAGTGTTTGGTGTCGACGCCTGCTCTGGGGTTGAAGACCGGTTTACAATGAAGATTACGTGCTGCCTATCACAATAACTGTGTGTGGCGATTATTAGTCCCCTGCCCCTCAGTCGTAGTAAGGAGCCAGCACACGAACACACACACACACAAAATAGCAAAATATGTGCTACTTCATAATTGTTGTTGAAGTTCATCCCTACTCCGACCCTGCCCGTACATAGCGCACAGAGCCTTCCCCCCATTCCCTAGGTGTTTAACGTCATGTACTGTTTGATTCTGCTATTATCTAATAGTTTCAAGGTAAAACGCGGTACGGAAAAATGCTTACTCAAAAACAACGTAAACAGAAAAATACGAACAAATTTTATTAATACATTTTCATTCAGTCATATTTCGTGGAAAAAAATATTATAACGCTCAGTTATTCTTCGCTAAATTTTTTAAAAGATTGATTGCAAATACATTCCCTTGTTTGTTTTTTGCATAGCTTTTCGTCGCCTCTTTTTTTTTAACAAAGCGTGACTTATTCAGTCAGAGGATTCATTAATTTTAAGCTAATAATTGTTTTGGTTTGTGGTAAGGTCTATCAGAGGGTCAGATTAGAAATCAGGGTCGTTACTCCTGATTTCCGCGGATTTAACTCACATGGGTCATCAACCGCTATCATCACTTTTCTAAACTGTAGGCCCGTAAACTGAACCTTACAGATCAGAATTATCCCTAACTGATAGACAAATGTGTTGAACAGACATAAGCTACAGTATGAACTTAATGTGATATAAAACTAAGGTGTACACATTTTTAAATAAATTGAGATATTTTATTTATAAAATATATATTAATTTAATAATTAGTGAATTTGCTTGAATATACAATAATTAATTGTTTTAAAGCAGGGATTTAGCAACAAATCTGTTTTTTTATTTATTATTTAGCAATTTAGTTTTAAATAAATCAAAACATTATATAGTCTCCCTTGCTAAAAGAGTTATGCGCCTTGAATAATAGTGTTGTGGAGTGCAGCAATATGAAAAGTGGTCTAGCGGTAGACGGCCCGATTGCTAACCCGAAAGTCGCGAGTTCGGATCCTGGGCTCGATGACCTGACTGAAATTAGATTCTGGTCTAGGTCTACCACTTTATCTACCCTATTGGCACAACTGTTCGATTTATTAACACTTAATTTTAGAAAACACGCACTACAATAAAAAGCACACATTTATTAACATTTAATTAACATATTGTACTAATTGCTAAAGTTCTGATAACCATTTATTGACATTTTTAAACGATTTATTTTATATAAACTTAAAATCGTAGATCTACTTTTTTATAATTATTAATCGTCGTCTTATAACATTAGATGGACGTCGTGTAGTAACTGATTAACGTCTTAAATTGATAGATCGGCTTCTTCTAAAGATTGCTGAGTCCTATAGCAATGGGACGATGTGGCCTGTGCGGTAGAGCGCTAGGCTGCTAACTACTCATCTCTGATGGGTACATAACTCAAGTTAGAGAAAGTAAAGGCGGCTGTGCAAAATGCTGACCACGCCTTCCCTTCATTGCCGAGGTCAGTCAAGAAACATATGAACTCTACTTCATCTGCCCAATTGATCACTAGGTCTAAAGAGTTCTTTACTTTTTATAAAGCAAGTGAATGACGTTTTAAAAGAAACACCCGAAGACCTCGCTTGCTTTTGTAAACTACCTTTCAGGTAACATTTTCAAAAACCAACACACCTTAAATTAAATCAGCCCAATTAAGCCTATTTAATTACCTAAGTTAATTGCACCCTAAAGATTTTTTTCCCCCAAGTACGCCAAGTATAAGCATGCTGTCTTCATCAATGCACGAGCACTCCACGTGTTGGTGGGCGATACCCATCAAGTCGGTGGGCGATACCGATCAAGTCGGTGGGCGATACCGATCAAGTCGGTGGGCGATACCGATCAAGCAGCGACCTCTGGTGTCTGGCACCCGGCGCCCCGCGAGCGGCTCCCCCCGCCCTCGCCTGCCGCTGGCACCGCGCCGTCGTAAAACGTATGCCGCGGTCTGCTAGTCGGCTCAAGTCTGCTGTGTGTCTGGCACTGTTTGTTTACACCGCGAGTTGCTGGATCAGTTTGACTCGTGGATACACGTACCCTCATCCACACGATGGATAAATCCACACTTGATATAAATATCAAATCATTTTTTTAAAATTAATAAATTTATTATTTTTTTAAATCTTGACAAGAGTGATTTCCCTTTCAGTATTAGGATAACGGTTTTTAATTCACCTGGATTAATGGATTATCCGACAACCAGGTAAGCGAGAGGTGGCTGTTGTTTACACTTGGCCGTGCTCGCGTGGGAGAGAAGTGTGAGTGGTTGTGAGGTGCGAAAATGTATTTTTAGCTTGTAAAAACGGTTTCAGTGTGAGTACTATCAAAACACTAGACGAAAGAAGGGGGATAACTGACATTAATGATGTCTTAATCAGCGGGTGAGGGTCAAGGTGTAAAGGTATTTTTTAACTTTCTCTTCATTGATCCGGTAGTCGGCTTGTCACATGATACATCAATCATGTGATATAGTCACGGGATTCGGGTCGGAATATAATCTCCGAGGGTACAAAAATAGAGGCACTTTGCTACATGGGGCTTATGTGTCGGGAAGGTACAGGGCGCTGTACTATTTGTTCGTATTATTTGAGCTAATATTGGCCGCATCAATAGGGCGCCGTATTTTTTGGGCTGACAT
Organism: Physella acuta; assembly: GCF_028476545.2. Lineage (NCBI taxonomy): Eukaryota > Metazoa > Mollusca > Gastropoda > Physidae > Physella > Physella acuta. The sequence continues at coordinate 108,075 of NW_026731763.1, read as the reverse complement.
AGGGCTTCTCAATATGGTACTGTGCTATATTATTTGTGCGTCTCAATAGGGTGCCGTATTATTTGGGCGACTTAAAAGGGTGCCGTATTATTTGGGCGTCTCAATAGGGTACCGTATTATTTGGGCTAACATGGGGCATCGTAATTTTTAGGGTCGTCACAGTGCACCGTAATGCACTTTAAGGGGGTCAACCCCCCCCCCCCCACAACCGAAGCACGTCTACCACCGCCACCACCCCCACCCTCTCCTCCGAACAAAATAGAATTTTAAATGGAAAATATATATTTTACCCGTTTCCGCCTATCCCCCCCCCCCCGAAAATTCCAAGCCACCCCCCCCCCCTTTCTCCTCCCGAAGAAAAAGTCTAAAAGAAACACTGGTGACGTATTAGTTGGGTTAACATAGGGCGCCGACAAAGTTGGGCTGACATAGGGCGCAGCAATAAATTGTGAGTAGAATCAATCGGTCTAATACATGGAGCTGCATTTCTTGAACTACCTGAGACAGATAATTTCCTTACCGTACTTTCCTAAGCCTAGTATATAATTTTATCCTGAAGACTTGTATAAGTAAAGGGTTGGAATGCACACTGACACCTAACAAAGTCTAGCAACTTTTAACTACACGACTGTATTCAGAACGAGGCTAATGTAGCAATGTGTGTTGTGAATGATCGTAATCTTACGCCGTTGTTGTGAGTTGCTTCATGAAGTGAGTCACCCAATTTTTAGTGAGTTGTTTTCATCGAGTTTTTATAAAAGGTTGGAGGGGGGGGGGTGGAGGATAACTGTTTATGTGTTGACTGTTATAGTTTTGATGAGCAAGGCATTGCGGGGATGAAGTCTGCTGACTGGATAATTTAGCTTGTTGATAAATGATTAGCATGCAGACACTTTTATCAATGTTGTGGTACGTGGTTCGGTAGCCACAACTACTGCAGGCTACATGGTTCGATAGCATTAAAAAGTGTGAGTATAGCATTTTAAGTCATTAAATGTAACACTAATTGAAATACGTTCTTTGTTTAATTGTATTAAATATGACGTAATTTACTGCAATAATTATTTACCTAAAATACCTTTTATTACTTTTTAACAACATTCAGTAGGCTGTTTTGGATTTTGTTTTTAAGGTTAAAATTTGCCAAAAGGCGATTATCTCGTCGCGAATCTAAAGCATTGATTAAAAACGTTGCTTGAAATGTGTAATGCTTCTAAGATGTTCTGATATAAACAAAGGTACAGTGTCTGACGTAAAGGCTATCAAACGAGCTAGACTGTGAAAGGAGAGTTTACTTTAAATTTGGATGTTTTCTCTATCATTTTTTTTGGTACCAAATAGATGTATTTTTCTTTGACATTACTTAATTTTTTAAATGTTTTTCTTGTCATTACATGGTAATGTAATTTATAGTTTATCAAACTAGCCTTAATTTGGTCAAACTTACGTTAAAAATTATAAATAAATATTTACAGGAATAAAGGTGGTTCTTATTAAATCATAGTTAATCAAAAATTTTCTTACGTTACGCGTCATTTTCGTTAAGATTGATTTTTTTTTCATCAATTTCTTCGTGGCTAAGATTACCGCGGACTACTGTAAAAGGTTTCTTTGATAAATTTAAACCATAAAATTTATTTCCTTCATATTAAAGAGCAGTTTAAAATTATTATTTTTAATAATTAATTGTATGTAATAGCCACAGTCCAGAAACGTAAGCGAAGAATGTTTATACCGGTGTCCGATAATGGAATCTTCTTTTAAAAAGGGGTGTTAGGTTACTGGTAGTTAACTAAATGCACACATGGCTGGCTAATGTCAATGCTAACCCTGTCACTAACCCCAACCCTGGTCCTACCATATGCCTAACCCTAATTTCTAACCATAAAATTAGTCGAGATTACATAGGGGGCCAAGGCAAATAGGGGTCCTTTTTCGAAAGTTTGAGGGGGGGGGGTGCAAATCGAAAGTCTGAGGGGGGGGGGGTGCATATCGAAAGTTTGTCCCCGGTCGCCGGGAAGGGTCGCTACGCCTCTGAGGAGTCCACTAACCTAACACTTTTCGCATAGGGGCCCAAAAATCCTAGCTACGCCACTGACCGGAATCTATAATCATACAAATGAATTCTTACAGATTTTGGTTTGAGTGTCGATTAAGGTTCAGGTGTTTGACTCAGTGTTAAGGATAGGTTTAGGTTTCATCGTTCTGCGGTTGAGGCTCTGCTTGGGGCTCTTAAGGGAAACCACTCACTCAATCAAATTAATCTAGTCATTATGAAACACCGCCTTTTTATTTAGAGTTTTCATACCACTATCATTGAGGACATGTCATAATTAATTAGAAGGTGCATTTAAGCGACTCTACCCCCCCCCCCCCCCACACACACACACACAGACGCCTACACCTAGAATTCATGTTAACATTGAACTTTTTACTCATTATTTCTTTTAAAAGTAAAGTTAATGTAGCCTACGTTACACTTTTATTTTTTTTTTAAAGAAGCATACAGTTAGTTATTAATTATGGAATCCGTAACAAGTCTCAAACGTAGTTAAAATATGAATATAATATTGTTTATAGCCTTGGCCTAACGGTAGTCCTACTTACTTTAACTCTATTATTAGTAAAATGTTTATAATTGGTGCATTTTGGGTGCTCTTTGTATTTTAAAATCAAGAAACTCATAACCACCAGAGTGGCGTAGCGAGGTCGGGTGTCACCCGGTCCGGTGCGGCACTTAATGGTGTCACCCCCCTCCCCACCTCGGGGACAAACTTGCAATTTTTTATTTGCCCCCCCCCCCCCCTCAAACTTTCGATTTGCACCCCCTCCTCAAATTTTTCTCTATATACTTTTACTATTTTTTGCCTTGGTGTCACCCCCCTAAATGGTCGGTCCGCACCCCCCCCCCCCTCGCTACGCCTCTGAGCCACCATAGTTTGTGTTATCAATGGGACCATGTTCACAGCTAAACAATTTAGTTCGAAAATTCATACATCTCCCTGGCTAACGAGATTTCGAATTTTTAATTGAGATAGCTCGAGACTTACCAGCTTTATTACGTCAGCAACATATCTCCCAATGAGTCTCACAACAAAACAGTAACCACTCGGTCCCAAAACGCGCGAAAAACTAGACACACAGACGCCCCTGAGCGTTGGCTAGAGAACAGAACAACTGTTCCGAGTACCCAGTTGTTGACACTCGATACCCGTCATTTTCATTGGACCCCACACTTCCGGCAGTAGTCGGTTACTCGAGCAAACAATGCGTGAATCGATTATTTTATTATCCCGTGTTGCGTCAGTGTCGACATGTGCTATTTATAATCTGCGGTAATTCCCCTTTGTGCTTTAAGCTTGGGCTTAAAATTATTTTACATTTTGTATTGAAATAGAGCATCTTGTAATGTTAATATTGGTAATTAAACAAAATGGTTATAGGAAACGCAATATTAAATTAAATGTTGCTGCAAGGATAAAAACGGTAATTGAGTGATCGTTACTACTATAGTCTCGTTATCTCCCTTTTTCTATTGAATATGGCAATGTGTTAATGAATTTTCTAAATTACTAATTTAATAACCAGGAAGATTGAAAAAATGTTTAAATTTGTTTTGTCAACAAAAACTAATATGACCCTGATAATTTGAATAAAATATCTTTATTAGAATGAGTCAGAATAGATTTACAAGATTTGACTTAAATTCCATCCCTGAACTATTTGACCTGAGAAAAATAGAAAACAAAAGCTTCCAGCAATAGAAAAAAAAAAAAAAATGAGAAGGAATTCTTCTAAAAACCATAAATTTGTAAGGTTATCTCCCCGTAACGCTGAAAATATACACCAATTAAATCTGTGGTTTGTGGGTTATAATTGGCACGTCCTTGACCTTTGAGATGCTGAGCTGTCTTGTCATGCGACATAAGGGTGAAGGAATTTTTTTTATATCAGATGTGACAATGATGATGGCATTTAATCGAGGTAGTGGGCCTGAAAGATGGGTGGATGGCAAAAACTGTAGGTAGATAGTGACTGTCGTCAACATGGATCTAAAGTAGACAACAAGCCTCATCTGCCCGAGGGTACAATCTCGAGACTTTTCGGTTAAGTAACCATGAGCTTTACTGACTTGACCACGCCGTCCCCTAAACATTGACCTAAATTTCACAAAGATTAGCGTCAAATATAAACCTAGTGTTGACCAAGATTAGATTCAAACATAGACCTGAAGTAGACAGGACTAACTTAAAATCTAGAAATACTCTGGACAAAGTCCATTTTTAGTATTTGATGTCTCACCTTCTTACACTCACACACACAAACACACACATATATATATATATATATATATATATATATATATATATATATATATATATATATATATATATATATATATGTAACTAGGGTAGGCCTAGCTACTAGTTACAACTGATAACGAACGATAAGCCGCGACGCAGTATTACAGTCTGATGCAACGGATAGCAGGTGGCTTATTAGATCGGACTGATAACAATCTCAAAGCCAACGCGTGCTATTTTGGGAAACGGTACGAGGGGATTCAGACGGCCTGTCAACTTTGATTGATAGGATGCAGATGTTTAATTAATCGGACTGTACGTTAGAACTGCGCAACTAGTAGTCGGAGACATCGAGTACAAGTATCGATTACGGATGAATACAAGTACGAAGACGAGTACGAATACAAGGGATAAATAGGAGGGGACGGCTGAACTCGACCCCTTTTCCCCTTTCCTTTTTCGATCGCTCGCTCTCTTCATCGCTCGCTTTAGATCAGTCAGTCTGTGTGACATATCAAGTTGGAGATAGACGAGTTAGCCGTATTGTGTTAAGAAGGACAATAGACATGTGGATTCAGTTATATGAAGCCTAGTGAGGACTGTTAGGGGTCAGTTGATTCAGACTATTATTGTGAAGCATTCCTGTTGATTCATTGTGTTATTTTGAAGCATTTCAATAGCGAACCTGCATCTTCGAGTATTTCTACTGTAGTCGATGTTGTGTAGCATGAGTGGTTAAACTCGTTACATTTGGCACTACAGGCAAATAATCTCGTAACATGTGGCGTTGTGAGCAGGGTAACTGTTCGCTCGTTACAATTGGCGTCGTCGGACAGGATGAATTCAACTAGACTTGCCGCTTTAGGCACCCATAGTCAACCTAGTTCATAACTGTGTTTAGTGTGTGTGTGAATTCGGACATTCAGGAACAGTGAAAATTGAGGAACGAGGAAAAATTTTTCATACACACACGGTAAGAAAGAACTCTTTTTTTTTACTAAAGGAATAAAATGTCTACTCTGGACGAGAAGCAGACCCATATAGTGGTCCTACCCAGAGAGTCCCACATTAACAAATTTTACGGGGACGGTGATCCAACTTTAACCAACAGGTTCAGTGAAGAGGTCAAAGCGGCCTGGGCCTCGAGAGGCATGTCACCAGAGGAAAGATTAAGACTGCTGATGGGCAGTATAGGAGAGACGGTTAGGGCAGAGGTCAAATGCCACGATAAAACCATCCAATCAGATCCAGATAAGGTGCTGGATCTGATTATGGAGACCTTTGGGGAGAGACGGTCGGGATCGCAACTGCTATCAGGGTTCGTAGGCTTAAGGCAGAGAATGGCGGAGAGTGTGATGGAGTACTCACACCGGATGAACAGGGCCTTTGATTCGGTAAAGGGCAAAACACCTGACATTGATGTGCGCCTACTGAGGGACCATTTCATCGAGGGGCTAGCAACCCCGATCCTAAGAAGAGAGTTGAAAGAGGAGGTCCACAAAGACCCGCAGTTGACCTTCCTTCAGGTCAGGAACTCAGCGATCCGCAGGTCCGAGGATGAGGACCAATCGAACTGTTCGGTGGACAAAGTCTCTGTGCCTGAACAGAGACAATCCCCACCCACAGGGGCCGACACGATGGAGACCATGATGGCTCAACTGTTGGCCCACCTAGATAAGGTTGACCAACGTTTGGAGAGGTTAGAAAGCAGGTCAACAGCTGAGAATCAGGAAAAGAACGGGACAAAACAGAGACGGGTTGGACGGCCGCGTCCTGCCAAGCCATCACTCCAATGGACGGCCGACGGTCGACCAATTTGCTTGTCCTGTTCACAACCCGGACACATGGCACGGTACTGCCAGGGAAACGGTCGTCCTCTGTAAGGCAGGGTCAGGCTACAGAGGGGCGAGGTTATGGCCCAAGAAACAAAATGATGGGAGTCTGTCCCGAAATGGTGATTACGATTGGGGACATCGCGGTGAAGGCAATTGTGGATACAGGCTCCCAGGTGACGACAATTACGGAAAATTTTTACACCAAATGGATGAAAGGAAAAGACCATAGGTTAAGGTCTGACACGTGCATGCGCCTGACGGCAGCTAATGGACTAACCATTCCATACTGTGGTTATTTTCTGGCGGATGTCGTGGTGGCAGGACATAGGTTGAAGCAGGTTGGGGTGTTCGTTACGAAACACAACCTAGAGACAAATGTGTCAAATATACCTTGCCTGTTGGGCATGAATATTCTTGGCCAGTTGCCAGAATTTCTTACAAATATTGTCGGATCGACCACACCAGGTCGGGGATCCAAGTTGGCCAGGTTTGCCAAGACCAGAGGAAGGACAGCAGTCCCGGCAAACACGGTCAAGGCAATCACATTACAAATTGGTGATAGAAGCGTGAATGGTGATGTGATGATAGAACCATGTGGCGCCGCACTGAGGGCAGGCGTCGTGTTACTGCGGACATACACATCAGCGGAAAACGGACTAGTTCAAGGGTTGGTAGCTAATGTTTTGGATGAGGAAATTTTTATACCGCCTAATACTCTGGTAGGAGTACCACAGAACGTCGAGGTACTAAGGTCGGCACAGTGCATCGAACTGAGCAATACCAGCAGTAATGAAGTAACAATTAGGTCGGTCAATGTGACGGCCGAGGTGAAGAAAGAGGATGGCCGATCATATACATTCCCGGAAACTGAGGACCCAAAACTAAATGAATTGCTGAATAAATACAGTGATATATTTGCCTCGTATGAGGGTGATTTGGGGTACACGGAAGTAATCAAACACCAGATACCCTTACTACAAGACAAGCCGGTGGCGCAACCCTACCGAAGCTTACCACCAAGTCACTACTCGGCGGTGAAAGCACACCTGAATGATCTACTAAAAAAGGGAATTATTACAACCAGTACAAGCCCGTATGCGGCACCGATAGTAGTGGTAAAAAAGAAGTCAGGGGAGATAAGACTGTGTTGTGATTACCGGAAATTGAACAATATCACAAGAAGGGATGCATTCCCCTTGCCTCGTATTGATGAGTGTCTTGATGCGTTGGGGGGAGCAAGATTTTTTTCTACCCTGGATTTGGCTAGTGGCTACCACCAAGTGGCCATGCACCCCAACGATCAACATAAAACGGCATTTATTTCTCCACTGGGACTGTACGAGTGGACCCGTATGCCGTTTATTTTGACTAATGCACCTGCTACATTCCAGCGAGTAATGCAGAGTGCTATGAGTGACTTTCTATTTCAAATAATGTTGGTGTACTTGGATGATATTCTAGTTTACTCAAAAACTTGGGAGGACCATCTAAAAAGATTAGAACAAGTGTTTCTCCGTCTTAGGGAGATAGGGGTAAAGCTGAACCCAGACAAATGCTGCTTTGGTCTGAAATCGGTACATTTTTTGGGTTATGTGATTTCGTCGGATGGCATCGCCACTGACCCAGATAAAATTGCAGCTGTTAAAGAATGGAAACAACCAACAACTACGGTAGAGGTCAGGTCATTCTTGGGTTTTGCTTCCTATTATAGAAAATTTGTACCTGGTTTTGCAAAAATTGCCGCACCGTTGCATGACTTGGTAAACAAAATGACAAAGAAACACAGTAAGGAGAAAAAGAAAGGTAAAACACACCGGATAGGTGAATTATGGACTGAGGAATGCCTGAACTCGTTTAAGCTCTTGAAAAAAGGCTTTGACAGAGGCGCCGATATTGGGATACGCGGACTTTGACAAACCATTTCGGTTAGAAATCGACGCCAGCTCTAAAGGTCTGGGAGCTGTGCTATCACAACAACAAAAGCAAGGTTTCAGGGTTATTGCGTATGCCAGTCGAGCTCTGAAGGGATCAGAGAAGAACATGACAAATTACAGCGCCATGAAACTAGAACTTTTGACATTAAAATGGGCTGTGACTGAGAAATTCAGAGACTATCTATTAGGTGCTAAATGTGTGGTATACACTGACAATAACCCCCTGAGTCACCTAAAGACAGCAAAATTGGGATCCATCGAACAGAGATGGGCAGCAGAATTGGCACTCTTTGACCTGGAGATAAAATATCGCCCGGGGCGGTCCAATGGCAATGCGGACGCTTTATCAAGGAATCCTTACGAGAGACCGGGTGATGAGGAAGAAACGCTGACAGGAATATGTGAGGTCAGAGCGTCAACAGATATCCCTCATGGGGTACAAGTGATGCAAAACGGGCAGACCGGGGTGGAGCACATATCCACAGAGCCCGGACATATGGACAGTAGTGATTTTAATTGCCTTAATCACAAAAAGATAAGAGATACCCAGAGAACGGATAGTGGCTTACAACCGCTATTGAAATACGTCCAGGAACAAAAATTCCCAGGAAGAAGGGAAAGAGAACAATTTGGTCGAGAAACAAAGAAAATACTGAGTCAGTGGGACCGTCTCAGTATAGAGGATGGTGTTCTCATGCGGAGAATTCATGACCAAATTGATGGGACAATACACCAGGTGGTGGTGCCTGGACAGTTACGAGAAGAAGTGCTAAGGTTGGCACATGACAGGGCAGGACACCAGGGTCAGGACAGGACGCACAAAATATTACGACGGAGGTGTTACTGGCCCAATATGGGAATGGAGGTCAAACGCCATTGTGAGGCTTGTGTTAGGTGTCAGCATGCGAAAATGCCAGTTGTCAAAATGAGACAGCCATCAGGACACCTACTAGCGACAAAACCACTAGAGATTGTGGCTATGGACTTTACGTCGTTGGAGCAATCATCGGATGGGACGGAACATGTGTTGGTAATGACTGATGTATTCACCAAATGGACTGTGGCGGTGCCCACACGAGATCAGACTGCCAAAACAGTGGCAAAGGTCTTAATAGAACATTGGTTCATCAAATATGGCATACCAAGACAATTACACTCTGACCAAGGAAGGGCTTTCGAGTCAGAAGTAATTAACCAACTGTGCAGCCACTACGGGATCAACAAATCTAGAACAACCACATTTAATCCGAAAGGAAACGGACAGTGTGAACGGTTCAACCGCAGCATGCATGATTTGCTGCGTACTCTAGAACCTGAACAGAAAAAACGTTGGCCTGATTTTCTCCCAGAGTTGGTATATCTATACAACTGCACACCCCATGCCACAACCGGCTTTTCGCCATACATGTTGCTGTTCGGACGGGAGGCTCGACTCCCTCTTGATTTGTTCCTAGGAAAAAGGGAGAGTATGACTGGCTCATACACCGCACTGGAATATGTGAATGAACATATGAGAAGAATTAGAGAAATGTACAGGGTAGTACAGGAAAGACTAGAACATGAAGCACGGCGAAGGGAACCGCCGGTGCAGACAAAGGACCCGCCACTCAAACTGAACGACAGGGTATTACTGCGTAGCCACCCGTTAGGCAGAAACAAAATCCACGATCTCTGGGGACAGGAGATATGGCAAGTCGTGGAGATGCCTAAAGTAGCAGGTGGCCCCTTTAAGATAAGACCCATCGATCACGCCAAACCGGATCGGTGGGCGAATATTGCTCAATTAAAGAAATATTGGAATAGGCAAGAAGAGCAGTTACACACAGAGAAACCTAAGACAATTAGGGGACCGGAAGTTACAACGGAAATTCACATACCCATCCCGGAACCATATCACCATCAACAGAACAACCGCGATACACAAGTGGAGGATAACGGCAACAAAGAGGATCCCGTTCCTTCCAGAAGCAGAGAGACAGTAGACCATCAGATAAGTGGTCCGCGGAGAAGTTTGAGGAACAGAAGGAAGACGAAATTTTTTGTCAGCAACCATCAATTCTTTCATGGTCGCGCTGGTAGGAGAACAGACGGTTCAAAAAGCTATAAAAGTGAACTGGTGAAGGCACCAAACGAAAAGGGTGGATGTGAATTCTAGAACTGTTTTGTGTCTCAGGAAGATGATGTAGACACAGTTGATATGTGAAATAGGTATAACTGTCAATCGTATACGAATGGGACGACGTGGACAGTGAGTGGAACAATAAAAAATTTTTTACGATTGTGCGATTGACTTTGGAGGAGTGCACCTGCCAAGCGTTGTTTGTGGTTGAAAACACACAAAAAAAGGCAGGGGTGGATGTAACTAGGGTAGGCCTAGCTACTAGTTACAACTGATAACGAACGATAAGCCGCGACGCAGTATTACAGTCTGATGCAACGGATAGCAGGTGGCTTATTAGATCGGACTGATAACAATCTCAAAGCCAACGCGTGCTATTTTGGGAAACGGTACGAGGGGATTCAGACGGCCTGTCAACTTTGATTGATAGGATGCAGATGTTTAATTAATCGGACTGTACGTTAGAACTGCGCAACTAGTAGTCGGAGACATCGAGTACAAGTATCGATTACGGATGAATACAAGTACGAAGACGAGTACGAATACAAGGGATAAATAGGAGGGGACGGCTGAACTCGACCCCTTTTCCCCTTTCCTTTTTCGATCGCTCGCTCTCTTCATCGCTCGCTTTAGATCAGTCAGTCTGTGTGACATATCAAGTTGGAGATAGACGAGTTAGCCGTATTGTGTTAAGAAGGACAATAGACATGTGGATTCAGTTATATGAAGCCTAGTGAGGACTGTTAGGGGTCAGTTGATTCAGACTATTATTGTGAAGCATTCCTGTTGATTCATTGTGTTATTTTGAAGCATTTCTTGATTCATGTAATAAAAGGATCAATAGCGAACCTGCATCTTCGAGTATTTCTACTGTAGTCGATGTTGTGTAGCATGAGTGGTTAAACTCGTTACATTTGGCACTACAGGCAAATAATCTCGTAACATGTGGCGTTGTGAGCAGGGTAACTGTTCGCTCGTTACATATATATATATATATATATATATATATATATATATATATATATATATATATATATATATAATATTGAACCAAAGTTCAAGAAACTATTAGCTACCTAGAATGCCATTATAGATATGTATATTGAACCAAAGTTCAAGAAACTATTAGAATGCCATTGAAAGAAAAAAAAAACATCCAGAACCCAGCTTTGTCCCCAGCAATACTCAGCAGACGATTCCACTCCACTCTACCAACTACAGCAGACGACAGTATCCCCGCCCGTCGTCTGATACATCGATAACTTTACCCACAATCCCTGCGATTACTCTCATAACAAAAAGGTTGGGGTGGGAGGGTGGCGCTCGACCCCGCCAGACACAGGTCACGTGTTATACGTCAAACAGCTGGGTCATTGCGTGACGTCAGAGGTCGCGTCAGTAATGACATCATCACATCGTTGAAAGGCTTACAGGCGTTGGGTTCTCTGTCCGATAAGGGTGACATCATCTGAACTCTAGAATAGGTATTTACCTTATTTTTTTTCATGTAACCATTGAAAGTTTCTGACTCATCTTGTCAGGCACCTTAAGCACGTAACTTTTAATCTCTTTTTTTACTTCGTCTCACCCTTACCCCCCCCCCCCCCACCCTCCTTCCTATATAGAGATAATTAAGCTACCATCCACCATTTCGACGCCCCCCCCCTTCCCGAACCCTTTCTCACCCCACTCACGTAGTGATAAGAATCAGCAGGTGGAACCAATCAGAACTCACCCCACCACCTCCACCACACCCACCCCCACAGCAAGTTTTCTCTTTACACCATAGCAACGCGGGTTGTTTTACAGCATTTTTTTAATAATGTAACACGAGATCACCCAACGCCCCCCCCCTTTCCCACTAAACGAATTAGATAACACTAACCAGATTTATCAATCGTTACGTAACAACAATGAACAAAACCCAAACTTACCTGAAGAAAAAAATACAACGATCATTCCCGTAAGAAACACTACAGTCAGCTTACACCTGTAGGGGCCATTACAACAAACTTCTTATAGTGTAAAGGCTGCACCTATTTAAAACGATCGCACCTATAGTACAACTATTTGAAATATTCTACTTTACATGTATCGAACAGTACAGTGAATCTACCTGTAATGCAGTGACCATACTTCAGTGACCTGACCTGTAGAACAGAGACCTCGCCTGCAATACAGTGAACGTACCTGTACGTAACAGTACAACGACTGACCCTACCTGTAATACTAAGACATTACCAGTACGTGATGGTACAACGACATAGACGTTATCAATAGTACAGTGACCTTACCTATTAGTGCAAAGATCTCACATGTAATTACCAGTACATCAGACCTTACCTGCCGTATAACGAACTTACTTACAAAGAAAAGTTCAACGACCTAACCTGTAGTGACCTTACCTGTATACCTGTAAGGAACACCACCGAGACCTTACCTGTAGAATTACTCTCAGCTAGGTGGCAACGACCTGTAGTTTCCAGTAAATAATGAAACTGGCACCGTACATTCACCCCCCCCCCCCCGTGTCTCCTAGACCAGTAAAACCGTCTGCTTGACCAAGTTATCAACAAAACTCCTGCTGGTGCCAGCTCAGGTATAACGTGTGCCAGAGATACCTCCCAGAGATACCTCCAGGTTATAAAAATTCCGGCATTTCTCACCTACACCTTACACATCTGAGATAACATTTTTTAAAGATTTTATAAGGATACAACTCACATCCTTAAAATATCTTTTAGCCACTTTATCCTCATGCCTGTCTGTCATAGGCCCTTCTCTATTAATCCTATAAAACTCATTTTTGTTTATATAAGTATTATATATATTTTACTGTGCGGTTTTATGGCCAGTTAGTTCTACTGAAATAAAACATTTCTGATCTGCCACAACTAGTTTACATATCTGACCTGGCGCCCGACAGCCGCAGGCGATTCGTTGCCGTGTTGTTTGGTCGGGTTCGGATCCCATCTGGCTGACAATGACACTGTTATTCCATTAACAATGCCTGCTTCCACTCTTTCCCCCCCCCCCTTTGTTTAGCTTAAAATGTAACTTTCAGGTGAATTGTTATTGTAATAAAAACCGTAATGTGTAGTTACTATGCTGAAAAAACTATATAATGTGTTTCTTTTGTTGAATTTCTACCACTATAGAAATATTTTTTTGTATTTTTTTATGATTAAATAATTCAGGAATAACTTTTTCAGGAATAACAATGCGTCACAGAGATAACAATACTTTATCGTGGCTTTTTACTGCTGTAAAACTACTTTTGCGTGTTGATTTACTGTGGTAAAGATATCAAACGTCGGACTAAATCCCCCTTAAAGAATGAATTATTAACCTTATTTTCTGATCTGGCTGTCGTGTTCGATCGGTTATTGAACAGATCAATGCCGTGAGGGACGAGGTTCGCGATCTCAATGGCGGGCTGGGACGTTCGATCATCTAATTATAATCACAAGACCCGCATCACTCGTATGTGTGTGTGTGTACGTGTGTTATTGCATGTGTATTGTGCGCACGTTTGCTTGTGTGTGTATGAGTGTGTATGTGTGTATTGCATGTGTATTTTGCACACGTTTACTTGTGCGTGTGTGTATGTGTGTGTGTGTGAGTGTGTGTACGTGTGTTATTGTATGTGTATTTTGCTAACGTTTCCTTGTGTGTGTGTACGTGTGTGTATAAGTGTGTATACGTGTGCAAGTGCATGTGTATTGTGCGCACGTTTGCTTGTGCGTGTGTGTGTATGTGTGTGTGTATAAGTGTGTATACGTGTGAAATTGCATGTATATTGTACGCGCGCGTGTTTGTGTGTTATGTGTTAAGTTTACTTGAACACAAAGGAAAGACACAAGTTTTGGTTGGGTTTGTTTTTTTTACTGTTCACCTCTTTCAACGTGCTTTCAATTCGCTGTTTTTATTTTTTTTTTAATAAATGAATTAATTAATTCCGCATTTTAGTTCCTTCACAATAGGAGATCCTAATTGTTTTTTAAACGAGTAATTAAAAATTGTAAAAAGCAATTAAAGATGTAAAGCTTGTGTTACACAAAGAGACGGGGTGAGGTTCAGAGTTAGTGTTGATTTTAGAGGTGTGTATACACTTGAGGTTTTCTTATTCTTTCTGTATGTCTACACCGGAGCCTCCTAAAACTTCTCCAACATTGCTGACGAACTACACAATCGTTTTCAGTTGAGCAATGTAGGCAAAAAGTTTTAATCTCTATGTCAAAGGTAGACATAAAGATTCCTCTTTAGACCTACGATCCGTTTGGGCAGATGAGGTAGCGTTCATATGTGGTCAGAACTTTGCCCAACGTGTTTACTTTCCCTAACATGGGTTAGGTACCCATCAGAGCTAGGTGGACTCAGGGACGTTCTGTTGACTTGTACCCGGATTCGAACTCGAGACTTTCGGGTATTAAAGTCAAAGAAAAGGCAGTCTACAACCAGATAGGAACTGGTGGCTTTCGGGTTAGCAGACGCCAGCTCTACCATTCGACTACGCCGTCCACTCCTTTTTGTATTTGTTTATTCCTGTAAAAAGTCTTTTAAAATTTAAACTAAAAAAAATATTCGTACTTTGGCTATGTATTCAGATCGATGTTTAACTATTTTTAAAAATTTGCCATCAGTTCACATTTTATGTTTTCGACCTGTTTCCTCGTTCAAAGGGTTTATAAAAAAATGTGTGGCATTTAAGTTAAGACCACCCAATTTCTAGTCCACCGCACTGCTTATAACTTGGTGATCTGGGGAGATAACTCGATGGGCGTGTCCAAACAAAAGGTCAGATTTGTGGCCGGGTCATACCGTTCTGCCGAATCAGAAGGGCTGGAATTTTAAAACTAACCAGTAATGTCCAAATAACATGTGCATTTTTAATTTTTAAAAATTGTTTAAAAAAAAATTTAATTCGTATTCTTTTTTACAACAAGCTAGTATTTTAGTATTTTAAAGTTTATTCTTTTAAAAAATTGTCAATTGGGAGATGCTTTAATTTTATTTATAATCTGTAACGATAACGAATTGATTTTCTTTTCAAAATACCTAGTTACTAATAAATTAGGAAAATAAAGCGGGAGTGACCTCCCCTAAACTTCCTCGTATATTCTTAGATAATACTAATAAGGATGGCTACTCTAGTGCAGTTGCGATATAGACATTTAAAAAAAAACAACTTTCAAATACTTAAATTTTTAAAATAAAATAGAACCTCGTAGAAAAAATAATTGCGCACCAAAGGAACAGCAAATAATGTGTGTATAATAGTTCGGAGCATTAGTACCTTAAAAAGGTCACATTTCAAATACAAAACATTAAGTTACTCATCACTAACCCCAGCCACACACAACACACTTCATCATACACAACGACCACACACCACAACCACACACCACAACCACAAACCACAACCACATACCCCAACCAAACACCACAACTACCTATGCAACCACAAACCGAAACGGCATACTGCAAAGACAAAATCCAATCGCAGACCACAAACACATTTATACACAATAACCACCCACACACTAATTACCACAACCACACACCACCACCATATAGTTTTAGACACGCCGTACATCTACAGTCTTTCAAAGCTGCCTAATGTCTCGTCCCCCCCCCCTTCTTTTTTCACATTCCTTCCTTTTCTCACCCCCTCCCTCAATGTCTACCTCTTTCTTTCCCTCCTTCTCTCTCTCATTTTTCCATCGCTCATATCTATTCCTCACTCATTGTCCTCCTTCCTTTCTCATTTTCTCCATATTTCTCCCTCCATCCTTCCCACACCCTCCCTCTATTACCCGAAACTCAACCCACTTATCCAAAAACCCGATACACTAATATAGATTAAAAAGACGTTCTCAAAAATACACTGTTGCCATGACAACATTCACTCATAATGACGTAACATTCACGTTTCAAAACTTTAGACTCCTAGTTTTAAAGAAACAAAATTTCCCAACAAAATAAAAAGAAAAAACAGCGGCAATAACTCTAACTGCATTTACAGTATCAACACGTTCGTATTTGCCCTTGTTATCATCCTCCCTCATCGCCCCCCTCCCCCTTTCCCCCGACCCCAGTCACAAATCAATACTTCAGCCTCTGTAGCTTTATTTGATAAGGGTAGAATTTCGGTGGATGGGGGTGGGGGGGTAGCTTCTTTAGGACTGCACACATAGGGTTTAGATGTGTGTGGAGTGGTGGGTAGAGAGACGAGGTGGGCGGGGTGTGAGTGGGAGAGTGGGGGGTGGGGGGAGTTCAACATTCCAACACTGTAATGTTTGAGTATGTTTGTGTGAAGCTGTAGAGGGGGGGGGAATAACTGGAACTTTTCCGGTTGATGGTACCAGAGAGACTTTGTTTAGTGACCGTTGTTTGTTGGAGAGTACTTTGAATTTTTTTTTCAACTGTAGACGCTTGATGTTAGGGTTAGGATTAGGATTATGTGTTAGGGTTAGGTTTAGGTGTTAGATTTTAGGGTTAGGGTTAGGTCTAGCCTGACTTTGTTATACGGGTTAGGGCTCTCTGTCCTGGTAGATGGTTAATGTTAAGGTTCTGTTGTGATTAATGAATGGTTAGGGTTAGTTAATCCTATTACTGTTAATGCTCAGTCGTGGATAAAGGTTTTATGGATAAAGATTATTGTGAATATGGTGTAATTGTTACATTGAAAGCGACCTATTGATAAAGTTCCCTTTTCGAACCTGACGGTCAACTGGGCAAGTGAAGTAGAATCCACTTGTTTCTGTGACTTTGGTTAGTTATGTGCCCAGCCGCCTTTAATTTCCCTATCGTGAGTTAGGTACTTATCAAAGCTGGGTAAACTCAAGGAAATTCTACTGACTTGAACCCGGATTAAAACTGGAGACTTTTGCGTACAAGTCTAGCGCTCTAACGCTAGGCCACACCATCCCGTGACCTAGGGATAGGCAATGGTGTAAACATCGAAATTAAACCGCGGGTTGGGTCCACTATAGCTTGGTGGAGTTGGGAAAAGTAAATGCAGAATGCTGAACACAATATTCCTTCATCGGCCGAGCACAGAGGAACAGATTAACTCTAATTCTTCTGCTCCATGAACCGCCAAGCATAAAAAGTATTATACCTATTTTTAGAAAATATCCTAGAATCCATGAATCTCTATAAAAGGCAATCAGGCGATCAGACTTGGTACGCTATAACGGAAAAGAACATAAATCTCTCTTTATTTATATTTTGTTTCTGATATGAAGGAAATAAAGCTCAGTTTTAAGATGTTACCAACATGAGCGAACCTCGTCAGCAAGGAAAGGGAGAGAAGCAAGCTCGAGATGTAGAAAATTGATAAGCAACATGACCGATGTGGACTCCTAATAGGGGGGGGGGAGTATTTTTGTAGATGGGTGAACAGCAGTAAAGGGCGGGGAGGTTGGGGAAGAAACAAGAATAAATACACTGTATCAAGGGGAGAGTAATCTTTACTAAGGGAAATAACTAGCTGGTATAAAGGGAAATAACTCGTCCAGTGGCGGAGGAAGGAAATTAAAATGTGAACGCGCTTGAAATTAGGTCACGTGAGGGAAACAGATGATTTAAATTGTAAAAACAATATTTTGTAAAACAAATTTAACTTTTATTTATTGTAAAAACTTTCCATTAATTGTTAATTTATTTTATTTACTTTTTGTTAAACTTTGCAAAACGGCATTATATTATATTATAAACATATTTCAGAATGCAATTTTATTTACTGCAACAACAAACTATGCACATGTAATAAACACTCTTTTTTCGCCAACAGTACAACTATAACTAACTTCAAAAAAAAAAAAAACTATCTTCATATAACTAACTTCATGGTATAAGTATAACCTAAGAAAATAATTCATAATTTACAAACAAAGACAGAGTTGTATCCCATACGGGGCATTAATATTAATAACAGAAAATGGTTTTAGCTTTAGAGTAGTTTAGAGTAAGGCAGCTGGGCATGGGCATAATGCTGAGCACAGTATCTTTTTGTATGCCAAGGTCATTAAAACAGATGAACACTACTTTATCTGACCCTTGTATAATGGTCACGAACGGGATTTTAAAAAGCTGAGTCGAATTTTTTGTTACACATTTTATGTTTTCTAATTTTTCAGATAAAATATTTTTTAACTAACGCTATACTCGATAGATAACATCGGAAATTGACAACAGCACACAATTTAATGGTAACTAAGGGACAGCATCACACAACTTAACCCTAACCTTAATCAAGGGACATAACCGTCTCGCCATACGAAACACCGCGATCAGATTCTCTCCCTTCTATCTTTAGTGCTGACGTCACCCAAGCATTGGAAGGTTTCTTGAATTCACCCAAGTCGCATAATCTCTTGTCCGTCTCGAATATTTATAACCCTCGGTCAAGATGAATATTTTTTCATACAATGATTTTGCCGTGGTCCGCGACAAAACCTTTGCCGCGGTCCTCAGCAAAGGTTTTGCCGTGGTCCGCAGCAAAGGTTTTGCCGTGGTCCGCAGCAAACTAAGGTTTGCCGTTGTTCGCATCGAAGGTTTGTCGTGGTCCGCTGTTAAGGTTATGCTGTTATCAGCAGCCAAGGTTTTGCCGTGGTCCGCATACAAGGTTTTTGCGTTATGTTATTCAAAGGTTTTGTTGTGGCCCGCATGCCGTGGTCCGTAGCAAATGTTTTGCCGTGGTCCGAAGCAAATGTATTGTTGTGGTCCGCAGCAAACGTTTTCTTACCGTGGTCCGCAGCAAATGCCCTAACGAGGTCATCACCACGCAGACTTGCAGATGACATCCCGGCATGCTCTTCTGGGAAATCGCCCGCACGGCACGAGAATAATTTTACAACGTAAAAATCGTCTTAGCCATCACCAGGACATTCCCCTGACACCCCCCCCCCCCACCTCACCCACCACTGTCCGATGTATATTTATTTCAGATATATGGACAAACCCTCCTTTAACCCCCACCCTCTCTCAATGCATTTTTAATCTGAAATTAAGAGAAACTCTAATTTCAACTTTAAGACAGTCCTCGAAATTATATATTTCGATATCATACATTATCCCCCCCCCCTGTTAACCATTCCTCCCTTTTGGTTGATTACCCCCCCCCCCCCCAACACACACACATACACATCTCCACCCCACCCCACCCACCCCGCACCATTATTTGTCTCAGACAAACAGCACCACCCATGAATCATTAAAGAACACGGCGAGATATCCCTGCACTACGATTTATTTTAGCATACCACTCACCTGGGGGATTAATCTAACTGCTGAAGCCGTGAGTTGACCGGATCCGGCTCTTCATTTTATCACCGATATGAATATTTGAATATGGTTCGGTCTCATCAAGATACAGTACTGCAATATATTTATAATAGAATATACGAATTTAAAAGAGTCTGTCTGGGAAAAAAAATGGTCACATAATCCCCGCCTCTAAGCCGAGTCAGAGCGGTAGATTTATGTGGGCGGGGTCAGTGTTGGTGTGCTACACTCATTGAACAGGTGCCTGTTTCTGTGACCTCGGTATAAGAAGGGATGGTGCGGTCAGCACAGTACCCGTACTTTCCTAGGTAAGTCAGGTACCCATTAGAGCTGGTTTGACTCAGAGTCTAACTACATTCTAAATAAACTTTCTCGTAAGCTGTTATAACATTATAAGTCAACTCCCCATAAATAGCTATAACCTTCTGAATCATCTTTCCCATGCATACAGATCTATAACATTTGCAATTAACTTCCGTATTTTCAGTTATAACATTCTGCATATACCTTCTAGTACGCTTCATTAATTTTCTGAATTACTTTTTCCAACTCCCAACAAGAGATCAGACCACCAGACCACTAGACCAGACCACAACTAGTTAACTAGAACTAACCATAGCAGCATCTACCAGAGTTTCTTTCAGACATCTCTTCGGTGGGGGGGGGGGCACCATGGAATTTATATAGAAAATATATACTTTTAACAGTGTCCGCCCCCCCCCCCCCCCACGAAAATTTTAGTTCCCCCCCCCCCGAAAATTTCAAATGCCCCCCCCCCCCTCCTGAGAAAAAAAGTCTGGAAGAAACACTGTACCTGTTAGCCCAACGACCGAAATATCATCCATCCGATTTCAGCCTACTGATAGTGATAGCAATCGAGGTAAATAAAAAACATTGCCCTTAATGGGGTAATAACCAGCATGACACGGCTGGGAATCAGGGGTTGGGGGATGTGTTGGGGGGGGGGGGAGTGTTAGAAATTGGGGAAGGGGTGTTAGGATTGGGCGTGGGGGCTCATATCATCACGGTTATATTCAACCCTTCATACATCGCAGATTCTTTTACAAAACTTAATTTCCTCTGCGACGAACAAAAAAAATGTCATGGAAAATAAAATTTCGAATGAAACTTTATGCGTTCCCTACACTTCAATTTCCGGTCTTTGAAGTGACGTCACTTCCGATCCCGAGGTTTCAAAACACAAATGTCAATGTGAAATTACTGGTGTCGGGTCAGCGGCGTCCGCCAATAAAAAAAAGCTCTCATTTAATGGGTGGTTATCTAGGGGCATTTTGTAAAGTGTTATTTCTCTATCATCAAATATGTGGTTATCTAATGGCATTTTGTAAGGTGTTATTTCTATCGTCAAATGTATGATTATCTAGGGGCATTTTGTAAGGTGTTATTTCCCTATCATCAAATGTGTGATTATCTAATGGCATTTTGTAAGATGTTATTCTCTATCAAGAAATGTGTGATTATTTAATGACACTTTAAGGATTATTTCTCTATCATCAAGTGTGTGATTATCTAGGGCAGGGGTCTCCAAACTACGGCCCTCGGAGATCTTTTTGTCCGCGAAAAAAAAAGTTTGTTGGAGGTGGCTGAGGTAAAATTCAAAACAAATTGAAAATGTAGCATTGAGTGCAAATAACATTGAAGTAAATGTGGCCAGTTGCCCAGCAAATGACCTCCTTAAACTAAAGACAAGTTCAAATAAGGGCGGGTGGGTTTTATAAGTATTTTGCCCAAGGAAGACTTTTCTAATATTAAAACTTTTGCCTCAAAGTACCTTTCAAATTTTGGAACAACATACAAACTTTATTAAGAATGAAGTAGGCCTACGTGAAAAAAAATGTGAGAACAAACTTGGACCTCGAGTGTGTTGTCGGTCCCCGAAAGTGTTTCTTTCAGACTTTTTTCTCGGGTGGGGGGACACTTGAAATTTGCATATATATATATATATATATATATATATATATATATATATATATATATATATATATATATAAATTCTGGCCCCCGGACGTATATTTGATAGCTAATGCGGCCCTCGGGCTGAAAAGTTTGGAGACCCCTGATCTAGGGGCATTTTGTAAGGTGTTATTCTCTATCATCAAATGTGTGATTATCTAATGGCATTTATAAGGTGTTATTTCTATCGTCAAATGTGTGATTATCTAGGGGCATTTTGTGAGGTGTTATTTCCCTATCATCAAATGTGTGATTATCTAATGGCAGTTATAAGGTGTTATTTCTATCGTCAAATGTGTGATTATCTAGGGGCATTTTGTGAGGTGTTATTTCCCTATCATCAAATGTGTGATTATCTAATGGCATTTTGTAAGATGTTATTCTCTATCAAGAAATGTGTGATTATTTAATGACACTTTAAGGATTATTTCTCTATCATCAAGTGTGTGATTATCTAGGGGCATTTTGTAAGGTGTTATTCTCTATCATCAAATGTGTGATTATCTAATGGCATTTTGTAAGGTGTTATGTCGGTATCATCAAATGTGTGATTATCTAATGGCATTTATAAGGTGTTATTTCTATCGTCAAATGTGTGATTATCTAGGGGCATTTATAAGGTGTTATTCTCTATCATCAAATGTGTGATTATTTAAGGGCATTTTAAGGGTTATTTCTGTATCATCAAATGTGTTAATATCTACGGGCATTTTGTAACATGTCATTCTCTATCAATAAATGTGTGATTATTTTGTAAAGTATTATTTCTGTATCATCGAATGTGTGATTATCTTAGGGCATTTTGTAACGTTTCAGTTATATTATCATCTGTGATTATCTTAAGGCGTACAGCCCAGCGTTTGATTAATCCGCCTTGCCTCATTTAGAATGTAAGACAAAAGACCGACATCCAAAAGACCGACATCCAAAAGACCGACATCCAAAAGACCGACATCCAAAAGACCGACATCCAAAAGACCGACATCCAAAAGACCGACATCCAAAAGACCGACATCCAAAAGACCGACATCCAAAAGACCGACATCCAAAAGACCGACATCCAAAAGACCGACATCCAAAAGACCGACATCCAAAAGACCGACATCCAAAAGACCGACATCCAAAAGACCGACATCCAAAAGACCGACATCCAAAAGACCGACATCCAAAAGACCGACATCCAAAAGACCGACATCCAAAAGACCGACATCCAAAAGACCGACATCCAAAAGACCGACATCCAAAAGACCGACATCCAAAAGACCGACATCCAAAAGACCGACATCCAAAAGACCGACATCCAAAAGACCGACATCCAAAAGACCGACATCCAAAAGACCGACATCAAAAAGACCGACATCCAATAGACCGACATCCAATAGACCGATAGTAATGAACACAGGAAAAGTTTGATATAATGTTTAACCATTAATTGCTAGAAAGACCCAAAGGTCACCGTTATTCCATGTTTAACCATTAATTTGTGTCCATTTTGTCCCAAGCCATCGATCTATGGCCACAGTTCGCGCACCGATCGAACGGGTTTAATGGCGGTTAATTGCTCGGGTTTTATGTGATCTGGTGGTTTCGTGGTCTCGTGTACTGATGGTCTAGGGGTCTGGTGGTCTGTCTGGTGGTCTGGTGGTCTAGTAGTCTGGTGGTCTGGTCTAGTAGTCTGGTGGTCTGGTGGTCTGAT
The DNA here is from genome assembly GCF_028476545.2 of Physella acuta. Taxonomy (NCBI): domain Eukaryota; kingdom Metazoa; phylum Mollusca; class Gastropoda; family Physidae; genus Physella; species Physella acuta. The sequence continues at coordinate 84,922 of NW_026731763.1, read as the reverse complement.
GGTCTGGTGGTCTCGTGTACTGATGGTCTGGTGGTCTGCTCTGGTGGTCTGCTCTGGTGGTCTGGTCTGGTGGTCTGGTCTGGTGGTCTGGTGTACTGATGGTCTGGTGGTCTGGTCTGGTGGTCTGCTCTGGTGGTCTGGTGTACTGATGGTCTGGTGGTCTGCTCTGGTGGTCTGCTCTGGTGGTCTGGTCTGGTGGTCTGGTCTGGTGGTCTGGTGTACTTATGGTCTGGTGGTCTGGTCTGGTGGTCTGCTCTGGTGGTCTGGTGTACTGATGGTCTGGTGGTCTGCTCTGGTGGTCTGGTGTACTGATGGTCTGGTGGTCTGGTCTGGTGGTCTGGTCTGGTGGTCTGGTGTACTGATGGTCTGGTCTGGTGGTCTGGTCTGGTGGTCTAGTGGTATAGTAGTCTGGTGGTCTGGTGGTATAGTAGTCTGGTGGTCTGGTCTGGTGGTCTAGTGGTATAGTAGTCTGGTGGTCTGGTCTGGTGGTCTAGTGGTATAGTAGTCTGGTGGTCTGGTCTGGTGGTCTAGTGGTATAGTAGTCTGGTGGTCTGGTCTGGTGGTCTAGTGGTATAGTAGTCTGGTGGTCTGGTCTGGTGGTCTAGTGGTATAGTAGTCTGGTGGTCTGGTCTGGTGGTCTAGTGGTATAGTAGCCTGGTAGTCTCGTGTACTGATGGTCTATGGTTTGGTGGTCTAGTGGTCTGGGGGTCTGGTCTGGTGGGCCACTCACAAATAGTAATGCTTCTTTCATAAAACGAAATTCCGAAACAACCTGAATCTGAAAAGGTACGCTAAAATCGTTCATTAACATCACCGCAATAATTAGTCAAATATCCAGTGCTAATTAGTACGTGTTTTATGACAGTATTTACCTCAATATGTATTACGCTAAGTACTCAAATATCGTTTTCTGAATAATCTTCCCTCAGTGATCGACTATTTATCTTTAGAAGAGCGTATAAATCTTGTTAACATAAATAGACGTGTGTTCATCAATTTTTTATTGCCTTGCAAATCTAGACTTTTCTTAAGGGTATTTGTGCGGTAAATCTTCTCTTTTGGCAATTAGACATTCCTGGCATACTTTTCTATTTAAACGGGTATTTGGTCTGAAAGTATTTGTTTCGGAAAATATTGAGCGCCCTTTCCCCATATAGTAGTAGCCGCAGCATATTAGTACATCATGCTTGGGCTTTTTAGAAGAGCTCCTGATGTTAGTGTTACTCTCTCAGTGGTGTCAATGTTATCAAGATTGTTTACAAGAAGATATTCACCTTTCAAGACTTTCTACCAAAAAGGAAGAAATCTTTAAATCTTTGAGACTTTCTTCCAGAAGAACTAATCCTTTAAAGACTTTCTCAAAAACGTTTAAGACTTTCTCGTAGAAGAACTTTTCACTTCAAGACTTTTGCATAGAATATTTCTCTCCTATTTTCTGCCAGAATTTATCCTGATACCAAGATTTTCTCTTGTAATAAACTCATCCCTTCAAGACTTCCTGTCTTTCCCTGGCCAACATTAACATCTCCCCCCCCCCTCACCTGAATCCTAGACCACGTGACATATCAGCTGAGGTATCTCTGAGATAAGAAAAAATCTCATCCACCTATCCAAGAAGATTAAATGAGGGGCAGCTTGTGTAAGCTCAAGTGATATAACTCACCTAGAGGTTGAACCGAGAAAGCACACTTGTGTTTATACATAGCTTGAACCAAACAAAAATGGTGTAAAAAGCCGCACCCTTTACAGGTTGTTGAACTAGGGATGTGAGACTAAAAATAGATTCAGTTTGAGAGGATTGTCTTCGTTTGACGTATACAATACTAGATCAGGGGAAGGTGTGAATGTGGCGGTTGGTGTGGGTGTAGGTGTGGATGTACGTGTGGGTGTAGGTGTAGAGAAAAGTGTGGAAGTAGCTGTGAAAGTAGGTGTGGGTGTAGGCGTGAGTGTGTGTGTGTGGGCGTGGGAGTAGGCGTGAGTGTGGGTGTAGGTGTAGTTGTGAGCGTAGGCGTGAGTTTGAGTGTAGGTGTAGTTTGGGATTAGGATTAGCCTTATAATTATTATTTTTACGTTCATGTGTGCACGACTCATCCGGTTGATTAGTACCACTACTTCAGGTATATATTTATCCTTCAATGAAATATTAATAACCAAAATTAAAATTATACATTCTTACATTATCGTTGGAAATAAAAGAATATTGAATAAATATTATCAGTTTGAAAAAGATAACTGATTTAGAAGTGGATCATCTGTTATTTAACCGTTTCGATAACAAACCAACAGCCATTGTGACCTAAGTAAATGTAAGTAAAATTATTCTATTATAGTTACTTCCCATGTAAATGTTAAATGTCACAAATGGAGACAACCTAAACTTTGGCTCCCAAAAACACTAAGAAATACAGAAAAATTCAAGTTTCAAATTAAAAAGATAAAGATCCTGGTTTTTTTATATAATAATCATTGAATTAAAACATAATTTTGTAAGAAACTGTATAATTTGTATACGTTTTTTCTTATTCTATAAAAATTCAATTGACTCTGATTTTTATGAAAAAGCCTTATCTTTTTACAGTTATTTAATTATAAATATAAAATTTGATAATTTAAAGTGCTTGTACCCTTGGAACATGAAATTTTTTTTGGGTTCTCTTCGCAATGTGTAAATCTGTCGCCTCTTACTGCTAAAGATTTTCAGAAGCCTAATATTTTCAAAGCAACACCAACAGTGGGGTTGCGCCCACTTAACTCATTCCTCCGGCGAAGGCTTATGTTACAATACAAGCAGCTTAATGTAAACCATGGCCCCATCCATTTCATGAACAACAGTCACCTTAGACCTGTCTAAGGATGGCTGTCCGGGTCTTTTCAACGCCAACACGATGCAAGTCACTATCAAAAGCAGAGGTCTATCTAACCTTGGAGGCCACGTCACTAGGCAGCTGATTAGCCAAAAACCTATTCTTTTACTCCATTACGGAAGAGTCGATACATGGTTTTTCAGCTCCAATGCCTTCGATGTTACCATGATACACAAGACTACGAAGACCTACGGACCGTACTCTCTGGTTCGTAGTTAACGACAAGAATAGAACGACGGAACCTTAAGATGGGCCCCGCCTACAATTGACAATGACACTCACATCAAGGCACTAAAAACATTCAGTATAAAAGAACCCCCAATACAAACCATCCCACTAACAACCGCAGAATAACCATATACCCAGGAAAATCAGCAGACATTCCACACTATATTAAATTAAGCTACAAAGACAAAACAACTGACATTCTAATATAGCTTTGAAGGTTGTGAAACATACACGTTTTTTTTTAATACTACAACTAGGTCGGGTGTCACTCGGTGCGGTCCGCACCCCCCGCTCCCGCCTCGCGACGCCTCTGGGTCTTTAAACTGATTTTCGCGATTTATCAAATGTGATGCAAAACAGAAAATGTTAGTAAATTTTTTAGTCATGTTTTCTTCATTAACTAACTTGAAATGCTTCTATTACATTATGCACACACTTAATACCTGATGTAGTTTATGAAGATAATCTAAATGTACCAAGCTGTTGTAACCAGTAGCGGGGGGGGGGGGACATATGTCCCCGGGCGCCGATCTTAGGGGGCGCCAAAATGGGTTGGAAAAATAAATTGAAAGCTCGAGGGGGGTGTAAATCGAAAGTTTGAGGGGGGGGGGGTGGGGGTGGAAATCATAAATCTTGAGGGCGGGGGTGCAAAACGAAAGTTTGAGGGAGGTGCAAATCAAGATCTTGAGGGGGGTGCAAATCGAAAAGTTTGTCCCCGGCGCAGGGAAGGGTCGCTACGCCTCTGGTTGTAACAAAGCTATTTCCCAACAGAAAAATGTCGAAATTTAAAGGTCAGCATGCCCTCTTCTGTACCACTCCTCTCTCTCTCTCTCTCTCTCTTTCTCTCTCTCTCTCTTTCTCTCTCTCTCCTCTTCTTTTCCCATCTAAAATAACAAACGTTTAAAATCCCATTTTTTAAACTTTCCGAATCCCATGTTATCAACAAAATGCTCTTTTCATCTTTGTTTTTCGCATTAAATTTTAAAACAATGATCCATTACCCGCAATGAAGCTACTTCCCTTATTTTAAAAAAAAATTCTTTGTGCATTACATTAATGGAAGCCAATATAATCCTCTATTTTGACAACCAACGCATTCATGTTTCACCCAGGCATACCGCAAAAGCGCAGCTTTCAGTAAGTAACAAAGAAATGACTTGAATTATTTATTTTCTCATCCCCCCCCCCCTTCCACGGGGCCATTTTTAATTTATTAGTTAGTAATTCCCTTCTAAGCTGACCATTATATAAGTAAGAGCATTGATATCTACATTATTAACGGCCCCCAAACAACAACATCAATTTATCGACCATCTGTTTGTTTTGTCACATCAACCGTACAACTTCATCACATTTGATTTCTTGATGTAATTATGTGGGCTTGACTGGAGTTTGTCGATTTGACTGCATTGATTGATACCGATTTGACTGAATCATACCAACTTGACTGAATGATACCGACTTGACTGAATGATACCGACTTGACTGAATGATAAATATTTGACTGAATGAAACTAACTTGACTGAATGATACCGACTTGACTGAATGATAACGACTTGACTGAATGATACCGACTTGACTGAATGATACCGACTTGACTGAATGATACCGACTTGACTGAATGATACCGACTTGACTGAATGATAACGACTTGACTGAATGATACCGACTTGACTGAATGATACCGACTTGACTGAATGATACCGACTTGACTGAATGATACCGACTTGACTGAATGATACCGACTTGACTGAATGATACCGACTTGACTGAATGATACCGACTTGACTGAATGATACCGACTTGACTGAATGATACCGACTTGACTGAATGATACCGACTTGACTGAATGATACCGACTTGACTGAATGATACCGACTTGACTGAATGATACCGACTTGACTGAATGATACCGACTTGACTGAATGATACCGACTTGACTGAATGATACCGACTTGACTGAATGATACCGACTTGACTGAATGATACCGACTTGACTGAATGATACCGACTTGACTTAATGATACCGACTTGACTGAATGATACCGACTTGACTGAGTGATACCGACTTGACTGAATCATACCGACTTGACTGAATCATACCGACTTGACTGAATCATACCGACTTGACTAGGTTGTACCGACTTGACTGAATGATACCGACTTGACTAAATGATACCGACTTGACTGAATGATACCGACTTGACTGAATGATACCGACTTGACTGAGTGATACCGACTTGACTGAGTGATACCGACTTGACTGGGATTTATCAATGTGATGAGCTAAAAAGTCAGATTTTTACACTCAACATATAATGGTTAAATGGGACGGTGTGGTCAAATAATAGAGCGTTTGAATGTTAGCCCGAAGGCATCGAGTTAGGATCTTTATTTACACATGTAACTTAACAACGTCCATGAGTCCACCAGCTCTGACTTAGCTTGGGGGAAAGTAAAGGTGGCTGGGCATATTGCTGACCACATTATCCCTTTATATGCCGAGGTCAAGAAACATGAACTCTAAATCATCTGCCCAATAGATTGCTATGTCTAAAGAGGAACTTTACTAATACTGAATGCTGAACCGTTGATTATCTGAGTTTGTCTGTTGTTATTGTGTTTGTTTGCTTTGTGTGTTTGTTGTGTTGTTCTTTTTTTGTTTATATATTTTTTTTAATTGGGTAATTGACGGACGTCAGTAGGACAGTATCGTACCGAAACTTGTGTTTTACCCGTAGCGTTTTTAGTGTATGTGTTCAGATTAAGGTTAGGGTCAGGTCTAGGTCTGTGGTTAGTGTAGGTTAGGGCTAGCGACACAAGCAAAACTGCTGTGGTACTAACTTTTCGACTTTTTTTTTTTTTACAAGAGCTGTTTCCTCGCAGAGAGCCATCAGTGATTGTCTTGTAAAAATACTTATGTTGAATGAATCCTTTAACTTTGAATTAATTATTATTAATAAATGGTTACTTCCCATTATGTCTTCAAAATTACCAAAAGGAAACAACCAATAATTATACTATTAAAATTCGTAAATACTGAGAAATTCAATCATTTCAAAACAATTAGAAATTTTTATTTATTGTTTTTTATTAATAAATTTAATGTTAATGTTTGTAATATGTAATGTGTGTCTATATTTCAATATTAATTTTTATTTTCTAATTATTTTTTTACTCTTACGTTGAAAAAACAAAGCCTCAGCTTTATATTTTTTAAACGGTACAGATCAAATATCACTTTTCTGATAAATTAAAGAAGAACCCTAATATTTTGTATTTCTTTAAAAAAAACATTTCTTTAAAAAGTCGTAAATTTGTTTAAAAAGATCGTTTCTAAGCAAATCGTGTGCTAATGTTACCGAAAAGGTGATAACTATTGAATTCCAAGAGAATAAGCAACTTAGAAAAAAAAACAAGGTAATTAAAAAGTCTAGTGACAATTTTAGCGCAATTTCCTTGTTATCTAAAAATAGCTCTGTCGTAGCGTAAATCAAGAGCAGGGTTAGTAAAACCATTGGTTAAAATACATGTTTTATTTACAATAGAGTTACATGACTAAAAACCATTGCGCGCCTAGCTACCGAACGTGATGTCGCAGCCATTGAACGTGATGGCGCAGCTATTGAACGTGATGACGCGTGTGGTGTGGTTGGATAAAAATGCCTACTAATTCGGTCCAAATTTTAATTAATTCAAACAAATTTTTTGTGACCGAACGAAAGGATATTTTTGAAAACTTTCTTCGGCAATATTGTTCTAAATTATGGCAGGAAGCGATTGGTACACGTTTCAAGTCGCTAAGTGGTCTGGTTGCCGAGATATGGGCCAAAAACAGCATTTTTTCGAGGTTTTTTAGCTTTTCCGGGAAATCCATGAAAGAAACCCGGAATTTTTATGGCCTATGTTCATCCTCGTAACTCGTTTAACATAATTGCTTTTGGAACTAGTCCTCGATATTGCTTCGTTGAGGAGGAGATACGACTTAAAGCTGCGGACACACATCCATCCATCCATTCATTCATTCATTCATACATCCAGAAATGACGAGTTAATAAACGCAATTCTCCAGAATGGAAATTGCGCTAAAAAAGAAAATAGCGCACCCTCTTACTCACGCAATTCTATAATAAAAAAAATTTAAGATTTTGTGTCAGAAAGAAGCATTACTGCGGTAAATCTGTACCAGTCCTCACAAGCCGATGATGAAAACGGTAAACCTAAAGCGGGCATGGCAAGGCAGAATGTCGCTGTAAACTACACGTCTAAGCCAATTTTAAAAAAGTCATAGAATTGTAATAAAACCGTTTAGTAAAGCCCATTTCCCTTTGTTCCACACTTCAATTCTACTTTCCACTAATCTTATTGACACTGGGCCACTAATCTAAATCACAGTGGACCACTAAATGACACAAGACCACTAATCTAAATGACACGGGACCACAATAACACGGGACCAGTAATCTAAATGACACGGGAACTCTAATCTAAATGACACGGAAACGCTAATCTAAATGACACTGGAACGCTAATCTAAATGACACGGGAACGCTAATCTAAATGACACGGGACCTCTACTCCAAATGACACGGGACCACTAATCTAAATGACACGGGACCACTAATCTAAATGACACGGGACCACCAATCTAAATGACTCAGGACCACTAATCTAAATGACACGGGGCCACTAATCTAAATGACACAGGACCACAATGACAAGGGACCACTAATCTAAATGACATGGGGCCGCTAATCTAAATGACACTGGGCCACTAATCTAAATGACACGGGACCACTAATCTAAATGACACGGGGCAGCTAATCTAAACGTCGCTAACATCGCGGTATAGTCTCTACACAGAGCAACCACTCGAAAGAATTCCACCCTGCCCCATGGGCTGTAATCCTGTTACTGGTCAGTGGAAGGTCAAGCGTTGTAAAATCGTGATCGTTATTTTTTTTCTCTGAACTTCACTCCGAGGAAGCGGAAACTTTAATGTGTACATCTTTACGTTATTAGCTGGTACAGTGACTTCGGAATATATTTTTATGTGAACGATGACGCATGGGTTAAGGAACTTGTTTTACTTTATTCTTTTAAACAATGTGGGTTATTTGGTTATTGGATGTGGGTTGCGTACGGATACTATCCAAGAGAGGGGGGGGCGGAGTGATGTCCAAATAAAATATAATTCGATCTAGTAATAAGAATGTCTTGTTGTTTATTTTTAGTTAATTTAATAACTTATTCACGAGAAGTTTTTCGCATTAGATCACACGAGATGGGTGTGACACTACATTGCTTAAAGTTGTTTAATACAAATAAGATTCGGGGGTGGGGGGGACACTTTAGGGTATGGTACCGGCTGTTAGTCGAGTGACGCCACTGGGAGGGGTGTGATACTTTAGGGTATGGTACCGGCTGTTAGTCGACCTAGTGACGCCACTGGGAGGGGGGTGACACTTTAGGGTATGGTACCGGCTGTTAGTCGAGTGACGCCACTGGGAGGGGGGTGATACTTTAGGGTATGGTACCGGCTGTTAGTCGACCTAGTGACGCCAATGGGAGGGGGTGATACTTTAGGGTATGGTACCGGTTGTTAGTCGACCTAGTGACGCCACTGGGAGGGGGGTGATACTTTAGGGTATGGTACCGGTTGTTAGTCGAGTGACGCCACTGGGAGGGGGTGACACTTTAGGGTATGGTACCGGTTGTTAGTCGACCTAGTGACGCCACTGGGAGGGGGTGATACTTTAGGGTATGGTACCGGTTGTTAGTCGAGTTACGCCACTGGGAGGGGGGTGACACTTTAGGGTATGGTACCGGCTGTTAGTCGACCTAGTGACGCCACTGGGAGGGGGGTGATACTTTAGGGTATGGTACCGGTTGTTAGTCGACCTAGTGACGCCACTGGGAGGGGGGTGATACTTTAGGGTATGGTACCGGCTGTTAGTCGACCTAGTGACGCCACTGGGAGGGGGATGACACTTTAGGGTATGGTACCGGTTGTTAGTCGAGTGACGCCAATGGGAGGGGGGTGATACTTTAGGGTATGGTACCGGCTGTTAGTCGAGTGACGCCACTGGGAGGGGGGTGACACTTTAGGGTATGGTACCGGCTGTTAGTCGACCAAGTGACGCCACTGGGAGGGGGGTGACACTTTAGGGTATGGTACCGGCTGTTAGTCGAGTGACGCCACTGGGAGGGGGGTGATACTTTAGGGTATGGTACCGGCTGTTAGTCGACCTAGTGACGCCACTGGGAGGGGGGTGATACTTTAGGGTATGGTACCGGCTGTTAGTCGACCTAGTGACGCCACTGGGAGGGGGGTGATACTTTAGGGTATGGTACCGGTTGTTAGTCGAGTTACGCCACTGGGAGGGGGGTGATACTTTAGGGTATGGTACCGGCTGTTAGTCGAGTGACGCCACTGGGAGGGGGGTGATACTTTAGGGTATGGTACCGGCTGTTAGTCGACCTAGTGACGCCACTGGGAGGGGGGTGATACTTTAGGGTATGGTACCGGCTGTTAGTCGACCTAGTGACGCCACTGGGAGGGGGGTGATACTTTAGGGTATGGTACCGGTTGTTAGTCGAGTTACGCCACTGGGAGGGGGGTGATACTTTAGGGTATGGTACCGGCTGTTAGTCGAGTGACGCCACTGGGAGGGGGGTGACACTTTAGGGTATGGTACCGGTTGTTAGTCGAGTGACGCCACTGGGAGGGGGGTGATACTTTAGGGTAAGGTACCGGCTGTTAGTCGAGTGACGCCACTGGGAGGGGGGTGACACTTTAGGGTATGGTACCGGCTGTTAGTCGACCCAGTGACGCCACTGGGAGGGGTGTGATACTTTAGGGTATGGTACCGGTTGTTAGTCGAGTGACGCCACTGGGAGGGGGGTGATACTTTAGGGTATGGTACCGGTTGTTAGTCGAGTGACGCCACTGGGAGGGGGGTGACACTTTAGGGTATGGTACCGGCTGTTAGTCGAGTGACGCCATTGGGAGGGGGGTGATACTTTAGGGTATGGTACCAGTTGTTAGTCGAGTGACGCCAATGGGAGGGGGGTGATACTTTAGGGTATGGTACCGGTTGTTAGTCGACCCAGTGACGCCACTGGGAGGGGGGTGACACTTTAGGGTATGGTACCGGCTGTTAGTCGACCTAGTGACGCCACTGGGAGGGGGGTGATACTTTAGGGTATGGTACCGGTTGTTAGTCGTGTGACGCCACTGGGAGGGGGGTGACACTTTAGGGTATGGTACCGGCTGTTAGTCGACCTAGTGACGCCACTAGGAGGGGTGACACTTTAGGGTATGGTACCGGCTGTTAGTCGACCTAGTGACGCCACTGGGAGGGGGGTGATACTTTAGGGTATGGTACCGGCTGTTAGTCGAGTGACGCCACTGGGAGGGGGGTAATACTTTAGGGTATGGTACCGGCTGTTAGTCGACCTAGTGACGCCAATGGGAGGGGGGTGACACTTTAGGGTATGGTACCGGCTGTTAGTCGAGTGACGCCACTGGGAGGGGGGTGATACTTTAGGGTATGGTACCGGCTGTTAGTCGAGTTACGCCACTGGGAGGGGGGTGACACTTTAGGGTATGGTACCGGTTGTTAGTCGAGTTACGCCACTGGGAGGGGGGTGACACTTTAGGGTATGGTACCGGTTGTTAGTCGAGTGACGCCACTGGGAGGGGGGTGATACTTTAGGGTATGGTACCGGTTGTTAGTCGAGTTACGCCACTGGGAGGGGGGTGATACTTTAGGGTATGGTACCGGCTGTTAGTCGAGTGACGCCACTGGGAGGGGGGTGACACTTTAGGGTATGGTACCGGTTGTTAGTCGAGTGACGCCACTGGGAGGGGGGTGATACTTTAGGGTAAGGTACCGGCTGTTAGTCGAGTGACGCCACTGGGAGGGGGGTGACACTTTAGGGTATGGTACCGGCTGTTAGTCGACCCAGTGACGCCACTGGGAGGGGTGTGATACTTTAGGGTATGGTACCGGTTGTTAGTCGAGTGACGCCACTGGGAGGGGGGTGATACTTTAGGGTATGGTACCGGTTGTTAGTCGAGTGACGCCACTGGGAGGGGGGTGACACTTTAGGGTATGGTACCGGCTGTTAGTCGAGTGACGCCACTGGGAGGGGGGTGATACTTTAGGGTATGGTACCGGTTGTTAGTCGAGTGACGCCAATGGGAGGGGGGTGATACTTTAGGGTATGGTACCGGTTGTTAGTCGACCCAGTGACGCCACTGGGAGGGGGGTGACACTTTAGGGTATGGTACCGGCTGTTAGTCGACCTAGTGACGCCACTGGGAGGGGGGTGATACTTTAGGGTATGGTACCGGTTGTTAGTCGTGTGACGCCACTGGGAGGGGGGTGACACTTTAGGGTATGGTACCGGCTGTTAGTCGACCTAGTGACGCCACTAGGAGGGGTGACACTTTAGGGTATGGTACCGGCTGTTAGTCGACCTAGTGACGCCACTGGGAGGGGGGTGATACTTTAGGGTATGGTACCGGCTGTTAGTCGAGTGACGCCACTGGGAGGGGGGTGATACTTTAGGGTATGGTACCGGCTGTTAGTCGACCTAGTGACGCCAATGGGAGGGGGGTGACACTTTAGGGTATGGTACCGGCTGTTAGTCGAGTGACGCCACTGGGAGGGGGGTGATACTTTAGGGTATGGTACCGGCTGTTAGTCGAGTTACGCCACTGGGAGGGGGGTGACACTTTAGGGTATGGTACCGGTTGTTAGTCGAGTTACGCCACTGGGAGGGGGGTGACACTTTAGGGTATGGTACCGGTTGTTAGTCGAGTGACGCCACTGGGAGGGGGGTGATACTTTAGGGTATGGTACCGGTTGTTAGTCGACCCAGTGACGCCACTGGGAGGGGGGTGACACTTAAGGGTATGGTACCGGTTGTTAGTCGAGTGACGCCACTGGGAGGGGGGTGATAGTTTAGGGTATGGTACCGGTTGTTAGTCGACCTAGTGACGCCACTGGGAGGGGGGTGATACTTTAGGGTATGGTACCGGCTGTTAGTCGACCTAGTGACGCCACTGGGAGGGGGGTGACACTTTAGGGTATGGTACCGGTTGTTAGTCGAGTGACGCCAATGGGAGGGGGGTGATACTTTAGGGTATGGTACCGGCTGTTAGTCGAGTGACGCCACTGGGAGGGGGGTGATACTTTAGGGTATGGTACCGGCTGTTAGTCGACCTAGTGACGCCGCTGGGAGGGGGGTGACACTTTAGGGTATGGTACCGGTTGTTAGTCGAGTGACGCCACTGGGAGGGGGGTGATACTTTAGGGTATGGTACCGGTTGTTAGTCGAGTGACGCCACTGGGAGGGGGGTGATACTTTAGGGTATGGTACCGGTTGTTAGTCGAGTTACGCCACTGGGAGGGGGGTGACACTTTAGGGTATGGTACCGGCTGTTAGTCGAGTGACGCCACTGGGAGGGGGGTGATACTTTAGGGTATGGTACCGGCTGTTAGTCGACCTAGTGACGCCACTGGGAGGGGGGTGATACTTTAGGGTATGGTACCGGCTGTTAGTCGACCTAGTGACGCCACTGGGAGGGGGGTGATACTTTAGGGTATGGTACCGGTTGTTAGTCGAGTTACGCCACTGGGAGGGGGGTGATACTTTAGGGTATGGTACCGGCTGTTAGTCGAGTGACGCCACTGGGAGGGGGGTGATACTTTAGGGTATGGTACCGGCTGTTAGTCGACCTAGTGACGCCACTGGGAGGGGGGTGATACTTTAGGGTATGGTACCGGCTGTTAGTCGACCTAGTGACGCCACTGGGAGGGGGGTGATACTTTAGGGTATGGTACCGGTTGTTAGTCGAGTTACGCCACTGGGAGGGGGGTGATACTTTAGGGTATGGTACCGGCTGTTAGTCGAGTGACGCCACTGGGAGGGGGGTGACACTTTAGGGTATGGTACCGGTTGTTAGTCGAGTGACGCCACTGGGAGGGGGGTGATACTTTAGGGTAAGGTACCGGCTGTTAGTCGAGTGACGCCACTGGGAGGGGGGTGACACTTTAGGGTATGGTACCGGCTGTTAGTCGACCCAGTGACGCCACTGGGAGGGGTGTGATACTTTAGGGTATGGTACCGGTTGTTAGTCGAGTGACGCCACTGGGAGGGGGGTGATACTTTAGGGTATGGTACCGGTTGTTAGTCGAGTGACGCCACTGGGAGGGGGGTGACACTTTAGGGTATGGTACCGGCTGTTAGTCGAGTGACGCCATTGGGAGGGGGGTGATACTTTAGGGTATGGTACCGGTTGTTAGTCGAGTGACGCCAATGGGAGGGGGGTGATACTTTAGGGTATGGTACCGGTTGTTAGTCGACCCAGTGACGCCACTGGGAGGGGGGTGACACTTTAGGGTATGGTACCGGCTGTTAGTCGACCTAGTGACGCCACTGGGAGGGGGGTGATACTTTAGGGTATGGTACCGGTTGTTAGTCGTGTGACGCCACTGGGAGGGGGGTGACACTTTAGGGTATGGTACCGGCTGTTAGTCGACCTAGTGACGCCACTAGGAGGGGTGACACTTTAGGGTATGGTACCGGCTGTTAGTCGACCTAGTGACGCCACTGGGAGGGGGGTGATACTTTAGGGTATGGTACCGGCTGTTAGTCGAGTGACGCCACTGGGAGGGGGGTGATACTTTAGGGTATGGTACCGGCTGTTAGTCGACCTAGTGACGCCAATGGGAGGGGGGTGACACTTTAGGGTATGGTACCGGCTGTTAGTCGAGTGACGCCACTGGGAGGGGGGTGATACTTTAGGGTATGGTACCGGCTGTTAGTCGAGTTACGCCACTGGGAGGGGGGTGACACTTTAGGGTATGGTACCGGTTGTTAGTCGAGTTACGCCACTGGGAGGGGGGTGACACTTTAGGGTATGGTACCGGTTGTTAGTCGAGTGACGCCACTGGGAGGGGGGTGATACTTTAGGGTATGGTACCGGTTGTTAGTCGAGTTACGCCACTGGGAGGGGGGTGATACTTTAGGGTATGGTACCGGCTGTTAGTCGAGTGACGCCACTGGGAGGGGGGTGACACTTTAGGGTATGGTACCGGTTGTTAGTCGAGTGACGCCACTGGGAGGGGGGTGATACTTTAGGGTAAGGTACCGGCTGTTAGTCGAGTGACGCCACTGGGAGGGGGGTGACACTTTAGGGTATGGTACCGGCTGTTAGTCGACCCAGTGACGCCACTGGGAGGGGTGTGATACTTTAGGGTATGGTACCGGTTGTTAGTCGAGTGACGCCACTGGGAGGGGGGTGATACTTTAGGGTATGGTACCGGTTGTTAGTCGAGTGACGCCACTGGGAGGGGGGTGACACTTTAGGGTATGGTACCGGCTGTTAGTCGAGTGACGCCACTGGGAGGGGGGTGATACTTTAGGGTATGGTACCGGTTGTTAGTCGAGTGACGCCAATGGGAGGGGGGTGATACTTTAGGGTATGGTACCGGTTGTTAGTCGACCCAGTGACGCCACTGGGAGGGGGGTGACACTTTAGGGTATGGTACCGGCTGTTAGTCGACCTAGTGACGCCACTGGGAGGGGGGTGATACTTTAGGGTATGGTACCGGTTGTTAGTCGTGTGACGCCACTGGGAGGGGGGTGACACTTTAGGGTATGGTACCGGCTGTTAGTCGACCTAGTGACGCCACTAGGAGGGGTGACACTTTAGGGTATGGTACCGGCTGTTAGTCGACCTAGTGACGCCACTGGGAGGGGGGTGATACTTTAGGGTATGGTACCGGCTGTTAGTCGAGTGACGCCACTGGGAGGGGGGTGATACTTTAGGGTATGGTACCGGCTGTTAGTCGACCTAGTGACGCCAATGGGAGGGGGGTGACACTTTAGGGTATGGTACCGGCTGTTAGTCGAGTGACGCCACTGGGAGGGGGGTGATACTTTAGGGTATGGTACCGGCTGTTAGTCGAGTTACGCCACTGGGAGGGGGGTGACACTTTAGGGTATGGTACCGGTTGTTAGTCGAGTTACGCCACTGGGAGGGGGGTGACACTTTAGGGTATGGTACCGGTTGTTAGTCGAGTGACGCCACTGGGAGGGGGGTGATACTTTAGGGTATGGTACCGGTTGTTAGTCGACCCAGTGACGCCACTGGGAGGGGGGTGACACTTAAGGGTATGGTACCGGTTGTTAGTCGAGTGACGCCACTGGGAGGGGGGTGATAGTTTAGGGTATGGTACCGGTTGTTAGTCGACCTAGTGACGCCACTGGGAGGGGGGTGATACTTTAGGGTATGGTACCGGCTGTTAGTCGACCTAGTGACGCCACTGGGAGGGGGGTGACACTTTAGGGTATGGTACCGGTTGTTAGTCGAGTGACGCCAATGGGAGGGGGGTGATACTTTAGGGTATGGTACCGGCTGTTAGTCGAGTGACGCCACTGGGAGGGGGGTGATACTTTAGGGTATGGTACCGGCTGTTAGTCGACCTAGTGACGCCACTGGGAGGGGGGTGACACTTTAGGGTATGGTACCGGTTGTTAGTCGAGTGACGCCACTGGGAGGGGGGTGATACTTTAGGGTATGGTACCGGTTGTTAGTCGAGTTACGCCACTGGGAGGGGGGTGACACTTTAGGGTATGGTACCGGTTGTTAGTCGAGTGACGCCACTGGGAGGGGGGTGATACTTTAGGGTATGGTACCGGTTGTTAGTCGAGTTACGCCACTGGGAGGGGGGTGATACTTTAGGGTATGGTACCGGCTGTTAGTCGAGTGACGCCACTGGGAGGGGGGTGACACTTTAGGGTATGGTACCGGTTGTTAGTCGAGTGACGCCACTGGGAGGGGGGTGATACTTTAGGGTATGGTACCGGCTGTTAGTCGACCTAGTGACGCCACTGGGAGGGGGGTGATACTTTAGGGTATGGTACCGGCTGTTAGTCGACCTAGTGACGCCACTGGGAGGGGGGTGACACTTTAGGGTATGGTACCGGTTGTTAGTCGAGTGACGCCACTGGGAGGGGGGTGATACTTTAGGGTATGGTACCGGTTGTTAGTCAAGTTACGCCACTGGGAGGGGGGTGATACTTTAGGGTAAGGTACCGGCTGTTAGTCGAGTGACGCCACTGGGAGGGGGGTGACACTTTAGGGTATGGTACCGGCTGTTAGTCGACCCAGTGACGCCACTGGGAGGGGTGTGATACTTTAGGGTATGGTACCGGTTGTTAGTCGAGTGACGCCACTGGGAGGGGGGTGATACTTTAGGGTATGGTACCGGCTGTTAGTCGACCTAGTGACGCCACTGGGAGGGGGGTGATACTTTAGGGTATGGTACCGGCTGTTAGTCGACCTAGTGACGCCACTGGGAGGGGGGTGACACTTTAGGGTATGGTACCGGTTGTTAGTCGAGTGACGCCACTGGGAGGGGGGTGATACTTTAGGGTATGGTACCGGTTGTTAGTCGAGTTACGCCACTGGGAGGGGGGTGATACTTTAGGGTATGGTACCGGCTGTTAGTCGAGTGACGCCACTGGGAGGGGAGTGATACTTTAGGGTATGGTACCGGTTGTTAGTCGAGTGACGCCACTGGGAGGGGGGTGACACTTTAGGGTATGGTACCGGCTGTTAGTCGACCTAGTGACGCCACTGGGAGGGGGGTGATACTTTAGGGTATGGTACCGGTTGTTAGTCGTGTGACGCCACTGGTAGGGGGGTGACACTTTAGGGTATGGTACCGGCTGTTAGTCGACCTAGTGACGCCACTGGGAGGGGTGACACTTTAGGGTATGGTACCGGCTGTTAGTCGACCTAGTGACGCCACTGGGAGGGGGGTGATACTTTAGGGTATGGTACCGGCTGTTAGTCGAGTGACGCCACTGGGAGGGGGGGGATCCTTTAGGGTATGTTACCGGCTGTTAGTCGAGTGACGCCACTGGGAGGGGTGTGATACTTTAGGGTATGGTACCGGCTGTTAGTCGACCTAGTGACGCCACTGGGAGGGGGGTGATACTTTAGGGTATGGTACCGGCTGTTAGTCGAGTGACGCCACTGGGAGGGGGGGGATTCTTTAGGGTATGGTACCGGCTGTTAGTCGAGTGACGCCACTGGGAGGGGTGTGATACTTTAGGGTATGGTACCGGCTGTTAGTCGAGTGACGCCACTGGGAGGGGGGTGATACTTTAGGGTATGGTACCGGCTGTTAGTCGACCTAGTGACGCCACTGGGAGGGGGGTGATACTTTAGGGTATGGTACCGGTTGTTAGTCGAGTGACGCCACTGGGAGGGGGTGACACTTTAGGGTATGGTACCGGCTGTTAGTCGACCTAGTGACGCCACTGGGAGGGGTGACACTTTAGGGTATGGTACCGGTTGTTAGTCGAGTGACGCCACTGGGAGGGGGGTGACACTTTAGGGTATGGTACCGGCTGTTAGTCGAGTGACGCCACTGGGAGGGGTGTGATACTTTAGGGTATGGTACCGGCTGTTAGTCGAGTGACGCCACTGGGAGGGGGGTGATACTTTAGGGTATGGTACCGGCTGTTAGTCGACCTAGTGACGCCACTGGGAGGGGGGTGATACTTTAGGGTATGGTACCGGTTGTTAGTCGAGTGACGCCACTGGGAGGGGGTGACACTTTAGGGTATGGTACCGGCTGTTAGTCGACCTAGTGACGCCACTGGGAGGGGTGACACTTTAGGGTATGGTACCGGTTGTTAGTCGAGTGACGCCACTGGGAGGGGGGTGACACTTTAGGGTATGGTACCGGCTGTTAGTCGAGTGACGCCACTGGGAGGGGGGTGATACTTTAGGGTATGGTACCGGCTGTTAGTCGAGTGACGCCACTGGGAGGGGTGACACTTTAGGGTATGGTACCGGTTGTTAGTCGAGTGACGCCACTGGGAGGGGGGTGATACTTTAGGGTATGGTACCGGCTGTTAGTCGAGTGACGCCACTGGGAGGGGGGTGATACTTTAGGGTATGGTACCGGTTGTTAGTCGAGTGACGCCACTGGGAGGGGGGTGATACTTTAGGGTATGGTACCGGCTGTTAGTCGAGTGACGTCACTGGGAGGGGGGTGATACTTTAGGGTATGGTACCGGCTGTTAGTCGACCTAGTGACGCCACTGGGAGGGGGGTGATACTTTAGGGTATGGTACCGGCTGTTAGTCGACCTAGTGACGCCAATGGGAGGGGGTGACACTTTAGGGTATGGTACCGGCTGTTAGTCGACCTAGTGACGCCAATGGGAGGGGGGTGATACTTTAGGGTATGGTACCGGCTGTTAGTCGACCTAGTGACGCCACTGGGAGGGGGGTGATACTTTAGGGTATGGTACCGGCTGTTAGTCGACCTAGTGACGCCAATGGGAGGGGGTGACACTTTAGGGTATGGTACCGGCTGTTAGTCGACCTAGTGACGCCAATGGGAGGGGGGTGATACTTTAGGGTATGGTACCGGCTGTTAGTCGACCTAGTGACGCCACTGGGAGGGGGGTGATACTTTAGGGTATGGTACCGGTTGTTAGTCGAGTGACGCCACTGGGAGGGGGGTGACACTTTAGGGTATGGTACCGGCTGTTAGTCGAGTGACGCCACTGGGAGGGGGGTGATACTTTAGGGTATGGTACCGGCTGTTAGTCGACCTAGTGACGCCACTGGGAGGGGGGTGACACTTTAGGGTATGGTACCGGTTGTTAGTCGAGTGACGCCACTGGGAGGGGGGTGATACTTTAGGGTATGGTACCGGTTGTTAGTCGAGTGACGCCACTGGGAGGGGGGTGATACTTTAGGGTATGGTACCGGTTGTTAGTCGAGTTACGCCACTGGGAGGGGGGTGACACTTTAGGGTATGGTACCGGTTGTTAGTCGAGTGACGCCACTGGGAGGGGGGTGATACTTTAGGGTATGGTACCGGCTGTTAGTCGAGTGACGCCACTGGGAGGGGGGTGATACTTTAGGGTATGGTACCGGCTGTTAGTCGAGTGACGCCACTGGGAGGGGGGTGATACTTTAGGGTATGGTACCGGCTGTTAGTCGAGTGACGCCACTGGGAGGGGGGTGATACTTTAGGGTATGGTACCGGCTGTTAGTCGACCTAGTGACGCCACTGGGAGGGGGGTGATACTTTAGGGTATGGTACCGGCTGTTAGTCGACCTAGTGACGCCAATGGGAGGGGGTGACACTTTAGGGTATGGTACCGGCTGTTAGTCGACCTAGTGACGCCAATGGGAGGGGGGTGATACTTTAGGGTATGGTACCGGCTGTTAGTCGACCTAGTGACGCCACTGGGAGGGGGGTGATACTTTAGGGTATGGTACCGGCTGTTAGTCGACCTAGTGACGCCAATGGGAGGGGGTGACACTTTAGGGTATGGTACCGGCTGTTAGTCGACCTAGTGACGCCAATGGGAGGGGGGTGATACTTTAGGGTATGGTACCGGCTGTTAGTCGACCTAGTGACGCCACTGGGAGGGGGGTGATACTTTAGGGTATGGTACCGGTTGTTAGTCGAGTGACGCCACTGGGAGGGGGGTGACACTTTAGGGTATGGTACCGGCTGTTAGTCGAGTGACGCCACTGGGAGGGGGGTGATACTTTAGGGTATGGTACCGGCTGTTAGTCGACCTAGTGACGCCACTGGGAGGGGGGTGACACTTTAGGGTATGGTACCGGTTGTTAGTCGAGTGACGCCACTGGGAGGGGGGTGATACTTTAGGGTATGGTACCGGTTGTTAGTCGAGTGACGCCACTGGGAGGGGGGTGATACTTTAGGGTATGGTACCGGTTGTTAGTCGAGTTACGCCACTGGGAGGGGGGGTGACACTTTAGGGTATGGTACCGGTTGTTAGTCGAGTGACGCCACTGGGAGGGGGGTGATACTTTAGGGTATGGTACCGGCTGTTAGTCGAGTGACGCCACTGGGAGGGGGGTGATACTTTAGGGTATGGTACCGGCTGTTAGTCGAGTGACGCCACTGGGAGGGGGGTGACACTTTAGGGTATGGTACCGGTTGTTAGTCGAGTGACGCCACTGGGAGGGGGGTGATACTTTAGGGTATGGTACCGGTTGTTAGTCGAGTGACGCCACTGGGAGGGGGGTGATACTTTAGGGTAAGGTACCGGCTGTTAGTCGAGTGACGCCACTGGGAGGGGGGTGACACTTTAGGGTATGGTACCGGCTGTTAGTCGACCCAGTGACGCCACTGGGAGGGGGGTGACACTTTAGGGTATGGTACCGGTTGTTAGTCGAGTGACGCCACTGGGAGGGGGGTGACACTTTAGGGTATGGTACCGGCTGTTAGTCGACCTAGTGACGCCACTGGGAGGGGGGTGATACTTTAGGGTATGGTACCGGCTGTTAGTCGACCTAGTGACGCCACTGGGAGGGGGGTGATACTTTAGGGTATGGTACCGGCTGTTAGTCGACCTAGTGACGCCACTGGGAGGGGGGGTGACACTTTAGGGTATGGTACCGGTTGTAAGTCGAGTGACGCCACTGGGAGGGGGTGACACTTTAGGGTATGGTACCGGTTGTTAGTCGAGTTACGCCACTGGGAGGGGTGTGATACTTTAGGGTATGGTACCGGTTGTTAGTCGAGTTACGCCACTGGGAGGGGGGTGATACTTTAGGGTATGGTACCGGCTGTTAGTCGAGTGACGCCACTGGGAGGGGGGTGATACTTTAGGGTATGGTACCGGTTGTTAGTCGAGTGACGCCACTGGGAGGGGGGTGATACTTTAGGGTATGGTACCGGTTGTTAGTCGAGTTACGCCACTGGGAGGGGGGTGACACTTTAGGGTATGGTACCGGTTGTTAGTCGAGTGACGCCAATGGGAGGGGGGTGATACTTTAGGGTATGGTACCGGCTGTTAGTCGACCCAGTGACGCCACTGGGAGGAGGGTGACACTTTAGGGTATGGTACCGGCTGTTAGACGACCTAGTGACGCCACTGGGAGGGGGGTGATACTTTAGGGTATGGTACCGGCTGTTAGTCGAGTGACGCCACTGGGAGGGGGGTGACACTTTAGGGTATGGTACCGGCTGTTAGTCGACCCAGTGACGCCACTGGGAGGGGGGTGACACTTTAGGGTATGGTACCGGCTGTTAGTCGACCTAGTGACGCCACTGGGAGGGGGGTGATACTTTAGGGTATGGTACCGGTTGTTAGTCGTGTGACGCCACTGGGAGGGGGGTGACACTTTAGGGTATGGTACCGGCTGTTTGTCGACCTAGTGACGCCACTGGGAGGGGTGACACTTTAGGGTATGGTACCGGCTGTTAGTCGACCTAGTGACGCCACTGGGAGGGGGGTGATACTTTAGGGTATGGTACCGGCTGTTAGTCGAGTGACGCCACTGGGAGGGGGGGGATACTTTAGGGTATGGTACCGGCTGTTAGTCGAGTGACGCCACTGGGAGGGGGGGGGATACTTTAGGGTATGGTACCGGCTGTTAGTCGAGTGACGCCACTGGGAGGGGGGTGATACTTTAGGGTATGGTACCGGCTGTTAGTCGACCTAGTGACGCCAATGGGAGGGGGTGATACTTTAGGGTATGGTACCGGTTGTTAGTCGAGTGACGCCACTGGGAGGGGGGTGACACTTTAGGGTATGGTACCGGCTGTTAGTCGAGTGACGCCACTGGGAGGGGGGTGACACTTTAGGGTATGGTACCGGCTGTTAGTCGAGTGACGCCACTGGGAGGGGGGTGATACTTTAGGGTATGGTACCGGCTGTTAGTCGAGTGACGCCACTGGGAGGGGGGTGATACTTTAGGGTATGGTACCGGCTGTTAGTCGACCTAGTGACGCCACTGGGAGGGGGGTGATACTTTAGGGTATGGTACCGGTTGTTAGTCGAGTGACGCCACTGGGAGGGGGTGACACTTTAGGGTATGGTACCGGCTGTTAGTCGACCTAGTGACGCCACTGGGAGGGGTGACACTTTAGGGTATGGTACCGGTTGTTAGTCGAGTGACGCCACTGGGAGGGGGGTGACACTTTAGGGTATGGTACCGGCTGTTAGTCGAGTGACGCCACTGGGAGGGGGTGATACTTTAGGGTATGGTACCGGCTGTTAGTCGACCTAGTGACGCCACTGGGAGGGGGGTGATACTTTAGGGTATGGTACCGGCTGTTAGTCGACCTAGTGACGCCACTGGGAGGGGGGTGATACTTTAGGGTATGGTACCGGTTGTTAGTCGAGTGACGCCACTGGGAGGGGGGTGATACTTTAGGGTATGGTACCGGCTGTTAGTCGACCTAGTGACGCCACTGGGAGGGGTGACACTTTAGGGTATGGTACCGGTTGTTAG
The DNA here is from genome assembly GCF_028476545.2 of Physella acuta. NCBI lineage: Eukaryota > Metazoa > Mollusca > Gastropoda > Physidae > Physella > Physella acuta. The sequence continues at coordinate 62,506 of NW_026731763.1, read as the reverse complement.
TCGAGTGACGCCACTGGGAGGGGGGTGACACTTTAGGGTATGGTACCGGCTGTTAGTCGAGTGACGCCACTGGGAGGGGGGTGATACTTTAGGGTATGGTACCGGCTGTTAGTCGAGTGACGCCACTGGGAGGGGGGTGACACTTTAGGGTATGGTACCGGCTGTTAGTCGACCCAGTGACGCCACTGGGAGGGGGGTGACACTTTAGGGTATGGTACCGGTTGTTAGTCGAGTGACGCCACTGGGAGGGGGGTGATACTTTAGGGTATAGTACCGGTTGTTAGTCGACCTAGTGACGCCACTGGGAGGGGGGGGATACTTTAGGGTATGGTACCGGCTGTTAGTCGAGTGACGCCACTGGGAGGGGGGTGATACTTTAGGGTATGGTACCGGCTGTTAGTCGACCTAGTGACGCCACTGGGAGGGGGGTGATACTTTAGGGTATGGTACCGGCTGTTAGTCGACCTAGTGACGCCAATGGGAGGGGGTGACACTTTAGGGTATGGTACCGGCTGTTAGTCGACCTAGTGACGCCAATGGGAGGGGGGTGATACTTTAGGGTATGGTACCGGCTGTTAGTCGACCTAGTGACGCCACTGGGAGGGGGGTGATACTTTAGGGTATGGTACCGGCTGTTAGTCGACCTAGTGACGCCAATGGGAGGGGGTGACACTTTAGGGTATGGTACCGGCTGTTAGTCGACCTAGTGACGCCAATGGGAGGGGGGTGATACTTTAGGGTATGGTACCGGCTGTTAGTCGACCTAGTGACGCCACTGGGAGGGGGGTGATACTTTAGGGTATGGTACCGGTTGTTAGTCGAGTGACGCCACTGGGAGGGGGTGACACTTTAGGGTATGGTACCGGTTGTTAGTCGACCTAGTGACGCCACTGGGAGGGGGGTGACACTTTAGGGTATGGTACCGGTTGTTAGTCGAGTGACGCCACTGGGAGGGGGGTGATACTTTAGGGTATGGTACCGGTTGTTAGTCGACCTAGTGACGCCACTGGGAGGGGGGTGACACTTTAGGGTAAGGTACCGGTTGTTAGTCGACCTAGTGACGCCACTGGGAGGGGGGTGATACTTTAGGGTATGGTACCGGCTGTTAGTCGAGTGACGCCACTGGGAGGGGGGTGATACTTTAGGGTATGGTACCGGTTGTTAGTCGACCTAGTGACGCCACTGGGAGGGGAGTGATACTTTAGGGTAAGGTACCGGCTGTTAGTCGAGTGACGCCACTGGGAGGGGGGTGACACTTTAGGGTATGGTACCGGCTGTTAGTCGACCTAGTGACGCCACTGGGAGGGGGGTGATACTTTAGGGTATGGTACCGGTTGTTAGTCGAGTGACGCCACTGGGAGGGGGTGATACTTTAGGGTATGGTACCGGTTGTTAGTCGACCTAGTGACGCCACTGGGAGGGGGGTGATACTTTAGGGTATGGTACCGGTTGTTAGTCGAGTGACGCCACTGGGAGGGGGGTGATACTTTAGGGTATGGTACCGGTTGTTAGTCGACCCAGTGACGCCAACAGATATGGGTTGTTTGTTTATTTAGAAAGAGATTCATAATCAACAGCTTTCTAGTTATTTTAAAGATACAAATGCCAAAATTTGAAGACTGTTGTTAAAATCAGAAGACTTTACTTTTATTTTGTTACAATTATTAATACCTAACGATCCGAAGACTTTACGTAATTTTATTTTGTTAGAAGACTTTACGTGATTTTGTTTTGTTAGAAGACTTGACGTAATTTTTTTTTGTTACAATTAGTTACCCTAAAGATCAGAAGACTTTATTTTGTTTTATTATTGTTACACTTATTGCCCTGTTTCAAACTGTTTACCGTAATCGGAACACCCCGACATGTTGTCTGGGTGGCCCCTCCTGCTCAGGAAATCCACACAAAATACACCGGCCAATCCTGAAAAATATCTTTCCTTTATCTGATGCCTGATAATTTCGTTATTAATGAGGGAAAAAATATTTTCTCCGTAGAGTTGCCAAATTGTTCCGACATATTCAGCCATGCGATCAATTCAAAATTTGAGTTTAAATCTTTTTTACCAAAATTTCCTTTCCTAGATTTAGTTTAGCGACAAACTTCTCTAAAAGTAAACAGCATGAGGTCGTATGTAAACGATGTCTTACTCATCACGGTGTAAGGGGGGGGGGGACGTTCAGGGCGGGGGTTTCAGGACTAGTATGACGATGTGTGTCGAGGGGGGGGGGGGGGCAGCCCTTGTGTAATGAATGTGTGTTTAGGAGGAGGTTATGTTCAGAAAGTGTGACGAAACACATTCGCGTTTTTCATTATTTTATTTTTTTAATTTCAGTTAAAATTGGTCAATGTACTCAATGTTAACCTAGCTCAGTTATATTTTTTTAGAAATGGGGGGGAGGGCGGGGGGCGTAGTTATTGGTTAGGTGTGACGTCATTATAGAGAGGGGGGGGTCTGGCTTTCTGTGACAATATGTGACAATGGAAAGGGGGGTGGGGAGCTAAAACTCGTTTACAGAAGCTTGATGTACTTCATCAATGACCCTTAAAGGTAAAATTATGTTAAGCTAGACCTAGAGTTATGTTAATTGCCTGAAATACGTCTCTGCTTGTGTTATGTAGCTATAACGCCATTGCTCATACTTAGTATGAAGAGCTTTGTTGTTTTACTCAACAGAGAGTTACCAAGTGTAAATATGTAGCTCGCAACAAAGTAGTTTTTCTATCAACTTATTTTCAGACCTTTCTAGCAGGTGGAAATACGATTAATTAAAAGAAAGAAATATCAGCTCCATTTTCGCCGAAGACTCATGGAAAAAATTAAGTAGAATTAATTTCTCTCAATGACTTCGATATACAGGTATATAGAGTGGTCAGCACCATGCCCATCCGCTTTAGGTTCCCTAACGTGAATCAGGTACCCATCAGAGTTAGTTGGAGGCACTACCGATAACAACCCGGAATCGTAAGCTCTATCGGCTAGATATGCCTTCCACAATTTTTTTTAAGGATATGCTCTGTATAATAAGTGCATTCATCTCACGGTTCACGTTTTTAAAAAAAAAAACCAAACTAAAACTCTGCTGATAAATTTTTCGACAGAAAACTGTACATCTGGCAACCCTGTACCGTGTCTGCACGTGCCTGCTGTGTAGAGGCATTAACGACCGCCGTGTATCAAGGACGTTGTCAGGAGAGTTAGATAACAACTTCGTCATTACAGCACTGCGTTTCTCTCCCTTAGCATGAGTTTCTTCCCCTTAGGATTGGGTTTCTTCCCCTTAGCATGGGTATCTTCCCCTTAGCATGGGCATCTTCCCCTTAGCATGGGCATCTTCCCCTTAGCATGGGTATCTTCCCCTTAGCATGGGTTTCTTCCCCTTAGCATGGGCATCTTCCCCTTAGCATGGGTATCTTCCCCTTAGCATGGGTTTCTTCCCCTTAGCATGGGTTTCTTCCACCTCCACCTAATCGCGGGTTTCGTTCGCGGGTTACTTCCCCCTCCCTTCGACGAGTTTTACCCTTCCCCTAAACACGGACACTCCCACCTCCCCCTCCCCCTACCCCACCATTGCTCAGGTGTGGTGGTGATGTTTTTAATTAGGGTATTCAAAAAAATCGGTTGTATATGGTTGTTATGGTCTAATTCAGTGCTAACCCAAAGTCCAGTTCCAAATAAAATGAAGACTTTTGGTTAGCTGTCGTGCGCTTTTCCATCCAACCACACCGTCTCGTATTAACTGGCACTCTGTTTGTTCAACGTACTGAAACGTGTTTCGTTAGCTTCTCTAACGTTCTGTCTCTTAGTGGCGTCACTAGGTGGGGTGTGACCCGTTGAGGCAACTGAGGGTGCCAACCCACCAATTCCTGTATTTTGTACCGTTTTCGCTAAGGCATCACCCCTCTTTCACACTACTTGTTTTGAAAGTAAATTTACGATTTTTCGATTTCGTGTCACCATCTAAATGGTGTCACACCGTGCGGGACCCCCACCCCCTCCCCCGCCCTATGACACTACTGCTGTAAACACATTAAACCGACTCACAAAATTAAATTTTTAAAAACGTCACTAACATAGGTCAAGGCCGCAAACCATAACTCACGCGCTACCACTAACCTTAACTTCACCTGAACCTTCGGAAACAATTAACCACCTGTTCTACAAATTCGACCCCCTTAATTAAATTTAATTTTCTCCCCTGTTGGTGTCTGTCTACCCAGACTTAGCCCACTAAGACACTCTCAACATATCCTGTACTGAAACCCTTTAAAAAAAAACACCCCCGGGCGTTGTGTGTGTATCATTACAAGCCGGGCAAAAATCAATTTATTGCGGGAGGGTGAGACGTGTCATCAGTTGCCTCCCCTTGTTACCCGCGCTAGTACTGTAATGTAGCAGTGTCCAATACACTACGGAGCACGCTGGGTTGTATTGTAGCCTTGTTTAACTCACTACGGAGCACGCCGGGGTTATAATGTAGCAGTGTCCAATACACTACGGAGCACGCCGGGATTGTAATGTGGCCATGTCGAATACACTACGGAGCACGCTAGGGTTGTAATGTGGCCATGTCGAATACACTACGGAGCACGCTAGGGTTGTAATGTGGCCATGTCGAATACACTACGGAGCACGCTAGGGTTGTAATGTCAACTCACTACGGAGCACGGAGCACACTGAGTGGTAATGTAGCCTTGTTTAACTCACTACGGAGCACGCAGGAGTTTAATGTCAACTCACTACGGAGCACGCTGAGGTTGTAATGTAACCATGTTCAGCTCACTACGGAGCACGCTGGGGTTGTAATGTCAACTCTCTCCGGAGCACGCTGGGGATGTAATGTCAATTCACTACGCAGCACGCGGGGGATGTAATGTAACGATGTCCAGCTCACTACGGAGGACGCTGGGGTTGCCTCGAACAAAGGGGGAAGATGATCTTACAAGGGGAAGGAACCCCTAGCAATTGACAGTAAGAGTTACGTGGAGTGTCAGTAAGTTCCATACAAGAAGATCGCAGGGAATTATTTTTTCTTTAAGTTGAAGATTGATTTAGTTGTGAGAGGGATCCTTCCCTGTCGTGGTAATAAGTTTCCTGTCTGAAAAGAAATTTAAGCGAAGCAAATAAAATGTAATTACTTTTTTTCATAACCCCTTCACATTTTGATATTGCCACTGAGGGGGCCGTGCGCATATTATATAACATAAGTGTGCTATTTTTTATTAACCCCTGTCACTGCGCAAGTTATTTAACATATAAGTGGGCCATTTTTATAAACCCCTACGCAACATAAAGTTATATAACAACACACACACGCTCCGAGAGACACACACGCTCCGACACACACAACACACACACGCTCCGAGACACACACAACACACACACGCTCCGAGACACACACAACACACACACGCTCCGAGACACACACAACACATACGCTCCGAGAGAGACATAACACACACACGCTTCGACACAACACAACACACACACACGCTCCGAGACACACACAACACACACACGCTCCGACACACACAACACACACACGCTCCGAGACACACACAACACACACACGCTCCGAGAGAGACACAACACACACACGCTCCGAGAGACACACAACACACACACGCTCCGATACACAAAAAACACGCTCCGACACACACAACACACACACGCTCCGAGACACACACAACACACACACGCTCCGACACATACAACACACACACGCTCAGACACATACAACACACACACGCTCCGAGACACACACAACACACACACGCTCCGAGACACACACAACACACACACGCTCCGAGACACACACAACACACACACGCTCCGACACACACAACACACACATGCTCCGACACAACACACACACACGCTCCGAGACACACACAACACACACACGCTCCGACACATACAACACACACACACGCTCCGAGACACACACAACACACACACGCTTCGACACAACACAACACACACACACGCTCCGAGACACACACAACACACACACGCTCCGACACACACAACACACACACGCTCCGAGACACACACAACACACACACGCTCCGAGAGAGACACAACACACACACGCTCCGAGAGACACACAACACACACACGCTCCGACACACAAAAAACACGCTCCGACACACACAACACACACACGCTCCGAGACACACACAACACACACACGCTCCGACACATACAACACACACACGCTCAGACACATACAACACACACACGCTCCGAGACACACACAACACACACACGCTCCGAGACACACACAACACACACACGCTCCGAGACACACACAACACACACACGCTCCGACACACACAACACACACATGCTCCGACACAAAACACACACGCTCCGACACATACAACACACACACGCTCCGAGACACACACAACACACACACGCTCCGACACACACAACACACACACGCTCCGAGAGAGACATAACACACACACGCTCCGAGAGAGACATAACACACACATGCTCCGACACAACACACACACGCTCCGACACATACAACACACACACGCTCCGACACATACAACACACACACGCTCCGAGACACACACAACACACACACGCTCCGACACACACAACACACACATGCTCCGACACATACAACACACACACGCTCCGAGACACACACAACACACACACGCTCCGACACACACAACACACACATGCTCCGACACACACACAATCACACATACACTGTATGACACATTGTCCTAGTACACAACTTGTGAAAAAAATAAAACCATAAAAAACACGCTGAGATAATCTAATGCTGCTTCTTCCTTTGAAGTCCTAACATAAATACACAATCAAAAAGAATTTTTAAAAAAAAAACAACTTTGAACCAGCTCCGTCCACTTATTTCTCCAAACAGTCTAAGTGGCAAAATTTAGCTAATTAAAAAAATAATTAACTAAAATTAAAACGGTTTTATAACATTCCATTATCAGCGTTTCTTAACATTCTTGGAGTACCGAACCCTACCAGTTTTATATGCGCAACCACCGAACCCTTCTTAATAGTCCTATCGTCCGCATATACAAAATCTGATAATAGTCGGGTGTGTATCTTGACCTGCGCCGAACCCACGACACCGACTCACCAAACCCCTGGGGTTCGATCAATACAGGTTAAGAACTACTGCATAAAACCATCTCCTACCCTATAACACAATTCATCAAAATTAAAATCCACTCATTACTCCCTCGTGTCGGATAATAAGTGCACAACATTTCAGTAGAGAGTAGCCGGATGTACTCATTAAATTTGTTGTGTGCTTTAGGGTTGGAGATAGAGAAGGAATTGGTACAGAAGCGTAGCGACCACTCCCGGCGCCTGGGGACAAACTTTCCACCCCCTCCCCAATATATTTTTTAATATTCATATAATTTTCAAAATATTTCAAAAAGGCAGCTAAAATGAGCTTATTTTAGCGCCCCAAGGGTCGGCGCCCGAGGACAAATGTACCCCCCCCCCCGTCGCTACGCCTCTGAATTGGTATGGAACTTAATGTTGAATTCCAGTAGAATTTTAAAGAGCACCATTTTACTACTAATAACGTGGTTAAAAATAACACCAAAGTGATGGGGTTTTAAATTAAGACTGGGGCTAATGATTTGTATCGTGGAATGTTTAAGGCTTCGAACAGAGATCGTGATGGCCCCCATAGAGAAACCCTATATCAGGGACAGGCCAAAACCCAAATTACACCAGGGGTCGGTTCTCAGAGGTGAGGGTCAAGGTCACTGTCTTGATGACAAGGCGGTTTTAAAGGGCTGTCATGTCTGGCCTTCAAATCAAATTCTCGTGACAGCTGTGTTCAGCGCGTCTCAAGTTTGGGTGGGTAGACACAACTAAGTAGGTAGTTCGGTAGCTGTACTTACTGCTTCTACACCGGCTGCCGTTTAGCTGACCAACTGACCAGTTTGTATACGTGGTTTGGTAGATGTACTTACTGCTTCTACACCGGCTTCCGTTTAGCTGACCAATTAACCAGATGTGTACGTGGTTCAGTAGCTGTACTTACTGCTTCTACACTGGCTCTCATTCAGCTGACCAATTGACCAGTATTTGTACGTGGTTCGGTAGCTGTACTTACTGCTTCTACACCGGCTCCCATTCAGCTGACCAACTGACCAGTATGTGTACGTGGTTCGGTAGCTGTACTCACTGCTTCTAAACCGGCTCCCGTTTAGATGACCAGTATGTGTACGTGGTTCGGTAGCTGTACTTACTGCTTCTACAACGGCCTCCGTTTAGCTGACCAATTAACCAGTATGTTTGTTTTGTACGTGGTTCGGTAGCTGTACTCACTGCTTCCACACCGGCTCCCGTTTACTGCTTCTACACCAGCTCCCGTTTAGCTGACCAACTGACCAGTATGCGTACGTGGTTCGGTAGCTGTACTCACTGCTTCTACACCGGCTCCCGTTTAGCTGACCAACTGACCAGTATGTGTACGTGGTTTGGTAGCTGTACTCACTGCTTCTACACCGGCTTCCGTTTAGCTGACCAATTGACCAGTATGTGTACGTGGTTCGGTAGCTGTACTCACTGCTTCTACACCGGCTCCCGTTTATCTGACCAACTGACCAGTATGCGTACGTGGTTCGGTAGCTATACTACACCAGCTACCGTTTCTGTTACCATTGGAGCACATACGACTAGCGCGACGCTAAGGCTTATTAAAATGTTCTTTAGCTGTACTAGCATAACGCGTCACTAGGCATCAACTATCAAGTCGTTTAAGAAGTATAATAATACACTACTTATATTCATGAACATTGTTGCAGAGTTAATTCCCATGTTTTTAAATAAGTTCATTCTCCTGCTTTTAAATGATGAGTTTATTCCCCTGCTTTTAAATGATGAGTTCATTCCCCTGCTTTTAAATAATGAGTTCTTTCTCACAATAAAATGTTTTTTGTTGTTGTTTTTTTTAAACCAACACAAATTATGAAGTCAAGGCAAGCTGTGATGAGGTCCGTACATTAAGATCACAGTTGTGTAGGGAACCTAGAGCAAAGCTGAACGGCAGAGGCTTCGACCACAGGGCACCGTCAGAACAAACAATATAAGCGGTGCCATAAAACTGGTGTCGCTGGTTTAATTCAGAGAAAAGTTGATTAAAGAATTTGGGTTCATGGTTTCGTTCAGAATTTTTTTTTTGCCAAGATTGGGGGGGGGGGGGGGGGCACTTGAAATATAAATTATAAATGTGTTGCTATTTCGTCAGGGGGGGGGTAGACGTGCTACAAAGGAGTGAGTAGGGTGGGAGGCGTTTTGGGTGGGTGGGGGGGGGGGGGGGCAACCCTCGGAGAGATGTCTGCAAGAAACACTAATAAGGTTAGGAGCCGATGCTTTAAATTAGTTGAATGTATTCCTTTTGTTTGTTTTTGTTTTTTTTTTAGATCATTGTCTTTATGCTAATCATAGTCTGCATTTTATATTGTATTTGTAAGCCGGATTTTCATTGCAAGGATCATGATACGATTTTGTTGGTTGAATTTCTAATTGAGGGCCAGATTATAAATTGTGGGCTAGATTTCATAGTGTGGGTTGAATTTCTCATTGTGGGCTAGATTATAAATTGTGGGCTAGATTTCATAGTGTGGGTTGAATTTCTCATTGTGGGCTAGATTATAAATTGTGGGCTAGATTTCATAGTGTGGATTGAATTTCTTATTGTGGGCTGGATTGTACATTGCGGGCTGGATTTTAATGTTTGGCCATTTTTTGTTATTAAAAAGAGGATCTAATGCTCGTAGAAACGTTTGAAGCTGATCTATATGTTAACATCCTTGTCTGTTAATGTAATGCACGAGCTCGATAATGGACAGGGATATCATTTTTAAAATCCTGGTTTGGATATCAAATTGTCGTCTAGAATTTTAAACCTGGTCTGGATTCTAATGCAGTGTGTGCTTGCTAATCTGGCTTGGATGTTAATATTTTATGGGGCTTTTTAATTGTGTTGTATTAAAAACAATTTAAGGATGAACAGGATTTTACTACAGGCTCAGGGTGATAAAATTATTTTTTAGTGGGTTGGATTTTTTTAAAAACGTGAACTGGATTTTTTTTTAAACCGTGGACTGGATTCAAAATATTATTCTAAATTTAAATCATAGCCTGCGCCGCCACATTTGGCCCGGGGTTTACACCAAATCCTGGCCGACGTCTGGGGTTTGTGCCGTAAATTAAATTTCACCATTTTTCAGCTCCCCTCCAGCCCACGTTTGTTTCTCGCATGCTGAAACTTGACGCTTTTCCTTCAACAGAAACACATTTTTAAAAACTGTCCAGGGCTAGAATTGGACTAAACCGGGGATTCTCACATTATACATTTCTGCACATCCTTGTAACATTCAGATAAAATTACCTGTGGCTGTGTTTAATTTTTTTAAATATTATTTTACATATTAATTATTACAAATATTGTTTACATTTGTATCTGTATATGAATCTGAATCCGTAAAATCTTACAACGGAGACCCGAAAATATAAGAACCCCTAATGTAGACGACCCCGTATCCCATTGCATTTAAAAGAAAACAAAAAGGAAACAATAAAACGAAACGACAGCAGGCTCGGGCGAAGATGGACAAGATAATACCGCAGCAAAAAGTAGAAGCCCGAGAGAACGAATGATGTGACGTCGGCGTCATATTACAAAAAGGCCAGCCTGATCAACGTCTTCGCTTTCCCCGACAATTTTTATCAGCCTAATCAGTTTGATTTCCTGTAATCGAAGCTTCGTTTATTCGATACGTTCCTTCAAATTTTCGGTTCGCGTCGTGTAATCGATTATTTCTTGGGTTGGGTGGGTTTTTTTTTTTTTTTTTCGAGGTTCACAATTTTTGTCGCTGTGAGAGAGAAATGGCGAGATTTTAACATTTGCGTCAGACATTTTGTTTTCGAGACTGTAAGATTTAAATAAGCTTAGAGTAAGCAGAGGGTGTGTACCAAAAGACACGCTTATATGACGACAGCAACTATGTTACTAATATTCATAGAAATATTAGTTCCCATTTAATGTCATAGATTCAAAGCCTTATACCTTTAAAATTATTCTATTTATATAAGTAAAGATTCCTCTCAGCAGATGAAGTAGAGTTCATGTTTCTTGACCTTGCACATGACCAGCCGTCTTTACTTTTCCTAACATGAGACTCATGGACGTTCAACTAGTTCTACTGACTTAGACCCGGATTCAAACTCGAGACTTTCGGGTAAGCGACCTAGCGCTCTACCGCTAGGTCACGCCGTCCCACTATCTTTATATACATAGTATCCAAAAGTTGTTGTCAGAAGATGAGTTTCATATATTTAAATTTGGGCTCTTAAACATTGACTTATACATATTTGTATCTAGATCAGAAGAGATGAAAATTTTATATTTCTATTTTGAAACGAGTTCGAATCCGGGTTCATGTCAGTAGACCGTCCCGAGTCCACCCAGCTCTGATGGGTACCTAACTCGCGTTAGGGTAAGTAAATGCGGCTGGGCATAGTGCTGATCACACTATATGCCGAGAAACAAGTGAACTCTACTTCACTTGTCCCATAAACCGTCAGGTTTGAAAGGAAACTTTACTTACTATTCTGAAACACAGTGGTATACTTTTTCTTTCTGTCCTTCTTGACATCAGCAGCTCAGGTGGTGTCTGTGTCTCCCATTGGTCAGGCAGGCCTCAACAAACTCCGACTAACTGGCTGATGTAGATATCAGTTGGAACGGCGTGTACCTGTCGCTTCCTCCCGTGCTGTGGTTTACTATAATTAATTTTTATAATTTCTTAATTAAGATTACGTAGGCCTTAATGGATATTTGGTTTTAGAAAACACATTCTAAATATGTGTTGCTTGAAGCTTAGATGTGTTTTTATTCAAACCCGAAATCACATGATACAGTTTGTTAGACGTAAAAAAAAAAACTTACACAGTGTTGTGATTTTTTAATTATGATATCTTTGTTTTGTCTTCCCTTTTTTTTCCCCACCAATTTTAGCTGGACCCAATGTGAAGTATTTAAACAGAGTGGAAGAGTTTCGATTTTATTTCGGTTATTGGATGATGCCTCGCACCAATCCTAGCTGAAAAATGTAGGAAATATTTAATAAAACCGATTTTTTTAAAGCAAATTATTCTATCATCATGCCTAATCTCTGTTAGATTGACGTACAAAAAAAATGAATTTCTTAGCTTTTATTTCGATTAATAATTTTGCTTCTTGACCCCCATCTTGCCCCATCTCTCCCCTGCCCTCCCACCCCCTCCCCACTCTCCTTGCCCACCCCACCCCCTTGATCCATGTTTTGAAAATGGCTAATGGCTAATGAGCTCTGAATTAAGCTTGGACGTGGAGTTTTTTTTTTAAAGGAGTGGGAGTTAATTATTTTGTTAATGATCTTTAGAAAAAATAATGTTCTCACAGGACCCTAACTAATTTTAATCTAATTACAACAGCCAATCAAATGTCGCCACGTGTTGTTAATACATAATTATTCCCATCATCACTGTAAGTGTAAGTCATAGAAGAAGGGTGTGGGGTCGTGTGAGCAGACTATAATCCCTAAAAAGCCGATACTTTTTACTTTCTCGTATATACGAAGTAAAGAGAAAGTCTTGTAATCGTGCAAAAAAAAAAATCGAGATTTTTACAAATCTCGACGTTTTACACCTCACTGATACGGAAAAACATAATTTTGCAATCTTGTCCGTATGTCTGTGTGTCTGTGTGTCTGTCTGTCCGTGTGTAAACACGATAACTTGAGTACCGTTACAGCTAGGTTGATGAAATTTCATATATAGGTATTTTATCAAAATCGTAGATCCGTATCAACTTTTGAGCGATTTCCGATAACCGGAAGTGGTACTTTTCCTACTTTGAATTTTCAAAAGCCTATAACTTGAGTACTATTTCAGATAGATAAATGAAATTTCACATGTAAGTAAAAGATCTAATTCTCTACTTTCTGTAAAATTTTGAGTAATTTCCGTTGACTGGGAGTAGTACTTTACGCTACTTCCGATTTCTCAAAAAACTAATGTAAATTTTAAAAGTACTAATAATATTGCGCACTATTATGCGCTTTTTTATTTGGCGTTCACTTGGTGTGCAATTAATTTGTCTACGAGATTTTATTCTATTTTTAAAACTTTAAGTATTTAAAATGGATTAAAAATCATGTCCATAGCCCGAGTTCCTATCCCCTGTTATTTTATATAAGAATATTCGAGAAAGTTTAGGGGAGATCACTACCGTTTATTTGACGATGTTTTTCAACTAATTTATTTCAGGCCTTAAATCATTCATATAAATGTATGAGATTTAAGAATGGAAAAGATTTAATTACTACTTAATTCAAAATAATATTTAGCTTTATATTTTATACGAGCCGACCCGCTGCGTATCATACGCCGCTATTTAGTTGTTGTTGTTTTTTTCTACTTTTCAGTAATTTATAATTTGTGAATTCGACAGTGCCAATGCTGCCACTGAAAATTTTTGCTTAAAAACACTAAACCCCCCCTTTCCCCCCCCCCCCCCCCCCCCCCCACGTGAAAGCAGCCTCCTCTTAGTTACCTCCTCTAAGTTTAAAATCGTTTCAAACTAAATTATCTGCCCCTAATAGCCGTCACCAAACCCGTCTCTATGATTGTAAAATGTAAACAGCGTGACCACAGCTCACCAGACAATGTGGGGGTGGGGTGGGGGGTGGTAGTGATAGTGATAGAGAGAAAGAGAGGGGACTGCAAGGAGGCGCTTGCAGCTTGTTTTCTGACGGCTCCCAGAAGAGAATTATATATATAGATGATATTTAAAAATAGCTCCCCCCCCCCCCCTTTTTTTTTTCTTTTAGTTCTTCGCTGAGAGACGTCTCCGGTCATTAAAAAGCTAAATTTGGTTGTTTTACAAAATAAGTTCTTGTAAACTTAAAACCATGAAAGTGAATTTTATAATAAAAATTATCTGAGCCTTAATTAAATTAATGTGTCAATTAAAAAGTTAGTTCTGTAATCAGTAATGTAAGTTGATTATCCGAACAAGACTTCCGGTTGTAAATAATATGGTGGCCTCGATAGAAAAAATAATATTTTGGTGCCAATAACAAGTTCTAAAATCTACTAAATCAGCTAACCGAATAAGGGAAGCTAGATCTATCTATTTGTACATCGGTTGTCTACCTTTGTTCGAGTTATTGCAAGTGGTGACCTCCCCTGTGGCTTAAGACGTTTCCTGTCTCAACCTCTTTTACACTGATGTGACATTTACTTCCCTTCGCGAGTCTAGATCTAGACCTAGACCAGCTTAACGCATCCGAGTTTGTCCGCACTTAGAACTAGGCAGAGGAATTTTTTATTTATTTTTTAATTCAATTTCAACTCTATTGTCATAGTCAACTAAAAATGGAAAAGTAACTTTTTTTTTACTTTTTTCCAATATTAAAATAAAATAACTAAAGATAAACGCTCTCATGCGTTTATAAATGTAAAAATAAAACGAACGAAAAATAATATTCTAGGTGTCTAGACTTAGCTGTAAGCTATACGCATATTTAAAGTATTGCCCTTATCAATGCACTTGATTAAATCTGATACTATTAAAAAATGTGCTTAAACTTAAGGTTCTTAGAAAAATGCTCAAGCGGAAAACTGCGCAAAAAGAAAAATCCGCGAAGTACAAACTAATTAGGCCTATACTAATAAACTTTAATTTTGTCATATTTCGTAAATATATATATACATTATTATGCTAAAAAGTATAGGTCTTTAAAAGCTCGATTTTAGAAAACAAAAATGCCTTTGCGCACTTTTTTTTTCGCAATTTTTCGTTGCGCATATTTCCGCTCTCCCTTAAACTCGATGTACTATTTTTTTAAGGTAAATATTAATCAAGATATAATGTTTGTATATTGTTTTGATATAAACGCTATCCAGTGTTTCTTCCAGACTTTTTTCTCCGGGGGGGGGGGGGGGCACTTGAAATTTTCGGGGGGGGGGCGGTAGACTTTCTTCGGGGGGGGGGGGGGGCGGACACTGTTAAAAGTATATATTTTCTATATAAATTTCATTTCGTTCGGGGGCGGTAGATGCCTGGAAGAAACTCTGACGCTATCCAGTACGGTATTGTATGGAGGTATCTTTTTTCTTGGTAGCTGTTTGGGAAGGGGCTAGAAATTAGTGCTGACGGGTCAGAAATAAGGTCTGGACCGGAAGTAGGGTTAGAGCAAGTGTAAAGGTACCAATACAAACAAAAAATAGATTCGAGTAGGTCCTAAAAGGGTTTAACTAGCAGAGACGTAGTGAGGGGGGGGGGGGGTGCGGGGGTGCGGACCGCACCGGGTGACACCATTTAGGGGGGGGGGGGGGGGTGACACCAAGGCAAAAATAGCAAAATATATAGAGAAAAATGATAATTCCACTTTTTTAAGTGATGAATTCCAGTGTTAAATAGTGTTTTAAGCGGTGCAAATCGAAAGTTTGAGGGAGGGGTGCAAATCGAAAGTTTGGATGGGGGGTGCAAATCGAAAATTGAAAGTTTGTCCCCGGGAAGGCTCGCTACGCCTCTGGGGGGTTGTCACCATTAAGGGCCGCACCGGGTGACACCCGACCTCGCTACGCCACTGTTAACTAGTAACATATATTTATTGTTTGTGTCTATAATTTATATTCACAGATTATCATTTATTTTAAATTTGTTTTTGTTTTGTTTTGCTGCTGAAAATATATTATTTAGAAACGTTCCTGTACAGGCTATAAACTAGTATAAACTGATGTTTGTAAATTATTTGTGAAGGGAAGGCCATATATCCCAGTCGTATATAAATTATTTTAAAATTATTTGTGAATGCAGGCTTATCTGTACAATTATTATATAAATAAATTATGGGTGTATCTATTTACAAACGATATTTTTTTTATAAATTGTGTTTATATCTACTGGCCATAAATTATTACCTTATACATTACGAGTGTATATTTAGGCCTGTAAGCCTTATCTATAAATTATGTTTTTATACCTACTAACCATAAATTATTATTTATAAATTATATTGGTGTATATATATCAGTGTTTCTTCCAGACTTTTTTATCCGGCGGGCAGACTAAATTTTCCGGTGGTGGGGGAAGTCACTGGTAAAAGTATGTTTTCTATATAAATTCCATTTCGTTTTGGGGTGCTCCCCCCCCCCCCCAACCCCGAAAAGATACCTAGAAGAAACTCTGGCACCCCATATGAATGAAAGCCTGTCAGAACTTTTAAACAGCCCAAACCAATGACCCCAATCTGCAAATGACGTCAAATCCATGTCTATAACTGACGTGAACACGGGCTAAAAAACATGGCGGCGTTTCCGGTCGGAATGAGATGATCGCGTGCAAACAGTGAACGCCCCCTGGCTTTGTGCCGCCATGCTGAATTCGTTGGGGGTGGCGCTTAGGTTGGGGGTGATGGGGTTGGGTTGAGGGTGAGGGTGAGTTAGGGACGTCGGACGTGGGAGTTGATTACATGCGCGCGTTCATGTTTTGAACTGGCGATTTAACTCAATAATGGTACTATCTTTTTATATGCCGATTTCAAAGAAACAGATGAGCTCTACTTCATCTACTCTATGGAACCCTGGAATCTGAAAGGACACTTAACTTACTTTTTTTTAATTCTTTGTTCTTAATTATAATGTTGGGCGGGATTTCCGCTAACGCAATTAAATATCACGTGTCAATATGTTATGCGCCATAAGGGCCGTTGACCCCGATTTAAGCCTACTTTTCTTTTTGGATTTGCTTCCATAGCCTTTATCCAACCAAGAACAAACTACAAGGCAGCAATTGTTTGATTTTTGAGTTGTCTCTCCTAGACGGGTTGCTGTCCTCAGCCATCGAACTTCATCTCTGTCGAAAGATGGACTTTAGAGTTTAGCACTTAACGTAATGATGAAGATAATTCAGTGTATTCTTCTTCTTCTTCGTTCTTAATTTTAGAGTTGGAAGGTATACCCCTCGAACACAATTAAGGATACGTGTCAACTGGTAATGCGCCATTGATTTGCTTCCATAGCCTTTGTCCAACCAAGAACAAACTACAAAGCAGCAGTTGTTTGATTTTGTAGTTTTCTCTCCTAGATGGGTTGCTGTCCCCAGCTATCGAGCTTCATCTGCCGGGTGTCTAACTCAAGACTTTCCAGTTTAGCACTAATCGTAATGATGAAGATAATTCAGTGTATAAGCTGAATTCTTGTATGTCTTTTCCGGCGCCCCTGTCAAAGTAACCTATCAAAATAGTAACAGTGGCCTATACATGTTTCATTTGTTTGTTGGTCGCTGAGTAAATATCTTAGACACGTTTTAGGGATCAGCGCCTTTAAGGTTATAATGTAAACAAAGAAAGTATTTTTATATTTGGCATTTTAGTGCACTTAGCAGCTTGTTATTAGAAGACTTACGTACGTGTTGGATGTTTTTATTATGGCATGGCTCACGACTGCTAACCCAAATGTCTTGAGTTCGGAACCTGGGACATCCTTGAGTCCATGGAGTCCAGCTTTGATGAGTACCTGACTCGCATAACGAAAAGTAAAATCGGAATAGTATAGCGCTGACCACATTATCCCTTCATATTCTGTGGTCACGGAAACAGGTGAACTCTACTTTATCTGCCCGTACACTCCCATATTTGAAAAGGTTACTTTCATTTCTTAATTTATTTTTAATTAATTTTTTTTTTAAACAGATAGAACAGCGTGCGCGAAAAAGTATCACCAAATTGTCTCCGTCAGCGTGACGCCCAGTTCCCCCACGTGATCGGGATTACATCATCGTGAATGTCCAGAGACGGCGGAGGTCATGGCGACCTGCAAGGAGAAGGTGGCCACCTCGACCAGCTCCTCCCCCGGCCCCCGGGAACGGTTCCTTCTGACTCCGCCCCCTTGTGACTCCGCCCACTCCCTAGAATGGGCGGACAGCAGCAGCAGCAAGAACAGGCGGTAAGTTTGCTAGTAGCGTACATGGTATGCTGGGAGCGTCATTGGTATGCTAGTAACGTCATTGGTGTGCTGATAGCGTCATTGGTATGCTAGTAGCGTCATTGGTATGCTAGTAGCGTCATTGGTATGCTAGTAGCGTACATGGTATGCTAGTAGCGTACATGGTATGCTAGTAGCGTCATTGGTATGCTAGTAGCGTCATTGGTATGCTAGTAGCGTCATTGGTATGCTAGTAGCGTCATTGGTATGCTAGTAGCGTCATTGGTATGCTAGTAGCGACATTGGTATCCTAGTAGCGTCATTGGTATGCTAGTAGCGTCAATGGTATGCTAGTAGCTTATTTTTATACGCTAGTAGCTTACATGGTACGCTAGTATCTAAAGTTTATATGCTAGTAGCTTACTTGGTACTCCAGTGGCGTACATAATACGCTAGTAGCTTACATATAATACTATTAGCTTATATGGTACGTTAGTAGATTACGTGAAATGCTAGTAGTTTATATGGTATGCTAGTACCTGTCATTGTATTCTACTGGCTTATATGGTATGCTAGTAACTGACATGGTACGGTGGTAGCTTAAGTGATACATTAGTAGCTTACATGGTATGCTAGTAGCCTACATGGTATGGTAGTATATGTCATATCCTACTTGCTTAAATGGCAAGTAGATTACTGATATGCTATCAGTTAACTTGGAAGGTACTTAGTTTTCATGTAACGCTTCTCGTTAGCCTTGAATCAAGTATTTTACATGCTATGCCCGTAGTTTATAGGCGTGCTGTTAAGAAAAAGCTAATGCAAGTCGGCCAATATGACAGTATTTTACTAGCTTGCGTGGTAGGTTAATCAGTAATTAACGCGATTTGCTTAATTAAATGATGACATAGTAATTTTTATGGTGTGCGCACAGCTTATAGACCTACTGTTAGGAAAATGCAGTTGTATCCAGCGAGTAGTTTGAAAGTATTTTAGCAGCTTAAGAGGCAGTTAAATCGGTAACTAAAGCGATTTTCTTAGATTGTGATCTAGTATTTTACATGTATAATGTGTTGTTACCACTTTATGTTATTAGTTTTTAAGGATGCTAGATGCTGGATTATTAGATAGCTGGATGATTAGCTCATTGTTAAAACGGTATGCTAATGGTGTATATGGTGTAATAGTTCGCTTGTTGATATGTTAATAGTTTACACCAGGGGTCTCCAAACTACGGCCCGCGGGCCGGATGCGGCCCGCGAAGTCCTCTCATCCGGCCCGCGGAGATCTTTTTGTCCAAGGAAAAATCGTTTGTTGGTGATGGCTGAGGAACTTGCTCAGAAAAATCAAAGACATGCCTGGAAGAAACTGGCCCCCGAATTGAAATTTGATAGTTAATGCGGCCCTCGGATTGAAAAGTTTGGAGACCCCTGGTTTACACAAAGGAACAGTTGATGTATTGCCTAAGGTTGAAGATGTGTACCCAGCTCAGCCGTTCATATTCTAGTTTACAATTTGCAGGATCTTAATATTGATCTGATTTTAACCATTAATCAATTAACTAATTTTAACCAACAAGATAAATTAGAGGTTTGAGATTATAATACATCCACGCCAATGAAGATTAAAGATGTTATTTTACATTGTATGAAAATGTATATTTCTTTTAACTTTAGTATGTTACATAGAATTGTCAGGCTAATGGTATCTTCAAGGCGGATTTAAAATTTAGTTTGCTGTTAATCAGCCAAAATGTTAATTAGCCGGCTGATGTTTGGCACGTTGTTAAGTTAATTAGTTTAATTAAAGCGCCGTTTTAGACATTAGTTGGTTCTCTAGAGTTTTAAGATATCGTTTTGAATAAGGTGCTAGTCGTAGGACTTTTTCTACACGCAAGGTTAGGGTTGGCTAGTGTATGTATGATTAGGATTAGGGTTATGGTTCAGCTTAGGGCTAGTGTAAGGATTATGGTTAGGGTTAGAATTAGGGTTAGGATTAGAGTTAAGGTTAGGGCTTGTGTAAGGATTATTTTTAAGGTTAGGATTAAGGCTAGAGTTAAGGTTAGGGCTAGTGCAAGGATTATGGTTAGGGTAAGGGTAATTATTATTATTAGGAATAGTGAACATTTTCACACACACACACAAACACACATACACACACTCACACACACTCATGTGCGAATATTATATAAAACCTCGCTTTTTACATCTGCATTAGAGATAATTGCGCAGCTTTAACAGAGTTTTCACTACAAGAAATAATATTATGAAAGCCAGTTTTTTTTTTCAACGTCTTCATCCTAACCTTCCACGGAGCCAAACTTTTGCAGAACAACAAAATAATAAACGATATCGAAGGAAGTGCAATATAATTTTTATTGAGACAAGCCCATCATACAAATATATATATATATATATATATATATAATATATATATATATATATATATATATATATATATATATATGTATGTATATATATATATATATATATATATATATGTATGTATGTATAATCATTCCATTGCCTCTTAATGTTAAATAAATGTGTATACCCACCCCGTTCCGCCTAACGGAAAAGTAGGCCTACCCATCAACTTATGTAAAAAACTATTACCGTACTAATGTACCTGTGCTAATCATCCTCTCCACCCCCACCCCCACCGGCACCAGACGCAGCACCATCCACTCCTACACCATCGCCGTGTACCACACGCTGCCCAAGAACGCCAAGGCGATGAAGGAGGTGCGCGCGATGACGTCATCGAAAGCTGCGAAGAATTTGGTCTCGATCAGCATCGCCTTCATGTTTATTTACACGGGATTTGTGTCGTTACAGGTAGGTCAAGGTCACATTGATACGTCTTGTGGTGGTTGTTGTTTTGTTTTTTTTTTGTTGTTTTTTTTTTGTTCTTTGATACCTGGACTGATTCTATTTTTAGCTCTGTGCTCTTCAGAATGAGACCCGTGCTAGATAACGATCGCGCGCACTCAAAATTACACGCACGCACACACACACACACACACACACACACGAATGTGCATGCCAATACATTCCCGTTCCCCTTGAGTACACTCAACATTCCACTTTTGACACGTCTCAGCGATAAATGTCTTTCGCTGTGATATTTGCCGCTAATTTAAAATTATTTATTTCCCGTGCAGATTTTCTGCGATTCCGCTGTATTACATAGTTAGACAACAACGCAGGAAAAAAAAAGAAAATTAAAAAGCAATTGAGCAATAAAAACGAATTATCTTTGTAACTTGCTATGGGAACACTAAGGGGAGATAACAAACAATATTCGCCAAAGCAAAACTATAAGACGAATGTGTATAGTAGTTAATATGATACATAAGTTGTCATACAGCAGAAAATTGTAAACTTATGTTTACATCAACAACAAAATTAAAATATTTTTGACACTTATTTTCTAAATTTGTTATTCTTTTATGAACTATTTTTCAAAACACTAACCTAAGTTTTTGAAGTATTGTATAAATAAGCTTTTCTATAATGTAGTAATTTTGTTTAGGCAGCGGCAACCTCCTATTTATAATGTAAATTACATGTCTGAGGCAAATTTAAAAAAAATTGATCTTTTTTTTTTTTTTAAATAAACAAAATGGCTGGAAAGTTCGAAGCTTTAGAACAGTAACTAGAATTGTTCATTGAAAATACACGACGAATGGGTGTAACTGTGGGTGACTTTCAACCCCAAGGTCAGACTGTATTAATTATTTTTAAAATACAAACCATGGTAACAGAAATTAATGAGATTGATAAACTTCGGACTCCAATTCTTGATGTACAAATACCACTTGAAGTATTTGACAATATTGATGGGGGTAGAAATCCTAACCTTTACGCCAAAGACTGCTTAAAAAAAGCTTTGGCCAAAAATGAGCAAGTAAGGGGAAAACTGATTATTTGAAGAGGTTCAAAGCTATTGCTGCTGCTTGAATTGTCGAAAGTGTTTCCATCTAAAATGGATATGTACAGAGCTTTAAAGCAAGGCAGGGGCCCAACATAACTTACAATCATTCAGAAATTATACTCATGTTTATAAAACTTGAGATTTACTGACGACAATCCTTGGAGAATTTCACTGAATTTTGACCAGAAGTTTAGAGTGAACATTCACTCCATTATAAACACTATAGACCAGAGGCGTAGAGAGGGCGGGGTGGGGGGATGTGCGGACCTCACCGGGTGACACGATTACGGGGGTGACACCAAGGCAAAAAGTTGCAAAATGTAGAGAAGAATAATGGGGTTTTTTTCCAGTTCCATTAATAATTAATTAAAATCAAATTGTGTTTTAAGTACAAATAGACAATTATTATTACAAGGGGTTAGGTGTGACACCATGACGTAAACGCGCTAACTATAGAGATAACAATGCTACATCCAACTATATTATTAACAGACTTTAGATAAACATCATTACTATTACGTCTTCAGTGATTAAAACTTGTAGATATATATATATATATATATATATATATATATATATATATATATATATATATATATATATATATATATATATATATATATATATATATAAACATACTTTGTTTCTTAGAAAGGGGAGGGGCTTTCTTTTCATATTGTCAAATATTTACATTGCTTGTTCACATCAATGCGTAACCCAAGACTCAGTTAGTCCTCCAATAGGGCTGGTAAGTAGGTCACCAACCAGTTCTACGGCTCAATAAAACCTGCATGAGCCATAGAACTGGATGGTGACCTACTTACCAGCCCTCTTTGATATTTAATGAATACTTTTTTGTAAAGACCTGATAAAAATTGTTTTAGTGAATTGTCATATACATTTCTTATTTGGTTGAGTGACTGTACAAGTGAAAATAAATATATTAAATGTTACGAATATCAAATAAATAAATAAATATTATTTTATAATTTTACTGTATTCATAAAACATTATACCTGGAATAAGTCGAAAGCAAAGCGAAAGATAGATAGGGAAGAATGCTACACGGGGTGTAGGACAAAAGACCAACATCCAAAAGATCGACAGGACTAAAGGCCGACTGGAAATTAGGCCGACAGGTCATAAGGCACACACCCAAAAGGCACACACCCAAAAGGCCAACAGGCCATAGGGCAGACAAACCATAAGGCCGACTAACATAAAAAGAGTCAATTTTTTTGTAATCATGGTGATTCTGCCCCTCGAAAGACAAAACTATACGTCACACTAGCCATTTGCGTAAGAAACCAAACACAAAATGATTCATCCTTTTAATGATTTCATGATGATTACATAACGAAGTCATTGACCTAGGGCTCGGCGCAAGTGACATTCTAAGATGATTTTTATAAAACCAATAAAATTATCCCCAATAAACTTAACCCAACCCCCAACCCCACCCCAACCCCTTTCATATAACGGTATAAAACATGCAACTGCTGATTGTTAAATATAAAAAGTATCAAATTACGACCAATCATATCTAACTTCACAGTTAAGTCTTACAGCCGATAATGGAAATGGGCCGTCCGTCCCTTGTGACCTCGACGCTATTACAGTAAGAAAAAAGTATTTTAATTAAGCTTGAACTCGTCTGTCCTAATTAAGGCAATTTTAACCAAAAATATTCACAAAAATCATAAAAGAAATCACATTTTACAAATCACATTATACAAATCACATCTTTAATGTCAAAAACCACGCCTACTAGTTTCTGAGAGATTCCGGTGAAATACAGCATTCAGTAAAGTGACCCCCTCTGCAGTTAATTATTTCATGAAAAAATTAACGCTCTGTCTTGTTTTTAATTTAATAACAAGCTTTTATGTAATAATGCTCTAAAAAGTGGAAAATAAATTATACACTACTATTTAAATAACTATAAAGAAAAGCGTGGGTATCTTCCTAAATAATAATTTATTTTCTACTTTTTAGTGCATTATAAAAGCTTGTTATTAAAACGATTTTTATGATTTTTTTTTTCAAATTATTTTCTTGATGTTCTTGACGGAAGTTCATATGTTCTAGTTCGTCCATCCCAGCACGGTCGACTTCTATAATAGCACATTGGCTGGTTTTTACACGCTCTTTTCTTTATGATAGTAGTTATCGTTTCGGATCTCACGTCATTATGAGAGAAGTACTGTCGGGTACTAAATAGAGCTGGGTGGACTCGGGGACTTGCTACAGACGCGAATGCGAGATTTGAACTCAAGACTTGTGGGTTATGCCCTAAACTTCCTGTCGACCGGCCACGCCATCCCGAGTGTAATGTACAATGTTAAAACATGTGCATGAATTGTGTCCCAACTCCTAACAGAGGGATTTCATACGAATTTTCATTGAAAGAGGGGGTGGGGGGAGGGGGTAACCCGCTATCACACGGTATTAAATCTGAGGGTTAAAACTTGAAATGTGGACGATTACGTGACACGATCTGATATAGAC
Source organism: Physella acuta (assembly GCF_028476545.2). Classification (NCBI taxonomy): domain Eukaryota; kingdom Metazoa; phylum Mollusca; class Gastropoda; family Physidae; genus Physella; species Physella acuta. The sequence goes on along the minus strand of NW_026731763.1, from coordinate 38,061 downwards.
GTGATCTATCAAAGACGTGATCTCTCAAAGACGTGACTTCTAAAAGACGTGATCTCTCAAAGACGTGACTTCTAAAAGACGTGATCTCTCAAAGACGTGATCTCTCAAAGACGTGATCTATCAAAGACGTGATCTGTCAAAGACGTGATCTGTCAAAGACGTGATCTATCCAAGACGTGATCTATCTAAGACGTGATTTTACATGAAAGTGATCTTATAATATACAAGAGCCCACAAATAACTTTATTGGAATAACAAAAAGTAATCTCGAAGTCTATTCGGCATGTTGTTGAAGCAAATTACAATAACGCCAATTTTTACTAAACCATCGAAAATGATTAGGATGTAAATAATAAATCAGAGTCTAAATGAAAAAAAAAATAAGTAGAACATAGTACAAGAAAAGTTAAAATATGATCGTTACTATTTTTTTATTTACATTTTTTGTTAATTTGCTGCAATTGAAATAACATACTTATGAATAAACGTTAAAAATTATTTTACTTTACAAAAATGACGTTTCAGTGACTGTTAATATTATCAAACTAAACGAAACTTTAACAGTTTAAATGAAATGATCCAATGGGAATAGGGGATCCAAGCAAAGATAATCTCTAACACAGAAGAGTGGGCGAGTTGTGTAAACTAATTTAAGCGAACCCCCGGGGAAACATAGGCAAGGGATGAAAGAAATCTGAGTGTTCGATTTACTAATGACTCGACATTTTAATCAGACTTTTAATTACGATCTAATTGTGTTGAGTTTTTGAAATTCTTTTTTTTTTATCTTATGATCTAGTAGATCAGAGAAAGTCTGTGAAAATGGATTTTTTTTTTTTAGATTTAAGTAGAAGATTGAAAAATATTGGTATTTAAAAATGATAGGTTATCTTAGTACTCGTTTTATGGGGTATTGTGGTTGTGAGTGGAGGGGTGAGCTTGGGGGGGGGGGCTTGAAAAATGAATACATAGTACCATATCATTATAAAATAAACGAGTTTTTATCCTGCTAATGTTGCTGTTAGTATGAGTGTTATGATAAGGTTTAGAGTGACATATAGGATTTCTGTTGTGGTCGGGGATAAGTTTAGGGTAGCAACACTAGCAAAACATCTTTGTCGTGAGGGTAAGGGTTATGCAGTGTCGGCGCCAGGTTATTTAGCGCCCTAGGCAAAACTTATTGAAACGCCCCCTTTCAAAACAAATTAATTTCTTAAACATATGTATAAGATATATATATAAGAAAACAATTAATTTAAAGTGACATATTAATGTTTTATTAATTGCATACACGTTATAAGTAGACACCAAAATCAAATTTTACTTGCCTCCTTCGTCTCAAAAGTTTGTACAGTTTGCAAGTGTAATCACATTTTTATTGAAATTGTCGCTAAGTGCACGAGTCTACTTTGTACTTAACGACATAGCCCCCCCCCTCCCCCTTAGAAAATTTAAAGTGCTTTCCCCCCCCCCCCCCCCCCCCCCGGGAGAAAAAGTCTGGGGAAAAACCACTGAATCACTTGTAGTGTTAGGCTCTCTGCAGTCCTCCCAAGGTGAGTTTTAAAACGGAACTTACCTGTTTCAAGCTTTACTGTCTTTAGTTATAATTATAAAATGTCTATATTGTGTGATTATGCAACGATTTTTTTGTTTTTGAAAAAAATAAAAGGTTATAAATAATATAGATGCCTAAAATTGTTATATATGAATCTTTTATGAGAGGGTGCAAAAATATGAAAAGACAATTAATTATATGTTTAATTAACGACTAAGACTGTATGTCTTCTAACATTAAGTATTGCAATCTATAACGGCTACTGATGTATTTGTTTTTCAACTTGATAATGCTAAAAAAAAACTAACAAACTATTTTGTTTAGAACTTAAGCTCTATATAATTTTACAATAGCAAATAATAACTTTAAGTTGTATTTTTATTTATAAGCGGTCAACCTAAGGTGCAGGAATTTGAAATGAATGTAAAGTTAAGCAAGGAATTATCTCCCATTTAAAAACCCCAAATACCAAAATTTTATTCAAGGGAAATAACTTTTACAAGACTAGCTAAATTAAACTAGTATAACTAAGACATGCTTGAAAAGCACAATAAAATAATCTAAATTTTATTACGTAATAAATATAATATTTCTTTTATATCTGCTATGTGACCTTGTAAAAACAATATTATATTTTACTGATTGATTATTTTACTGTAGGTTTTATTTGAAAGGCTAAAAATAGTAACTTTATTATAACATATTTCTATTAGATATTGATAATATTATTAATTTGCATTTTGTGGTTTCAAAAGTTAAACTAAATTTTGGATCCCCTTAATAAAGGGACGCCGTTCAAATAATCAGACTCAGGTAGCTGCTTTTGCCAAAATTGATGATTAAATATTTAAAACATAATTATTTAAAAAAAACAAAGTTTACGGTTAGTTATAAATTCCATCATATTTAATGCTTTATACCAATACTTTCAAAGTGGTAATATAGATTCCTAAAAAAACAAGATTTTTCAACTAGAGAACGCCTACCTCTCTTTGTAGTGTGTTCCGTACTGAATTGAAATCATGTAACTTACGATAAACTCGACTACTCGATATACTCAACTACATTCACAACACATATCAAACTACGACACCAACTCGTTTAACTTCACCAAGCTCTACAAACAGTATTCAAAATCAACGATTTCACTGGACCTACTACTACACTTAAACAGTCAATCTAATTCGATACCTTAATACCACAAGACTCGATACTCCCGAACTCCAGAACTACGATACTTCATTACCAGCATTCTCATTTCTCTTTTACCAATCAGATTCCACTAAATCCTACAACTACACAACCGCCAAATAAAAAATACGACATTTTAACACTTCGATACCTTATACCTACGAAACCATATCAGCAACAGCCTTCCGCCGTTACTCCCAAATCTAAACGAATCATCAAAACTTACCAAATAAGTACAATACTTTGAACACCCCGTCATTACAAAACTTTATACACCAGGCAGGACAGAGAATTCAAAGTCAGAGAAAACGAGACTTACAAGCCCTATTAAAATTAGATAACCTTGTGAAATGTTCGAAATTTAAATAACGAACTTATTTAATCGTTTTCTACATCAATTATGTGACACCAAATTAAAAAGGCAAAGTGACTGGTAAAAAGCGCCCCGACCTTTCCAAATTAGGGAGGTGGGGTTGCATTTTCAGCATCGCGAATAAATATAGGCCTATATACACCTAATTTTGGGGCGAGTGTGCCAAATTGATAGTTTGTCCTGGGTGCCGAAATAGATCGCTAAGCCTTTATAAAAGTTGTTAATTATCAGGTACTTTTTGATAATAGCGATTAAACATTTTGCGCCCCACTAGGGATGGCGCCCTAGGCGACCGCCTAGTTCGCCTTATAGGTAGCGCCGCTCCTGGGGCTATGCTTTGTTTAGGGTCAAAGGCAGGTTTAGTGGTCGATAAGAAAGCAACACTAAAAAAACAATCACTGCTATTAGCAGTGCTATTAGAATTAGGGTTATTATACTTGGGTTGTTGTTTTTGTTTGTTTCTTATTGCTGTTTTGTTTTGTTGTATTTGTTGTTAGGAATGGGATTAGTTCTTGAGTTTGTGCTAGGGTCAAGGTAGCAACACTAGCAAAAAGTAAACTTTTTTGTCTGTAATATAAGGTTTATGCTTAGTGTTGTGTTAAAGACGTTTAATGTTCGATTTTTGGCTATGGATAAAGTAACGACCAAGGCGTAAAGAGGGGGCGGGGGGTACATATGTCCCCGGGCGCTGACCCTAGGGGGCGCCAAAATGGGTTGGAAAAAAATTAAAAGCTCCTTTTAGCTGCAGTTTTGAATTATAAAATATATATGGTGGGGGTGCGCCAAATTGAAAGTTTGTCCCCGGGCGCCGGGAAGGGTCGCTACGCCTCTGGTAACGACGCTAAAAAAATTAGAATTCTATGCTTAGGTTGTGTTTGTTATTTTTCTGTTTTTGGTCAGTTATGGGATTAGTGTTCAAGTTAGGGTTAGGATTAAAATAGTAACACTAGAAAAAAAAAGCAGATACGACACGCCCTAACAGCTTCTTCACATTTTTTTAAAAATTTTGTTCACCAGAGCCTACAGAGCAGCCTACACCCCCAGGAGGGGCTGGGGGTCGTCTCCCTGAGCGTCATCTACGGCACGACGGTCCTGTCCTGTCTGATGGCGCCCTGGCTGATTAACCGCTTGACCACCAAGTGGACCATGGTCCTGGCCTTCTCCCTCTTCACCGCCTACTTCGCGGCCAACTTCTACCCCCGCCACTTCATCCTCATCCCCCTCAGCGTGGTCCTCGGCGCCCTGGCCGGGCCCATGTGGAGCGCCCAGGCCACCTACGTCACCACCCTCGCCCTGACCTACGCCCAGCACCGGCGCATCGTCTTCGAATCAGACGACGTCATCAACCAGTTCATGGGAGTATTCTTCGGGTTTTACCGCTGCAGCCAAATCTGGGGGAACATCATCTCCACGATAATCCTCTCCAAAAACGACACGGATATAGGATTTAACACGACTTCCGACGCGTTTTCCGAATTCAAAGACGCCCGGACGAATTTTTCCGGATCTCCACCCAGCTCTTCCAACGGCACTAAAAAATGCGGCGCCAACACGTGCACGTACGTCTTCGATGACGTCATATCCTCCCCGGCCGATGGGACCTACAGCAACGACCTCAACGACCTCGGCGCGTCCATCTCGGACTCGACCCGCTACATGCTGCTGACGACGTACCTGGCCTGCGGGGTCATGGCCGCCGTGGTCGTCATGTCGCTGCTGGATCAAATCCACCTGGGGAAGACGGAGGCGGATCCGGAGTTTTCCCAGTCGTCCTGGGAGCTGTGCCTGTCCACGGTGAAAATGCTCAAGGACACCAAGTGTCTGCTGCTGATGCCGATGGTGGTGTTCGTTGGACTGGAGCAGGGCTTCATGTTTGGGGACTTCACTAAGGTAAGACTATATATATATATATATATATATATATATATATATATATATATATATATATATATATATATATATATATATATATATATATATATATATATATATATATATATATATATATATATATATATATATATATATATATATATATATATATATATATATAAAACCAGTTTTTATATCAGATATTTTATCCGGGTGGGGGGGGGGGGTCACTTCAAAGTTTTCATGGGTGCACTTAAATTTCCGGTGGGGGGAGGTCGGTGGAAGTGAAGCGATGCTTGAAACAAACTTTTTTTTGCAATGTGTTTTGGGTTTGGACTCTTGGAGCTCATACTTAGCTAAGACAAAAAAAGTATAAAAGAGGTAGGGCTCATTGTTAGGGTAAACGATACCAATTTTTTATTACAAGCTTTTCATTAACTTTCTTCCTTTGTCTGTTGTCAAGCTTTTATGTAATGATGCGCTAAAAAGAGGAAAAATAAATGATTTCTTTAAATACATGGGTCGCTGTAATGTGTATTGGAAACTTTTACTAATATTTAGGAGGCGACCCGCGCTTTTTACAGTTATTTAAATAGTAGTGTATTGCTATATATTTAAAGATAATTATTTATTTTCCCCTTACCGGTAGTCTTTCAAAAGTTTATACAAAGCTATGAATTCGATATAATACCTATACATGAAATTTCGTCAACATAACTGTAACGGTACTCAAGTTGGCGTTTTCACATACATACAGACACACACAGAGACACGCGGACATAATTGCAAAGCCCAGTTTTTTTCGACTCGATCACACGTAAACCGCCGAGATTTTGATAAATCTGGATTTAGAATTTTTTCGCCCGATTAAAATTAATCCCCTAAACTCTGTATGTGATGAAATAGTGAGGTGTAAAACTGTCAAAACTGTCAACATTTCATGTGATTTTTGTGCTCGATGACAATACTTCCTGTGTACTCTGTATCCGAGAAAAGTAAAAATCTATATATTGTTGTTTTTTTTTTCCTCAGACATTAATTTACAACGTTATTTTTCTTTGTCATGGTCGCTTTAGTGTAACAGTTTTTATTATAAGCTTGTGAAGACTCATACACATTTACAATAGTAATACTTCTTTCTGACATGTTGCCTACTTTCATTCATTCAAGATGGTTTACTTATACATAGATCTAATACAAAACGTCTCATTTCAACTTTATTTTTAAACCTGAAAATGCAAATGTGTTATTAAATGGTGAATCAAGTGATTTATTATAACAGCATGGTGGGTTGAGGGGGTTTGAGATTGGGCTTATACGTCGAGTTGATATAGATCTGGAATTTTTTTTTTTTTTAAATACTTTTATTTGCAATTAAAACAAGTACATCAACATCAAATTTTTTAACATAATTTTGAACACCAAATGAAAACGAAAGTTTTTGCAAATGTACATAATGAATATTTACATGATGTCATGTATTTGATTATAAAAAAAAATTGCAAAGGATGACAGTAAAAGGGGTGAAGGTCAAATGAAAGTGTCAGAAGTCTGGGTGGGGAGAGGAAAGGAAATTTTTCAGAGAGGGTCAATGGGACAGTGAAGCATTTTCTATGTAGGGAAACAACTTAAGTTGACTAGTTGAAAGGGTGTTGTAGTGGTCGCATTGAGTTTTCAAAAGGTTGCAGTGTGAAAGATGAGGGGAAAGAGACAAGATTTAGAACTTTAAATAAGTTCTGGATAATATTTTTTAATAGATCTGGAAACACTGGATAACCTAAATAAATTCGCTTGATTGCCAAAATAATTCTAGATTATTTTAATTAGCTATTTACAAAAGCTAATAGCTTATAGTTTTAACTAGACTTAACTACATTTTTCAGAAGTGAAAAAAATTACATTTTAGATACAAATCAAATATTCTCTATAAATAATACTATTTTTTGGGATTACTGTTGGTAAATTACATTTATTATTCTGTAACCATCGGACATATTTGTAATTTGAACGACTTTTATGATACCAGCTAAAAGTTATATCCCTTTGTAACAAAACAATTTTGAATTAAGCTTCAGCGTAACACTTAGTCAACTAGATCTATTTACAACATTTCTGTCACATGCGAATTCAGGAATGATATGTAGTTAAAGTAGGTGAAGTAGAGTTCGCCTACTTTTGAAGCATGTGAGCGGGGTGTATTGTCACAATCCATGCCTCGCTGTGATTAATTTACCCATTATAGTCAGATACCTGCGATGTTGAATTGGTATATGTAATCTATATATATATATATATATATATATATATATATATATAATTCTCTTCTGGGAGACGCTAGAAAACAAGCTGTAAGCGCGCTCCCTACCACCCCACCCCTACATGGTCTGGTGAGCTGTGGTTCACGCTAAATGTTTACATTCGTAGAGCCGGGTTTAGTGACGGCTATTAGGGGTAGATAATATAGTTTGAAACGATTTTAAACTTAGGGGAGGTAACTAAGAGGAGGCTGCTTTCACGGGGGGGGGGGGGTGTAGGGGTTGGGGGAAAGGAGGGTGGGGGTAGGGGTTGGGGGAAAGTGTTTTAAAGCAAATATTTTCAGTGGCAGCATTGGCACTGTCGAATTCACAAATTATGAATTAATGAAAAGTAGAAAATAAAACAACTAAATAGCGGCGTATAATACGCCGCGGGTCGGCTCGTTTGGAATATTTCCCGGCAACCAACTCATGACCACCCAACCACATTCATCCTAGGCGCAGTAGAGTTCATCTGCCTCTCCCTATGTCTCTCCCTCGTCACTTTCTTGCACAAATTAATCAGCCTAATTAAAAGCTTACTTGACCTACATGCCATCTTTATGTAGTTGACGCTAATAAAAAAAAATCTATCGAACGCTAACAACCTTGATCTCTCTATTATCCATCGATAGCAAATATGACCTCTTCTTCTGCTGTCTAAAAACCAGCGACCGATTACGACCTTGACCTATAGACACTCTACCCTTCCTTCCTTCCTTCCTTATACGGAAACCGGCTCAGAAGATTGACTTTTATTAGCCAGGCAGTCCTCAGTGTAGCAAACTCCGACCACAAGAGTTTCCCACACATCGGTCGCTACTTCCGTGGGCTCTCACCGGGTTTCCTTCCCCACCAACCAGACGCGGGACGTCGTCCTACCGCCTGGTACCCAGCTTGATCGTGGGGGGGGGGGGGGGGGGGGGCGTTCGGCCATTCTTTGAGCTTAGCGCATACAGCAGCTCTACTCGGCCAGATCAAAAAACCTCTAGCTGCTGTTGGCTACCACTAGCCATTCCGCACCCACTAGGGGGGTCACTAATGGCACTCGTCCGAAGCCACGTGAAGGCCACAGCTTAAAGTCAAAATATCTGGTTAGGATCGCGAGCAGACCCCTTTTGGTTCCCGGCAGTCTTGCACCTCTCCTCCCCCACGCTATAATGTGGGGGACTTGGGAGTCCGACTTACCAGGCTCTTCGGACACCTTCTGCCCTAAATGCAGCGACCGTTGACGACCTTGAACACGGCCGCCGGAGCCATGAGCCGGCTCTAACCCGTACATTAATCACGTGATGCGGTCGACATATTGAGGCACGTCACGCCATCACGTGACCACATTCATCAAACAAAATATTTCAACAAAAAATAAACCGGTAGTGATCTCCCCTAAACTTTCTCGAATATTCTTATATAAAACAACAGGGGATGGTAACTGGGGATATAGTTATGATTTTTAATCCATTTTAAATACTTAAACTTTTAAAAATAGAATAGAATCTCATAAAAAAAAACATTGCGCACCAAGCAAACGCCGAATAAAAACGCGTATAATAGTGCGCAATATTATTAGTACTTTAAAAATTTACATTAGTTTTTTGAGAAATCGGAAGTAGCGTAAATTACTACTTCCAGTCAACGGAAATTACTCAAAATTTAACAGAAGGTAGAGAATTAGATCTTTTACTTACAAGTGAAATTTCATTTATCTATCTGAAATAGTACTCAAGTTATAGGCTTTTGAAAAATTCAAAGTAGGAAAAGTACCACTTCCGGTTATCGGAAATCGCTCAAAAGTTGATACGGATCTACGATTTTGATAAAATACTTATATATGAAATTTCATCAACCTAGCTGTAACGGTACTCAAGTTATCGTGTTTACACACGGACAGACAGACACACAGACACACACACACACAGACATACGGACAAGATTGCAAAATTATGTTTTTCCGTATCAGTGAGGTGTAAAACGTCGAGATTTGTAAAAATCTCGATTTTTTTTTTTTGCACGATTACAATACTTTCTCTATACTACGTATATACGAGAAAGTAAAAACACGTTCTCTAATGGGTGGATCCGGCCATTGCCTTGTATAATCCGACTTTGTGTTGAAACTATTTTTTTTAAATAAACGAAAAGGATAAAAAGTTAAAGGTTGGGTCACGTGGTATGGAGGTTAACGTAAGGATCTGTATACCATGATGGCTGGGGTGGACCTAGTGCTACTTCATTCATAAGTTTTTATATTTAGTATTGTCGGATTTGTTTTCTTTATTTTGGACTAACGGATTAGTAACCATGGGCTCACCCGCCCGACCCTAGTCTGACGACTGAGACCTGTGTAAATGAACCGGTGAGCTACACACAGTAAACAATGTACCTTGTGGCACCGGATGACCAACACATTAATGAATTGACGTCATTTCAATAGGATGACGTAACACTAAATATCGCCATTCACCTAAATGTCTTTACAGTTATATGACGTCACACTCAACAACCAATATCAGCCCGTGTATTTTGAATTTATTTAAAAAAAAAAAGATCTAAACCATTGCGCATGACAGCTAACTTCAAGACATCTAGTACAAAGACAGAATACGAGGAACTCTTGAATTACTTTTAACCTTTGAGGTCGTTTAGGAAGTGGCATTATCGCCGAACGTCGCGTTCGTAAAAAAACGACATGGGGTCGTATGGGAGTCACGTGATCTTTGGTTCTCTTTCCGGGTTGTGAATCACATCTTTTTTTTTGTAGTGGGGCGCAGAGGGGGTGTCTTGTCTAGGGCGCTACAACCTCTGGTCCTGGGTGGGTGTCTTGTCTAGGGCGCTACTACCTCTGGCCCTGCTATTGGGGGGGGGGGGGGTCTTGTCTAGGGCGCTACAACCTCTGGCCCTGCTATTGGGGGTGTCTTGTCTAGGGCGCTACAACCTCTGGCCCTGCTATTGGTGGGTGTCTTGTCTAGGCCGTTACAACCTTTGGCCCTAGGTGGGTGTCTTGTCTAGGGCGCTACAACCTCTGGCCCTGCTATTGGTGGGTGTCTTGTCTAGGCCGTTACAACCTTTGGCCCTAGGTGGGTGTCTTGTCTAGGGCGCTACAACCTCTGGCCCTGGGTGGGTGTCTTGTCTAGGACGTTACAACCTCTGGCCCTGCTATTGGGGGTGTCTTGTCTAGGGCGCTACAACCTCTGGCCCTGCTATTGGTTGGTGTCTTGTCTAGGGCGCTACAACCTCTGGCCCTGCTATTGGTTGGTGTCTTGTCTAGGGCGCTACAACCTCTGGCCCTGCTATTGGTTGGTGTCTTGTCTAGGGCGCTACAACCTCTGGCCCTGCTATTGGGGGTGTCTTGTCTAGGGCGCTACAACCTCTGGCCCTGCTATTGGTGGGTGTCTTGTCTAGGGCGCTACAACCTCTGGCCCTGGGTGGGTGTCTTGTCTAGGACGTTACAACCTCTGGCCCTGCTATTGGGGGTGTCTTGTCTAGGGCGCTACAACCTCTGGCCCTGCTATTGGTTGGTGTCTTGTCTAGGGCGCTACAACCTCTGGCCCTGCTATTGGGGGGGGGGGTCTTGTCTAGGACGCTACAACTTCTGGCCCTGCTATTGGGGGGGGGGGGGTGTCTTGTCTAGGGCGCTACATCTTCTGACCCTGGGTGGGTGTCTTGTCTAGGGCGCTACAACCTTTGGCCCAGCTATTGGTGGGTGTCTTGTCTAGGGCGCTACAACCTCTGGCCCTGGGTGGGTGTCTTGTCTAGGGCGTTACAACCTCTGGCCCTGCTATTGGGGGTGTCTTGTCTAGGACGCTACAACCTCTGGCCCTAGGTGGGTGTCTTGTCTAGGGCGTTACAACCTCTGGCCCTGCTATTGGGGGTGTCTTGTCTAGGGCGCTACAACCTCTGGACCTGCTATTGCGGGTGTCTTGTCTAGGGCGTTACAACCTTTGGCCCTAGGTGGGTGTCTTGTCTAGGGCGCTACAACCTCTGGCCCTGGGTGGGTGTCTTGTCTAGGGCGTTACAACCTCTGGACCTGCTATTGGGGGGGGGGGGGGTCTTGTCTAGGGCGCTACATCTTCTGACCCTGGGTGGGTGTCTTGTCTAGGGCGCTACTACCTCTGGCCCTAGGTGGGTGTCTTGTCTAGACCGTTACAACCTGTGACCCGTCATACCATCAGCCTAACACGTCATACTATCAGCCTTACACGTCATAGTGTCAGTCTAACACGTCATACTGTCAATCTAACACGTCATACTGTCAGCCTAACACGTCATACTGTCAGCCAAACACGTCATACTGTCAGCCTAACACGTCATAATGTCAGCCAAACACGTCATACTGTCAGCCAAACACGTCATACTGTCAGCCAAACACGTCATACTGTCAGCCAAACACGTCGTACCGTCAGCCAAACACGTCATACCGTCAGCCTAACACGTCATACCGTCAGCCTTACACGTCATACCATCTGTGTACACGACAAATTGTAAGTGTGACGTCATTGTTTTTTTCTTGTGCCGTTGTAAATGCGTCAGTGTGTCATGCGAAAACATTACGTCAAATTTGTAGACGTCGTGTCATTCGCCTCAGTTCAAATGTCAGTGCATGTCAAAATCTGTTTTAAACCAAACTCTAACTCGACGACATGCAAGTATCATGCCAAAGCTCCTGTATTGCGTCATATCCGGTAAGTATATGGGGGGGGGGGAGCTTGCCCCCAAGCTTTCAAGCTAATGGCTATATTTTAGGCCAATCCAGGCTAATGATGAGAGAAGTCATCCAATCACAGTTAATTACTTTGATAATCCGCTTCTCAGAGGGAAATTTTTTATTGACGCTTGTTACGTTGTGTGTGGGTGGGGGGGGGGGGGTAGGATAGTGTGGGAAGAGTGGGGGAGAGTGGTGAGAGATTATAAGGAATGTTTGGGGAGAGGGGGGGGGGGTGGTAAGTTAAAATTCTAAGGTACAGGGTGCAAAATTGGCGTTGACATTTCAGTGTAAAGTGACTTTAAAATTTGTCGGTAGTTGAAGTAGAGTTAATCTTTTTTCTACGTTAAAACCAGGTATGTGGACGGAATGTTAGCTTGGTACAAGTTGGATTATCTCCCTTCCATTTTTGTATGCCAGGTACTCTAATGAGCTGGGCGATCGCAGTAACATTTATTTGGTAACCAAAGTTGATTGGTTTAAAAGTCATCACGTAGGCTATAACACAAAGGTTGAATAACTGGATACATTTATTTATATTTAACATGTATTTCCCTAAAGCAAATCCATCAAGAAGTGTTTGTCAAGGGAAGTACGTGACCTAATTTTTTTTTACTATAAATAACTTTAACAATTAAAAACTATGCAATTTTTAACTGCAAGAATGTTTAAATAATAAATTGCTCACAATTTAATTTACAGGAAGTATTTTTTAGTAATATTCACTGTAAACATTTGAATACAATACTACCTGTCTTTTATAAAAACAGTTTTTATTGAATTATTCTAATTAATGTAGCATGCAGTCAGCGCCCTTGTAAACAAAAACTATTCAACAGAATCCCAATGTTTTCACTCCTTCGTCTCTCGCCACTGATCACGGCGTAAAGTTGTTTTTGGTTTCGACAGCTGGCTGGCTTTTAAGATACGAAAGTTACGGGCATCAAATTCTTCTTTTAGTATTCTCTTCAGTGCTTCTTTTATATGTCCCTTTTCTGGACTTTCTACAATAATGTCAGCTTTGCTGAGCCCTAGCTCTGGAAAATAAGATTTATAATAGCACCATCTTCTGAACTTGTACCAAAGACTAGACCAGGAGTCGGCAACCTGCAGCTCGCGAGCCGCATGCGGCTCTTTTGGTGTCCAGTTGCGGCTCTTCAGCTCCATGCACAAATATTAATAATTATTTTATTTTCAAAACTCATAAAAATATTAGTCTGCAACACTCGGTAATAAACGATATAACATAAGCTATAAACAATAAACATTCACTATTATATTAGAATATTTAGTTACTCCCTATCTCAATGTACTTCCTATTACATTGTCCATTCCGAATTGAAACATTCAACTTCACAGTGGATATCACAAATAAACTAAACCAGCTAAGTGTAAAACTGAAAGGAAAACTGAGCCTATGTCTTGCTTGAAGAAGTGATTTGTTTCGAAAAAAAATACTTTTTTGTTGAATACATGGTGAGCGGTAAATTACTTAATTGCGAAAAATTCTGAAAAAAAGTATCGTTATGAAACCAATGCTACTATTCAATCACTTCAGCATTAATATAAACAAAAAGAAGGTTGTTTTCACTGAGAGATTTGAGCAATTCAAAACAAATGCAAGTACTCTGACTTACATAGTAGATCCTCTCAACACAAATTCTAATGAGATTATTTCATATATTCAAAGCTATTTATTTTAAATTATATGTATGGTATGATATTGGTTTAAGATTATATATATATATATATATATATATATATATATATATATATATATATATATATATATATATATATATATATATAGGCCTATATATATATATATATATATATATATATATATATATATATATATATATATATATATATATATATATATATATATCCTAAACAAATATACTATTGACATAAAAATGTTAGTGGCTCTTTAAAAACCGGGTAATATTGTAAATTGTAACTTTTGGCTCTTTAGACTCAAAAGGTTGCCGACCCCTGGACTAGACCTATCATTGATCAACTTTCTTAACAGCTTGCTGAACAGGGGCAGCCATTGCAGATGGTTTAAGTCAGGGATCGGCAACCTGCGGCTCGCGAGCCGCATGCGGCTCTTTTGATATCAAGATGCGGCTCTCCAGCTCCTTGCACAAATACTAATAATCTTAATAAAAAAATAAAATATTTGAAATAAAAAAAAAAGTTAGTGGCTCTTTAAAACCAGGGAAATTTTGAAAATTGTAACTTTTGGCTCTTCCGCTTCAAAAGGTTGCCGACCCCTGGTTTAAGTGACCTTTTGAACTATGGAACTAGTAAAAATTATTGAAAACTATAGAAAAGTCGTGGAGCTTTGCAATAACTTAATAGATTTGGTATAAATATTTAAAAAATTTCTAGTTTACAATTTTTAATAGCTTAAATAAATAAATAAACTCATTTGTAAGTTCTAAGCTATATTTGCCAAATTAATATTTATTGATATTATTAATTTTAATTATTATTATTATAATTTTAATATTATTACATATTTTTCTTTTTTTTTTAAATTCTAGACTATGGTGTTTGACTCTGCGACTTCAAAGATTACACAAATTATAATAGTCTCCCCTTACTTAATGAAATTTACATGGAGTTTTCTCCCCTTTATGAGGGTTGAATCATGGGCCTAACTGGGCTTATAGATAACTGAACACGTAAGTAATGTCCAATGATGTGAACGGATCACTTGAGTTTTACATCACCCAAGGGGGATAAATGCGAGGGAAAGTTGAACTGGCCGCAGGGGAGGGAACTCGGTGACCACTCTGGCTGTCGTGTAAATTTACCTCAGACAGATGGCGATGGTTAAGACGGAGGCAGGAGTCGATACAAGTTTTTGTGGTGTAGAGGGTACACAGTTTGAAAGGTTGGGGAATATGGAGGTCTTGATATTTAAATGAGAATATGTTTACACTGATCTTTACCTTAATGGCATAATGTTTACATTTAAAACACTTTTAAAATTTATTTTAGTGTTTTACCAAATTTTAATAAACATCAACTATTATTAGATTTTAATAGATGCAGTTTCACACATAAATTGGAGATTTCTTGCTTTGTAAAATACAACTAAAGTAGCACTTAGTATCTGCGATGTTTATAAATTATGTTGTCGTTTTACTGGCGCTGATCTAAGAAGAAACTGTATTGACAATGTTAGTTTTATATATATTTATATATATATATATATATATATATATATATATATATATATATATATATATATATATATATATATAATAGCCTCCATACTTTTATGTATTATATATAGAGAGAGAGGGGCAGAGAGAGGGAGGGAGGGAGAAAGTGCAGAACAACTAGACAGATTCAAATCACGTCTTATTTCGCCTCCTCCATATTGTGTTTTTGCTATAATATAATTTAATAAACTCCGTCTGCTTACTTCCCCTTACAACAAAATTAGGCAGTATCACAAAAACACTCCGAAAGTTGCCGCCCTTCGTTGTTTGCCTGCCAGAATTTGACCAGACACTCCGGTACATTAGAGGCCATGTAAAACATTGTAATTCATCCTAACTCGGACCACAACAGACAGCAGGGGCCCGGCTATCACTGAAACAACAGGCCAGCATTTATCAAAATTTACGGCCATGTACTATTCAGCTCTGGACAGCCGTCGGTGTCTACTCGGAGCCGGCTAGACGGAAATCTAAAACAAAAAAATAACTATTATCTATGTTGCTAACGTCTGCCTATGGATAAGAATCTCTGCTCGTAATTTTTTTTTCTGTATGTTTTTTTTTTCTTTACAGACAAGGTACACAACTTAATTTATTTAGATATTATATTATTCTGTTGTCTCCTCTTACGTTGCCCTTGGTGACTGGGCAAGGGCCGATAACTAGCAAGTCTAAATGGTATTCAAGACGAGGAAGTTGCTTTGAATATGTGCGGGGGGGGGGGGGGGGAGCCGTCTGCTCGCTGTCATGAATCACGTGGTCGGGTGGGCGGTAATGGCTGAAGGAGCACGTCCAGTTTGGCTAGACCACGTGACGTCATGACAAAAGGATGTTGTTGTTTTGGGCTTCAGCTGGCTGAGAATTTGGGAGAGTACCAGGTCATGGGGTGGATATTTTTAAACCATCACCCAACGGTGAAATAAACTGTAGGGGGGGGGGGCAGAGGAGACGTTAAATCTCAATCTTGAGTATAGATAATAGGGCTAGGGTTATCGCACGACTGCTAACCTCAAAGTACCGAGTTCGGAGTGCGGATCCCTGGTTCGATTTGCTATGTGTTGTAGTCAGTTGTCAGGTTAGACTAGAATAGGCAAGAATAGTCCAGAACGTACGGGAGAGGTGTGTGTGAGTTGAGTTCACCCTAATGTGTAGTTAACCCCGGTGTGTGTTTTATTGTTATCCCAAGGTCGAGTGCGTGTATAAAAGCTAGAGAGAACGATTGTAAGGGGCTTTTAGTTAGTAGCGGCAAGGGTCGAGGGCTCCTGTGTAATGTGTAAAGACGAAAACAAAATATTGAACATTTTCTCGGATCGTTTTTTGCATTGAATAAAACCCAGACGTAACACTATGTAAACGTAGGATGACCCTGAATCCACCCAGCTCTGATGGGTAAAGGCATCATGCTTACCACACTTACCCTTCACATGCCGAGGTTTCAAACTGATGAACTCTACTTCATCTGCCCAGTGGACCGCCATGTTCAAAAGGTTCACAGTACTTTTTTAAGGCTAGATAAGAGTAAAGAGTAATCAAATAGCTAGGAAGGACGATATAAATAAGAAATAAACATACTGGTGTTTGGGTTGTTTGGTTTATTTGGTTTAGGGCTAGATGTGACATTATCATAACAGACTTTCCTCTATCTTTCTTAAAGAAATCGTCTTTTTCGGTAAAGTTTATCGGTTTATCAGTTTAAAAAAAAACCAATTTGATCCGTGGACATCTATATATAAAATAAATCTTAACCTCCCTCAAATACGATCGTGCAGTTAATCCAAGAGCCGATGTAAATAGGTTTGAAAAAATTAAAACATCTTCAGTTTACACCCCAACCCCCAATCTCTTCGTGTATGTGACCTATGCTATGTTGATGTGTACACGTGTTGTACATATGCTGTGTCCACCACTTCGTGTTTTTATAATACCTTGTATCCTCCTGCTATTTTTTAGTTTGCTCAGTATGTTTGTATGTTTGTATGTGTGCAGCTCCGCAAATCTTGGAATATTAATTTATCCCACTTCCCATTGTCCGATTGAGCAGAAATTTGGCACAGTGATGTCTGGGCTCTCGCTTATGGGAAATATATTTTCCCCCATAGGGAGTTCATTGATAGGGGGACTTTCTAAAACGTAATATAAGACCTTGGTTCAATTTTCATCAATGAGCGGTCAGGAATTCTTTTTAACACGTTTTTATTAACTCAGCTTCGCGTTTGTGTGTTTGTTGTTAAAATTGACATCGAAAATTAGCCCACTTCTGATTGCTCTAGAGACCTGAAATTTGGCATGCATGCTACTTTCGCCTAACAATTTCAGATGCAATCATAAAAACTAGCAATTAGTGACCGTAATTAGCTTAATTTAATTACGCCCCAAGGACCATAAAATTGAGGACATGATTTCTAAAGATACCGACAAGACTAGAGGCCTATTGATACAGTTACTTCGGCCCCAATCGATGTGAGCGCGCTGGCCGTGATCGTATAGTGGTTAGTACTTCGCGTTGTGGCCGCGACAACCCAGGTTCGAATCCTGGTCGCTCAAGATTTTTTTTTAGTCCGTGTATTTATAAACACTTTTTTAAAAACCACGTGTTTCATGTGTAGCAACGGACTAAAAAGGAGAAAATAAAATACTTAAAAAAAACTTTTTAAAAAACCACGTTTTTCTTGTGGACTAAAAAGTAGAAAATAACTATTTACATACATTTGATGACAAAAAACGTGGGTACGTTCACCATCAAATTTCCCGACCCATCTGCCCGACCCACGTTTTTTGTCATCAAATGTATGTAAATAGTTATTTTCTACTTTTTAGTCCACAAGAAAAACGTGGTTTTTTTTAAAAGTTTTTTTTAAGTATTTTATGTCTTATTAGCATATAGCTTTAGTAAGGGTACACCAATTCTTTTTTTTTTTTTTTTTTTTTTGTGAATTGTGAATTGTGAATATTATAAGAGCTTTTCTTAATTTTCTTAAAAATGTTATATATAGGCTATGTCAGATGTATCACAAGCTTTTACTTAAACCGCATCGCCCGTTTGTAGGTTTGTGGCAAATCTTGTAACTCAACTTCGACCCACTTCAAATGCAGCGATTTCGTTTAAAACAAACACCTTTTCTTCAGTAAAAGGTCGCCAATGAATATAAGCCCCCTCGTAAGCAACCAAATCTGTTATTAAAGAAAGCAAGTTTGTTTTTATTTTCTTATTTTCAGTGGATTTAAAATCTTGTAATTAAAAGGTTTTTATATTTATTTTATGTTGTTATAAAGGTTTTTATATTTATTCTATGTTGTTATAAAGGTTTTTATATTTGTTTTATTTGACATAAGTTTCCGTATCTGTTGTTTTGGACATTCATTTCTCCAGCTGTTAATAAAACACTCCCCTTCCCACAATGCAATGGATGTTGTGTTTACGACGGGATAACCCACTCTTCGATCTTCTACTGAAGTTCGCTCCCTTGGGATTTCTTTTCTGCCAACTTGCAGTGTGCTGTTCACAATAAGCAATTTATGTAAATATAACCTCTGGGAATTTCCGTTTGCCTTCCCTATTTTTTTGTTTTGTCATTTCAGTGGTTATACAGCAAGCTTGTAGTTTCTATTTTTGTCATCTAACTCTTCCCCTATTGGCATGATTCATGTTTGCCAAGAATGTATTGGAAATTTGCACTTTAAGATAAACGAATGCTATGTCTACAGAAAATAGCCGAGCTTATACAGAAAAAAAACACAATGTTCGTGTTAGCTTACTCATAAATTTGTATCGCCGGTATTGCAAATAACGCTGTATAAGTCTAGTGTTATAAGTGAGTTTTAAGTTACGGTTGATCTTAAATGTTTGTGTTACCATTTATATTTAACAACAGTTACTATTTATGTTGACAACAAAATTACCATTTAGGTTTACAACAGCTACCATTTATATTTACAAAAGTTCTCACTTATATTTACAAAAGTTCTCACTTATATTTACAAAAGTTACCACTTATATTTACAAAAGCTACCACTTATATTTACAAAAGTTACCATTAAATTTACAACAGTCTCAATTTATGTTAATAACAGTTACCATTTATGTTTATAACAGTTACCTTTTCTCTTCTTCTTCTTCGTTCTTAATTATTAGTGTTGAAGGGGGTCGAGATTTATCTGCCAGTGGGACTTTGTTCGAATGTATCAACCATGAGCTTTTTGCCGACTCGACCACGCCTCCAACACAATTAAGCGTTACGTGTCAACTGGTTATGCGCCATTGAGGCCATTGACTCCGATTTCAGCCTGCTTTTCTTTTTGGATTTGCTTCCATAGCCTTTGTCCAACCAAGAACAAACTACAAGGCAGCAGTTGTTTAATTTTGGAGTTGTCTCTCCTAGAAGAGTGGCTGTCCCCAGCTAACGAGCCTCATCTGCCCGAGGGTTCGAACTCGAGACTTTTCGGTTTAGCAACCATGAGCTTTACCGACTCGACCACGCCGACCCTAACAGTTACCATTTATGTCTATAAAAGTCACCATTTATATTTACAACAGTTACCATTTTTATTTACAACAGTTACCATTTATATTTACAACAGTCATCATTTATGTTTATAACAGTTACCATTTATGTTTATAACAGTTACCATTTATGTTTAAAACACCGCTCTGAAAATAAGTTTTCTGCCATTTTGGCCTAGTTTTCGATTGGTTTAAAATGCTTCAGTCAATATTAAAAGTTTTCCTTAATCATGTGAATTACCGAAAGAAGAAAATCGTCTATTTACATTGGGATGGCATGGCATTATCGAAATGTTTTTTTCAATCAAAATCTATTACAAAAAAATGTTTTCCTTTATAAATTATTGTAGAGCTTTCAGTTGTAATATCACAATGAAAGATCATTTTACAATATAGGAAGAAAAATAATTATTATTTTTTTGTGAAAGTAGCAAAGTTTGTATTTTCTTAAATAATTTAGCATGGCAAAAGTATCGATGTTTTACTGTATACTAAATATTATTCCATTATTAAAAGTCATCGCGCGGTTAAAATTTTAAAGATAATTGAACTATTGAGATTTCACAATATTAAAGATAATTAAAGATCATTGTGCATTGAATCAATTCACGGAGTTTACACATTAAACTTAAAGATCTTTACTAAACGACGTATGTAAAAACGCTTTTCCCGTTACAAGATCATGGAAGATCATGGAACAAAAACTACATTTCACCGAACTCTTTAATTCAAACATAGAGCGACATAAACCCAAATAAAGAGATCCCTGAATGGAAAAAAAAAGTTTTTTTCGTTCGGGGTAAAAGGAGAAACTTTTTGTTCATCATTTCATACGGCAGCGTCGCTTTCACTAAAGTTGGAGACGTGGAACTCTTGTGTTCCGGAGAGAGTAAATATCTGGGAATGATATCTGAATAGGACACACTCAAATAGAGTTTATTAAATTTTTTTGTAATGTATTTTTTTTTGTGGGAAAGTTTCATGTATGGGGATGTGAGAATCGATACTTTATACTATAGGGAGAAAAGAGGATCGATATATCAGTAGTGTAGGGGCGATGAGAGAATCGATATCACAAAATGGTTGGGGAATGTGAAATTAGTCGATACTGTGATTTTTTTGGTGGGTATGGAACTTTACAGTAATTTGTGAGAATCGATTTCATTGTAGTTTTGGGACCATAATAATCGATTCCCATATATTGTTTAAATATGTAAGAATTGTAAAATAGCGTACCGTTATAAGGTGTAAAGATTTAAAGGATACTTTAAAAATCAATAACGATACAAATGGAACCCTTGATAATCGATACCTTCAGTCATGTTATTTGTGTGTGTGTGTGAAAAGCGCTGTTTCAATATGTGAAAATCAACACGATGGTTCTGCTGAAAGCTTTAAGAATCGATACCCGGTATTGTCGGTAGGTGTGAGAATCGATACCGCAGTACCATTCCGCCGAATGGGATTTTCTCGGTGCCATTATACACTATGGTACCCTGTGGACAGGTTCAATACGAGTAATCTCTAGTCTGGGAAAACACCTCGCGGGCAAAGCTTTTCATTGGTTGAAAATTGTATGGAGAAAAAATGCCATACAGAGTTTCCTAAAATGTTTGCCCATAAGGTCTTTGACGTCAGATAAATTATTTTCCAAAGTGAGGGGAGGGGGGGGGGTTAGCGCCATATAACTTCTTTTCACAGTTTCTCATAATAGATGTAGCGACAGGTTTTTTTTCTCAGACGTTCCCATAACGTATCCCTTTTAAAGCTGTGGTGCCAGATATTTTTTCAAAATGTTCCATCGTGTCTGCTAGCTAGGTCAGTATAAAAAACAAACCTATTCGTGTTTTTCAAAAAGCAGTGCACATGAGTCATGACCAGAAGAGTCAAAAAAAGTGTATCTAGACTGTTAAGGACCTCGTATTGTGACGTCAGAGAACAGTGACGTCAAAGACTATTGACGCCTGAGGACACTGATTTCATTTACGCCAGGGAACAGCGACAACAGAGAAGAATGACGTCAATGAACCGTGACGTCAGAGTACAATGACGTCATGAGACCACTGACGCCAGACAACATTCTCAGGTTTGAAATACCCTCTACGTCTGACGCTGGAAATCCCTCTCCCCGGGCGGGGGGGGGGTGTCTCCCTTTTATTAGAAACTAGACAAATGTCTTCTTTTTTTTTCTTTCATTTTAATTTTGTGGTTATCTTGGCCATATTATCGTATACATATATTCATTTAATGACAAGAATGGACATATTTGTCATCTGAGGGACATTTGTCTCCTCCCCTCCCTCTGCTAGGGAGTGGGGTCCTCTCCGTAAACTTCTGTCTTGCTGATGTTGAATATTGGCAGTCTTACATCTTCCAAAGATATATATTCCAACACACTTTCAATATATGAGTCAATCAAATAGACAGTCAATGATGAAGAAAGTATATGGCTATCTCCAGAGTCTGGAAAAGTATTATTTGTCTAGTACGATTATGTACTAAAATAAATAAACCGGGAGTGATCTCCCCTAAACTTTCTCGAATATTCTTATATAAAATAACAGGGGATGGGAACTCGGGCTATAGACATGATTTTTAATACATTTTAAATTCTTAAAGTTTTAAAAATAGAATAAAATCTCGTAGACAAATTAATTACACACCAAGTGAACGCCAAATAAAAAAGCGCATAATAGTGCGCAATATTATTAGTACTTTAAAAATTTACATTAGTTTTTTGAGAAATCGGAAGTAGCGTAAATTACTACTTCCGGTCAACGGATATTACTCAAAATTTAACAGAAGGTAGAGAATTAGATCTTTTACTTACATGTGAAATTTCATTTATCTATCTGAAATAGTACTCAAGTTATAGGCTTTTGAAAAATTCAAAGTAGGAAAAGTACCACTTCCGGTTATCGGAAATCGCTCAAAAGTTGATACGGATCTACGATTTTGATAAAATACTTATATATGAAATTTCATCAACCTAGCTGTAACGGTTCTCAAGTAATCGTGTTTACACACGGACAGACAGACAGACACACACACACACAGACACACAGACATACGGACAAGATTGCAAAATTATGTTTTTCCGTATCAGTGAGGTGTAAAACGTCTAGATTTGTAAAAATCTCGATTTTTTTTTTTTTTGCACGATTACAATACTTTCTCTATACTTCGTATATACGAGAAAGTAAAAAAGCCCTATATTTTCTATCAAATATACCAGCATTCAAAAACATGTATATGTCTACCAAACCTAGATACTACAACAAAAGCCCGTAAGTAATAACCAAGCAAAAACACTACGACAAAAGCCCTTGTCTACCAAACCTAGATACTACAACAAAAGCCCGTATGTGACTACCAAACCTAGATACTACGACAAAAGCCCGTGTCTACCAAACCTAGATACTACGACAAAAGCCCGTGTCTACCAAACCTAGATACTACAACAAAAGCTCGCATGTTACATAATGAACCCCGTCTACAACAAATCCACATCGCGTCATATTTACATTAAATAAGAAGCGCTGCCGTGTTTTTTTTTCCCTTCTGTTCGTTGATTGCATAATTTATAGACCTGGTTGATGGCGGGCATGTCACGTGGCTTCTTGTCGAGGAGGAAGGTCAAGGTCAGGACACGTGATGTGATTTATGCACGTGGTGACAGATGAGCCTGCGCGAAATTTGGCCCGGCTGTCGCGATTGGTTGAGTTCTAAAACTTAAAACCACGTGCGCGACGTGAGTACAGGAACATTATGTATAGTAAATGGGTTGGTCCCATGACGCGAACGTCATTATATTTACAAGTTAGGAGATAGCCATAAGTCAAGCAGAAACAAGAAGAAAGAACCAATCAAATAACCCGACCAATTAGCTATCGGTCACCAGGGGTTATGACAGTTGGTCATTCGAACATGTAGAAAGCAGTTTGCCGCTGCTTCACTCACACCGCTTCGATAAAAAGGCCTATTGGCTAAATATTGACAGCGTCTACGTTCTGTTGACTGCCGATCTCTATCACCATGGTTTAATATAACCCTTGGCAGTCGAAATAAAGGAATCCCTTTAGATCTGCCACTTCGAGTATCACAACCTTTCACAGCACAGATCGCCATTTTGAATGCGGACCTGTACACCGCGATGGCGGATGTTTACATACTGAACGATCCGTGACGTCATATGCAAGATAACGATAGGGGCTAATTGGGTTGGAGTTTGAAGCGAAGATAATTTAGGTTATAATTGAGGAGTAAATTGTGGTAGTAATAAAAAGTTGTGGTCGATCTAATAGTTGATGTTATGTGTAGGGCAGTAGAGTTAGGGTTTGGAATAAATTGAAGGTGCACATATCAAATAAACGTTGAAATTTGAACTGTGTCAGTTGTGTCATATATGTTAACACTGGAGAAATATGTACGGCATATATATATATATATATATATATATATATATATATATATATATATATATATATATATATATATATATATATATATAGTCTGGTCTGAAAGTGTGTTTTATGTTGCTCTTTAATGTTCGCGTTGTGGTGGTTTTCTTTTTTTTAAATCTGGCCATCTAACAAAGATTAGTTCTCTGGCCACCCAATAACATGTAATATGACCCATGGCCACCCAACATGTAATATGACCCCTCCATCCATAACACCACAAACCTATTCTGTGTAGCTTGTTAACCTATCCATTTTATAACGAGTTCATTTCTATGCAATTTTCTTTAATTAGATCCATCTTTATTCATTGTTTTATCTCGACGTCTGCTGATCCAAGCATTTGTTGTTCCATAAAGCCATCAAACTTTTTTTCACCCCTCCCCACCTCGATAAAATCTGTACGCCTGGGATTGAAAAAAAAACTTATCATTGTCTAAAGGCAGGAAATCTATCCATTTTAAGACGGGCCTCAAATGAATGATGATTGGTTGGGACGGGGTGGGGAAGAGGGTGGGGGAGGGACAACCTCTAATTGAGTCAAGCTACAGAAATAGAGATGTATATATTGGTGTCATCTATAAAACAAGTCCGCCAATGTCTTCTATAGTGACACCACTCCACCCTATTGTCATACGTCATACAACGGCCGGACCATACACAGCCTAACCCCAGCCCCCCACCCCCCCCCCCCCCCCCACCATACATACCATTTATTTTTCTCACCACCACATCCATCCTATCTACAGAAAAATTTAGTTTTCTCTTATCTTCAATCTGTCTGTACTCCCACTCAAACAAACGACACTGCGTATCACGTGCAAAACACTCAACTGTCATCGCTTTGTCATCCTCCCCCCCCCCCCCAACCCTCTACTCTGTCCCCAATCTTCTTTCAATCTCCACCCCTCAATTTTATCCTCTCCCTTCAGTTTGCCCTCACCCCTATATTCCTCACCCCACCCCCTCCCAACCACCTACACCACCCACCTCCCCCACCTGACAAACCTAATCTATTATTTAGTGTTGTTCGCCTGTTGTTTGTTTAGATGTCCGCCATTTTGGCCTTGACGAGGGTGAAGTGTTAATGACAGAGAGGATTCTTTGGCTGTTGTTGTCACACTTGGTGACCTCTTTAAAAGTTTGTTGTTAACAGTAACCTTTTTAAGTCTGTTGTTGCACAGATATCTGTTTAAAAGTCTGTTGCCAAACACGGTGACCTGTCAAAAGTCTGATGTCTGACCTGTTCAAAAATCTGATGTCACGCAGATATCTGTTTAAATTCTATTGCCATGCAGTGACCTGTATCTTCAAATTGTCGTTTGCCACCACATTCCTATTTGGCCGAATGGTCAGTTACCAACCACACACCTGTGTGGCCGAATGGTCCCTAGTTACCAACCACAGATTTGTGTGACCGAATGGCCCCTAGTTACCAACCACAGACCTGTGAGGCCTATTGGTCCCTAATCACATAGTGACCTGTTCTATTGAGACACACTTCTGTTGATTTCCGGTTTCTACCATTTTGTATTTCTCCTAAAGAACATCAGTATTTGTCAGTTTATAGCTGCAATTCAAAGTACCCCCAATTCCACACTGTTCTCTGCATATTGCTTCATTGCATTTTGCCCCCATGCTTTTGTCCACAAGTAGCTCCCAAAGTACATTGTCTCACTGCATATTCCCCCCATCTCATACTGCTCGCTTCACATTCCTCCACACATTGCCTATAATGCAAACACCCACAGCCTAAGATCCCTAGTATTGTATCTCAGTTGTGCCCAGAACGCTTTGAGTAGATCTATAAAATACCCCATTTATCCTAATGTTCATTGCTTTAGGTCGCCAGTTCACATTCTCTACCATTTCCTCACCCCCACCCCCCACGTTCTCTCTCTCTCTATTATATATATGTAGGCATATATATATATATATATATATATATATATATATATATATATATATATATATATATATATATATGGGAACAGGGCATTTCCCCCCTGTCAATTACCCCCCGGATATTTCCCCCCCGACATTACCCCCCCCCAGAGTAATTACCCCCTGTCAATTACCCCCCTGTCAATTACCCCCCGCCCAGTAGGACATTACCCCCCCCCGGACAGGGTTAGAGTTAGGGTTAGGGCTAGGTTTAGGGCTAGGGTTAGGGTTAGGGCTAGGGCTAGGGCTAGGGTTAGGTTTAGGTTTTAGGGTTAGGTTTTAGGGTTAGGTTTTAGGGTTAGGTTTTAGGGTTAGGTTTTAGGGTTAGGTTTTAGGGCTAGGGTTAGGGTTAGGGCTAGGGCTAGGGCTAGGGCTAGGGCTAGGGCTAGGGCTAGGGTTAGGGTTAGGGTTAGGGTTAGGGTTAGGTTTTAGGGTTAGGGTTAGGGTTAGGGTTAGGGTTAGGTTTTAGGGCTAGGGCTAGGGTAAGGTTTTAGGGCTAGGGCTAGGGTTAGGGTTAGAGCTAGTTTTAGGGTTAGGGTTGTGTCTAGCTTTGGTTTTGGTTTTGTGTGAAGTTTTAGGCTAAGGTGGGTGCTTAGGTTTTGGTCTTTTTCTTAAGGAGTATATAGGTATAAAATTCTAGTTAGAGTTAGGATTTTAACTTGAGAGGGGGGGGGGGTAATTCCCCGGGGGGGGGGGTAATTGACAGGGGGGTAATTGACAGGGGGGTAATTGCTCCGGGGGGTAAATACGGGGGGGAAATGTCCGGGGGGGGAAATATCCAGGGGGGTAATGTCCTGTAGCCATATATATATATATATATATATATATATATATATATATATATATATATATATATATATATATATATATATATATATATATATATATATATATATATATATATATATATATATATATATATAATGTTTCCCTTTCCACTATACTGCCTTCTTTAAAGATTCATTTTCTCTACAATCCCCCCCCCCCCACTCTCTCTCTTTCCTTCTCCCTCCCCTCCATTTATTTTGTTTCCAATTTAATCATCCCCAATCGAAAATTTCGGTTACTCAGATTTGATTGGTCCTCTACTTACTCTTCCGTCCCACCCCTACCCCATAATCCTGATTACCCCGCAATCCATTTCTCCACCATCCCCCCCCCCCTCATCAGTTTTCACCAGATCTATACCACGGTTTCCCCCCAAGCCGGCCTTGACCCTGCCTGTAGACTGGAGACGTAGGATTTGTTGGGTTTTTACCGGCGTCCGCATCTGACTTTTAATTAGTTTATGGTAATGTTTGGCCTACGTTCATCTAACGTCACTGCTCATGGGTCATCGTGCAGTTTTAGGACTTTGATTTCTAGTTTTTATATTGACCCTAGTGTGGGCCACCTTGTTCTATGATTTTTTTTTTGCTTGGTGTTTTGTATATTGGCTGTATTGTTGAACGGATTGGTGTTTGCAAGGTAGCAGTTATACTACAGTAATGGAGCGGTGCGGTCAGTTGATAGAGCCCACGGCTACTGTCCCCAAAGTCTCGAGTTCGGCTCCTAGGCCCGATTCCATCACTAAAGAAAGGAAGTCAATAGCTGATAGCACAAAGGCATAACGCACACAAAAGAAGCAGTTTAAAAAAAATAGTTACTCTACTTCACCTGTCATGGGGATCTATAGATCACTACCATGACATTAGTTTTCAGTTGATTGGTGTCAATAGCTGTAGCTTAATGTAGTCAATACCTTTAGCTAATGACTCATGTTATCTATAGCTTATGGCTGAAACTAACTATAGCTTTGGCTGTCAATACCTATAGCTTATGGCTGTCAATACCTATAGCTTATGGCTGTCAATACCTATAGCTTATGGCTGTCAATACCTATAGCTTACGGCTATCAATACCTAAAGCTTACGACTGACATTAGCTATAGCTATAACTGTCAATACCTATAGCTTATGACTGGCATTAATCATAGCAATGACCAACAATACCTTTACATTCTCGCTGTCGATACAATAGCATACGACATATCAATACCTTAAGCTTGTGGCTTGTAAATCACAACAGTATACGACTGAGAATATCTACACATGGTTAACGACTAGTAATAGAAAAAACCTATTGCACCCAGTAAAGTGCCGTGTCGAATTTTTCCTGCCAAGAATTGTAAGATTTCTTTTCCAGTAGGCCTAAACCAAATTATATTATTTTTCGGTGTCAAGAAAAAATATTTATTTTTAGGTTTTGATTTATTTAGTTTGATATCGGTAAATGAGAGATTTTAAATTTATTTTCCTTTTGGTATTGAAAAACTTAAACAACTTTCGATCAGTGTCTGAAAGGAACCCTGCTTTCGATTCAGTAAAGCTGTTTACCTCCCAGACATTACTGAACGGGTTGCCTCCCCTGACGTTATAGAACTGGTTGTCTCCCCTGACGTTATAGAACTGTTTAAATCCCCTGACGTTATAGAACTGGTTGTCTCCCCCTGACGGTATAGAACTGGTTGTCTGCCCTGACGTTATAGAACGGGTTGTCTCCCCCTGACGTTATAGAACTGGTTGTCTACCCTGACGTTATAGAATTGGTTGTCTCCCCCTGACGTTATAGAATTGGTTGTCTCCCCCTGACGTTATAGAATTGGTTGTCTCCCCCTGACGTTATAGAACGGGTTGTCTACCCTGACGGTATAGAATTGGTTGTCTCCCCCTGACGTTATAGAACGGGTTGTCTCCCCTGACGTTATAGAACTGGTTGTCTACCCTTGCGTTATAGAACGGGTTGTCACCCCTGACGTTATAGAACGGGTTGTCTACCCTGACGTTATAGAACTGTTTACCTCCCTTCCCACGATCTAATGTGTCCAGACTTAAATTAAAAGACAAATTTAGAGCGGGGTTTTTCTTGGATGTGACCGTGCCCGGGGGGTCAGGAGAGGCTTTTGTGACCCTGGAGACAGACGGAAGCATTTGAGACTTGCTTAAACAAAATTAGACTGCAAGTGTTGGGGGGGGGGGGGGGGGGATCATCAACGCTCGAGTCTGTCACTGTGTATGGAGTAAGTAAATGATAAAGTTTAGATAAATGGCTTCAGTCAGATAATTAGCAAAGCAGGTGGAGTAGAGTTTATTATTGTTGCATTTTTTATGATAGATTTTTGCGTTCAACACCAGGCCGATACGATTTTCATTTGCGCAACGTAACAAGTATCTTAAAATCAAAATCTTACTTACTATACATCAGAGTCGTAGCGATGGGGGGGGGGGCAGGGGGGGGGACAAACGTCCCCGGGCGCCGACCTTAGGGGGCGCCAAAATGGGTTGTAAAAACATATTAAAATGTCATTTTAGCCGCATTTTTGCAGTTTGAGGGGGGTGCAAATCGAAAAGTTGAGGTGGGGGGTGCAAATCGAAAGTTTGAGGGGGGCGCCAAAATTTGCTCCCGAGGGGGGCGCCAAATTAAAAGTTTGTCCCCGGTCGCCGGGAAGGGTCGCTACGCCTCTGCTATACATGCAGTGTGATAGCATATATTGGTTAGTATATACTAGCAAAAGGGTCCGTTTTTATTGCGTATACTAATACATTTACATATAATAATGTTTTTACATAAATAAATATCACTACTATTTAAATCGAAGATATCACCACACTTCTAGTCTTTAAGAAAAGAAAAAAAATATTATTAGATACATCTCATTTATACTTTTCGTTCCTATTAACGTTTGCAATATTTAAGAACAAATTTGAAGCACTTTCCGGAATTACGTTTCCGATTTTTGTTTTTAAAAAATCAAGCTATGACGTTTTAAAAAAAAAAAAAACTTGCGCTAAAAATAAACTCAATCAAGCAAGGCTGACACGGAAGTTTCCGCTCCCCATTTTTTAGTGGATTGACGGCTCACCCCCCCGCACGCACACGGACCCCCAACTCGTCACGACGGCTCATGAGATGGCTCAGAGCTGGCTCCTGGGTGTCAGGTGTCAACACACGGGATGACAGACGGACGTGTCCGTGTCACCTTCGACAGCTGAACGTGCCTCGAACCAACACTGGAGGTGTTTCACCCTAGATCCGTGCACATTTCTCCAGCAAGATAAGTCACCACAGGCCAATAACCAAATGCTTCTAAAACTGGCATTCAAGTTATACATTTCTTCAGCAAGATAAGTCACCACAGGCCAATAACCAAATGCTTCTAAAACTGGCATTCAAGTTATACATTTCTCCAGCAAGATAAGTCACCACAAGCCAATAACCAAATGCTTCTAAAACTGGCATTCAAGTTATACATTTCTTCAGCAATATAAGTCACCACAGGCCAATAACCAAATGCTTCTAAAACTGGCATTCAAGTTATACATTTCTTCAGCAAGATAAGTCACCACAGGCCAATAACCAAATGCTTCTAAAACTGGCATTCAAGTTATACATTTCTTCAGCAAGATAAGTCACCACAAGCCAATAACCAAATGCTTCTAAAACTGGCATTCAAGTTATACATTTCTTCAGCAAGATAAGTCACCACAAGCCAATAACCAAATGCTTCTAAAACTGGCATTCAAGTTATACATTTCTTCAGCAAGATAAGTCACCACAAGCCAATAACCAAATGCTTCTAAAACTGGTATTCAAGTTATACATTTCTTCAGCAAGATAAGTCACCACAAGCCAATAACCAAATGCTTCTAAAACTGGCATTCAAGTTATACATTTCTTCAGCAAGATAAGTCACCACAAGCCAATAACCAAATGCTTCTAAAACTGGCATTCAAGTTATACATTTCTTCAGCAAGATAAGTCACCACAAGCCAATAACCAAATGCTTCTAAAACTGGCATTCAAGTTATACATTTCTTCAGCAAGATAAGTCACCACAAGCCAATAACCAAATGCTTTTAAAACTGGCATTCAAGTTTATATGTATCTAACACATAGAGTTGAATATCCTGTTACGTTGTTGTTTTGTTTTTAAATCACGAACGTTTGTGCATGGCATGTGACTGAAGAAGGATGGAGTTGGGTAGACTCAGGGACGGTCTACTGTCTTGAACCCGGATTCGAACTCGAGACTTACTGGTTAGCATTCCATCTCTCTACTGCTAGACCACTACGTCCCCTATACAGAACTACAGAAAAGATTCAAATACAGTTGAATTTAACTTTTTACTGGCTTTTATTTATTGTAACTTTATTTACATTTTATAAAGAGATATCTCATATTTACTTTTCTTTCCAATTCTCTTTTGCAAAATTTAAGAGCAATTTGGAGCACGTATTAACCCGAGGTACAGTCAATTCGCGAAGTGGCTTGTGTGCTTGGCCAATTTCCGAAGTGCATAAAATAGACAGCTTATTTCTTACATTGGCCAGTCGCTTAGCAAACTGGCCGGGATGTCTTGACCAAGGTCTGTTGAGCTTAAAATGATAAACACACACATTATATATCTATAATGTATTTAGCAATTTATTTTTATTCATATATATATATATATATATATATATATATATATATATATAGAGAGAGAGAGAGAGAGAGAGAGAGAGAGAGAGAGAGAGAGGGGGGGGGGAGAGATATTTAACTTTATATAATCAAATAAATAATAGACATAAGCCGATTATATGTTGAGGGAGAGAAGTCAGACATGAACCAAATGTATTCAGCACCGCCTGGTGAAATTTAAATATCTCATTATTCAAGCTCCAGTTCTGGAGTTAAAAACAACTAACACAGCTTTCGATTGTTCCAGAAAAAGACTTTGTTGGGAGGGGAGTGGTATGGGAAGGGGGGAGTGGTATGGGAAGGGGGGAGGGGGCGTGACACAGGCTGCGGGAGGCCAATTAGCGAGATTTGATTTCAGCCGCTTTTGGATTTGTTAATTTGATACGATGTGACCTGGCTGGTGACACAGAGGTGACCTGGGTTTAAGGTGGTGACACAGTGTGACCCTGGTGAGTGGTGACGCATGTGGTGTTGTCTTAAATTGTGAGATGGTGGGACATGGTGTGGCATTAGTGATACACTGTGACCTGGGTCTTACTTGTGATAAGGTGGTATGGAATGGTGAAACAATGCCACATGGTCCTTAATGATGGTATAGAAAGGCGAAACACTGTCATCTGGTTCTTAATGATGGTATGGAATGGTGATACACTGTGACCCCGGCCCTACTGGTGCTATAGAATGGTGATACACTTTGAGCCGAACCTTACTGATGATATACATTGTGACTTTATCCTTAACACCGATACAACAGATATATATTATTTTAACCCTACATGTAATATCACAAAAGAGAACTATTGTTGGAGCGAAAAATAGAATCTCACACCATTTTCTCTACCTCATTATGTCTGGATCTCATTAATGCAAATTTTCCCCGCTCTGCCCACATTTACCCCGCTCTCCTAAAACCCAAATCACAAAGCTCCCTCAACATGAACCATTTCTCCCTATAAACCCATATCCCCCCCCCCCCCTTCTCTCAACCTAAACCCAACCTCTCTCAGAGATTCTTCCAGGCATCTCTTCGGGGTCTACCGCCCTCCCCCCCCCCCCCCCCCCCGAACGAGATGGATTTTATATAGTAAACACACACTTTTACTAGTGTCCACCCCCCCCCCCCCGAAAAATGATGACCGTCCCCCCCCCCCCCCCCCCCCCCCGAAAATTTCAAAAGCCCCTATAATCCCATATCTCCCCTTCACTCAACATTAACCCAACCTCCCTAAAAATCTAAATCTACCTTACTCCTAAATTTCTCCCAGCATCCTTGTAAACTCAAATTTCCCCAATTCGACCCACCTCTTCTAACAAACCAAATCTTTTCAATACTCTCTCATGTGACCCCCCCCCCCATTCTCTCGCAACCCATGTAAACCCATACCCTCCACAAGACGCAACCCTAACCATGGAGTCAGTACGACAAAAATCTCCAGCGCTAACCAATCGGAAGAGTCACTGACGCGAAAGATTCGGAGACGAGGCAGAAGATTTCTTAATATACGTCTTGTTAATAGGTGGCGGGGTGGGCGAGTCGTTGATCAAGTGGAGGGGTGACAGGATGCTAGACCTGTTCACCCTCGGCTAGCGGGTAGACCGGTCCATCGGTCTCTATCTATTTCATCTGAATCTTAAGCCTTCAAGCTACATCTAATCCATCTCTTTATCTCTAAGTAAACCTAGTTATCTATTTTATCTGAGCACTTTAGCTTTCAGGCACATCTAATCTATCTGTATGTCTCTGTAAACCTATTGAGTTTTCTATTTTATCTGAATACTTAAGCCATCAGGCTCAATCTAATATATCTCTAAGTATTGAGTTATCTATCTATTCTAATGAAGCTGAATATATAAATACTGCCACAAATACGGTCAGCCTTGTGTATATATTTTGATCGTAATTCGAGTCATACTTTATTCATGGTGTTCGGAACTCGAAACCCAAATCACTTTTTTTCTATCTTGATGTCTCTTTTCTTTTATCCGTTCTTATTCCAAGTGTCCTTGAAACCTCAAATCTTTTAAACATACTTGATGAGATGAGGATGATCCATTACGGTTAAATCCTTCCATTTGTTTATATTGCTTCATTTTTATTTATTTATTTTTATTTATTTTTTGGCTTGAACTTGTCCTGGTTCCTACTGACCTTCGAATGTGAACACCAGTGGCGTAGCTACCGTAAAGCTAGCGTAAGCAAGGCATAGGGGCCCAAGGCAAATAGGGGCCCTTTTTCGAAAGTTTGAGGGGGATGCAAATCGAAAGTCTGAGGGGGGGGTGCAAATCGAAAGTCTGAGGGGGGTGGTAAATCGAAAGTTTAGGGGGGGTGCAAATCGAAAGTCTGAGGGGGGGGGGGGGGGGTGCAAATCGAAAGTTTGAGGGGGTGTAAATCGAAAGTTTAGAGGGGGGGGGGTGCAAATCGAAAGTCTGAGGGGGTGCAAATCGAAAGTCTGAGGGGGGTGCAAATCGAAAGTTTTGTCCCCGGTCGCCTCTGAGGGGCCCACTAACACTTTTTGCATAGGGGCCCAAAAATCCTAGCTACGCCACTGGTGAACACACCATTGATTATGTGAACACACCATTATTTTTTCCCGCCACTGAACGAACCTCACCCTACACAATGACAAGTTCGGTGTGGTCGGGCCGGTAAAGCTCATGGTTGCTAAACGCAACGTCCAGAGTTCGAACGCCATGCAGATGAGGCTCGATAGCTGGGGACAGCTACTCTTCTAAGAGAGACAAATCTAAAAATCAAACAACTGCTGCCTTTTCCATGTTTTTGGGCGGATAAAGGCATTGGAATGAAATGAAAATAAAAATCAGACTGAAATCAGGATCAACGACCTATATGGTGCATAACAAGTTGACAAGCAATAGTCGGAGGACATCCCTTCCAACATTACAGTAAAGAACGAAGAAGAAGAAGACAATGACAAAACCGCTGAGTCCGTGCATCCCTTTGATAACATGACTACAATAGACGACTTAATACCGTGGTAAGCTGAGCTTTTAGTCTAATTTTTCGGTGATTTCCGGTAGAGCAAGCGGCCGTAAATCACCGAACAAATGACGAATAAACATCGACTTAACAAGATAATGGCGCGGGTGAGTGATGAAGAGATGGAGATATTTAGATTGATCACGTGGGCTGGGGTTGGGGGGGGAGGATATTGAAGGAGGATATTGAAAATTCAGTACGCGATGCCCAATGAAAACAGATACGGTTTCAAAAGTTATGTTTTTACAAATTAAAACAGATGTCTTGTTTGTCTTGTTTTTAAACCGATGTGTTTTCTGGTTTTTAAATAGATGTGTTGTCTTGTTTTTCAAACAGATTTTTGTCTTGATTTTAAACAGAATTGTTGTAATATTGACTCAGTCTATTCCTAATATTGTGTCTATGTTCTGATTGAGTAGGTCCAGGTTTAAGTTGTGATTAAGGTCATTCGTTGTGTTGTTTTGCGTTTGTGATTAAAACTGTTTTTTTTTTTTTTTTTTTTTTTGCTTTCTTGTGACTAGGCTAGGGACATACCGATGTTGTAATTAAGGCCCCTCTGGAGATTAAATTCCCCGTTGTGATTACATTTTCTATTGCAATTAATTTTTTTGTTTTGGAAAGCTCTTAATTTAATTCACAACATGAGGTAATTAAGGTCCATGTTGTAATTAAGGCCCTAATTTGATTGTTTTTAATAAGGCTCCTGGTTTGATTAAGAAAATGAGATGATTAAGGCCCATGTTGTAATTAAGGCCCTAATTTGATTGTTTTGAATAAGGCTCCTGATTTGATTAAGAACATGAGATGATTAAGGTCCATGTTAAGGCCCATGTTGTAATTATGGCCCTGATTTGATTAGACCCCTGTCGTATTGCTACAGCGTTGCTTTCCTTGTCCTGTAACTCAGTTCTTATCTTCAAATCTACGAAAAATCAGAGACTGAAATTATAAAACAAAATATTCGAACTTAACCAACACACCATGACTAATTAAATCTTTGTGATCGAAAATTTTAAATTCTGCGTTTTAATTCAATCTGGCAAGTTCACTTAATTGATTTTTACTTTTTTTTATTATCTTAATATATTAATTTGGTCCTCTTTAAGTCGTGAATCGATGAGTCGTCTCCCCTTTCCAAAGTATTCTGTACTAGATAGTCCTCAAGATCTACTTCAACAAATAAGTAGGCAAAAAATATCCATATTTACGAGCTCTGCAATTATCTTCTAGAATATTATTTCAAGCGGTCTGCGCATGACTGCCTACGTCACAGCCTAATCGCCTATTAGAAACACGATCGCTTCCGATTTGCGAGGCAGTAAGAAGCGAATCTGTAATAGCCTAGGTGTAGCGTTTTCTCCATCGTCTGTGTTTGACGTCTTCGAATTCCCATCATTCCTCCCCGGGCGGAAGACAAAACCAGTACGACGAATCGATAAAGAATCATTTTACCCGCGCAAAAATAAGCGCACAAAAATTCTTCCGCGTCCTTTAAAAAAAGGAGTACATACGTGGGTATCTTTAATAAAATGTAACAGGATTTATTTTTTAGCGCAAATTTTTGTTTAGCATTTTGTAAAAAAATTAAATGACTGTCTTTTATTTGGTTGGAATAATATAATTGATCTATCCGGTTATTGGTTACGCGCATCTACTGTTACTAGGTGTATGTTTGCTTTTGAATAAATAATGTTTAAATTGTTTGTCGTTTTATTTGATCTGACATTTTGTATCATAAGTTGAAAAATTCATAGGGTTAGATATAATAGAGGATAGTTACGGCCACTTTTTCTTAAATAACTTGGGATTTTTATTGTTAGTTGTTTGTTTGCTTGTTTGTTTGTTTATGTGTTTGTTTTTCTGGGTTTTCTGGGGGTTTTTTATATTTTTTTTTTTGGGAGGGGTGTATTTTTTTTAAATTTCATTGATGTCGACACGATATTTTAGTTAACGACGCCTCGCCCACCCCACTTAGCTTACACGTTCAAAAGTGAACTTTAATACTTTTTTTCCTTACGACCCATACTTGATCACAAAGACTAGTCCCACCGGTATGTCTCAGCCATGAACATGTGAAACGATGACATGATTGTCTGCTCTCATTCCACGGATTATTTCCCCTTTTCCCCACCACCCACTTCCCTCCGCCCAAACCCCCCATCCTTCTCTTGATTTTTTTTTTTTTTTTTTTTTTTTTTTTTAAATTTACAATCATCTTGCTCGAAGAAAATTTGATTTGGCAGAATGACGTAACACAGACCTCCGAAATTTTCCTTACAAAATATCCCCTCCAGCTAACAACATCAGGAAGTTTATTTTTCCCGCCTTCAGCCAATTACTAACGGGTTAAGGGAGATAATCCTTTCAAGAATCGACAAATCCCTGAGTTATCTCCCTGCCCCGAGCTCTTGAAATACTGCTGACGGCAAATAGTTCCCCTTGTCGTAGGCCTTCAAGGGTTTCATATTTCCATACACAATAATGATGTTGTCGTAATTTTGTCGCCCGCTGTTGACTTGGTTGTGGAGAGCAAGTAGTGTTGTCGTACACATTCATTTGTTTCCTTTGTAAATTAGGCTTAAACCTGAATTACTCTGTTTTGAAGAGAGGTGTTGGTGAAATGGAGATTATAATATCATTTCATCATCTTTGATCTATAGAGCCCAGATGAGGCAGAGGAAGTAGAGTTCATCTGTTTCAGAGTGTACTCAGGGACGCTCTACTGACTTGAACCCGGACAGACTTTTGGGTTAGCAGTCTAGCGCTCTGCCGCTAGGCCACCCTGTCCGATTGTGGATTTTAATATGGAATGACATAAATGAAAATTGTTGCTGTGTTAGAAAGCAATATTACCAGTTAAGGACAATACCCAAATTTATGAGTTAACTATACTATTTATGTATTATACTTTATGGGTTTAATAAAACTATGTATGTATTATGTTTCGTGTATAATAACATATATCGTGTGTATTATAATATCTACCTTGTGTATCATAACCTCTGACTTGTGTATCATAACCTCTGACTTGTGTAATATAACGTCTGCCCCCGTGTATTATAATGTGTGCAACATCAACCTCATGAATTACCTTGTCAACATCACTCATTCACACATCATCTCGTGCTATCCTCTCCCCGCCCTCCCCCAGTAATCACGAGAGCACTGGTCGACCCGGGTCTAAAGTCCGACAACCCACTTTGTCATCTTAATTGGCTCCTTCCGTCAACAACTGTGTTTACATTCATATGTTTAACCCAACCGGATGTAGTATTTTTCTGGTCACATTTGATTTTTCCTCGCGATTACGTCAGACTGCGAGACTTGCATACGTAAATAACTCATCGAGTAGTTCATTATTTAGTCCGATAACGATTTCGGAGCTTTTGATTTAGTACTTTGTTTTTGTACTTTTCACTTTGGGAGCGTCTATAA